>NW_020451021.1:269667-305282 GCF_003343035.1 Apteryx rowi
AAGGTTCACGCATAAGCAGCAGAGAGGAGGATGGGTCAAAACTGCAAGGAAAAAATGCTGTGCATTAGAGAGAGATCCACAGGAGGGTGGAGAAGGCAGGGCAAGTGGAGGGGTTGGGAGGAGGATGGATATGTTACACTGCAGGGCAAAGCTTTTTCTGTAGTCGATGGGTTACAACAGAGGAAACGCACTCAGGTGTCTCATAACTATAAAGGCCAAACCAACTTTCCCCAGGGGACCCCTGTTTCCTCCTGCAGCCTCTCCCAGTAGGGTTTTTCATTGTTTTTTTCCATTTTGTTTCAGTTTTCAACCTCACCTTTCACTGAATCTCCCTTTTCTAGTCAGTGTCATGTTATTACAACCTCCCAGGATGAGGCCTTGGGTGCTGACCTCTGCCTGAGGCCAGTGAAGCACAGAAATGCCTTCATTCCAGCTGCTGCTTCTTCTCAGTGCAGGTGGGGGAAACCCTGCCATATAAGGATCCTGTTAAGATGAGTGGGTCACCCTGCGAGACAGGTGCATCAGGCCTACAGTCTTTTGTCTCTTTTTTAATCCAGGAACCTCCCTTTTCTCCCCTTTTTGTGAGGCATCCAGAGCTTCTGCTGCTGCTTTGTGTGCATCTAGGGGTGCATGCAAGCAAACATGCCACTCCCTGCTCTTATTTACAGGAACAGCAGCCTTGGAAAGAAGGTACAGCTTCATTTTCAGCTGCCTTTCCACACTTCCCAGCTGCCTGGCTGGTCCCTGAGGGGCATCCACACAACCCTTTCTCCCACACATGGAAGCTGGTGGCATGGCTCAGCTCAGCAAAGGAGCAGCAAGGAGCTGGACTAGACATGCTCCAGCAGCAACGGATGTCCTCCCAGGGTGTCCTACTCTGATAAGGCTCATCATGTTATCTGGGCACACTCTTTGCTCCAGTCCCACTGACATCCTGCAATCCACAGAGGGTATTGCTAGGCTTTCTAGTCACCAGCCTGTCTTTTTCATCTCAAATCTGATGCCTACTGATGAAGCCCTTCAGGAGGAGGCTGCACTGCTGTGGAGAGAGACCTCCACAGCTGTTGTAAAGAAGGAGGAAAAAAAAAACTCCTGCTGCTTTTGTGTCTTTCAATTCTTTTTTTTTTTTTTTTTTACCTTTCTGGCCATTTAATTAATCTCTTGCTCTCTTTCTAATTTCTCCATAATTGTTTTCTTTTTTCCCCTCTTATTTGCTTTCTTCCAATAGACCTCCTCACCCTCACAACACACCAACTCCCTTTGGCATGATCTGGAGGAAAGAAAAGTTCATGCAACTTCCTTTTGTCCACAGCAGTGTTTATACCTGCACAGCACCTTTTCAGGTTAGGGCTGAAATCTCTGCCCATATCTCAGCAACTGCTCAAAGCGGGTCAGGATTTCTTCAGGTCCTGAAATAGCCAAATTCATTAGACCTCTGAATGAGGTTCTTTTTCTTTTCTCCTTCTAAACTTAAAACAGTGAAGACGCTGCTGTGGAGTCCCTTGAGCCTCACATTTATTCCCCTGCTAGAGCAGGATGTTGCAGATGCAAGTGCATGGTCTGATTCTGGTTCAACACTACCAAGTCACTGCTTTCTTCTACACCAGAAGGGATGTCCCTAAAGATGCTCTGTCTCTGTGCATTAGCCCAGCCCTTGTTTAGGCAGGACAGTAAAGCCCAGCCAGCACTCAGGCATTGATTAATCTGCCCAGACTGTGCTAAATATTGTTATTTTATTATTATATATATAACATATATATATTGTATTATAATATTATATATTTTATATATATAATATATATTATGTCTTTTTATTATTATATAACTTTCAGAATGTGAAAACCTGACCCTAAGGGAACAGCCTGTTAAGTAACCAAGGCATTTCACATGGGCCTGCAAAGCCTGCTGTCAGGTGGAAATGACCTCTGATTGCTGTCTGGCTGGATTGCACTTACCCCAGGACCTTACAAGCAAAAGACTCTCTCCCATACAGTGACCTCAAACCAGCCCTCCCTCTATATTATTATTTGTATGGGAGGACACCTTAAGGAACTGCTCAGGAAATATGGTCACACTTAACGAAAAGGAGTCCTTGCATTTAATAGCTACAGAAGAAATCTAGCCAGTAGAAGGTCTGTAAGCCATTTTTCTGAATATTCATGATCAGATTCTTCTGGCTTACCTGCAAGAAGGGCATCTCCAGTTCACAGAGACAAGGAGCATCTGCATGCAGCATTCATGCTGAGTGCAATTATCTCACACAGCACTGGCCTTGAGCTCCTCTGTCAGCATGACTCACTCATGCACAGCAGAGAGCTGAAAAAAGATAAATAGAAAAGGTTGTTTTGCTTGTGCTTTGGAAAATGCTTGAATAAAAAAGAATTTTTTTTTTTTTAAAGAAGGAAAAAAAACACAGCACGTCATCACATCCCACGGACTCTGAGGCAACATTCTGCAGGGCCCCAAGAAGAAATAGTGTCTTTGTTTTTTTAAACTGGTGAGCTGGATTCAGCGAGGCGGGCCACATTCACCAGGCAGACCGGCACACTCCAACACATTGCAACACTTAATATTAAGTTTTTGACTGCTGGGATTCATGGCAGTGATTTATGGACTTCACTGCCTCCGGGATGCTCACTGGGAGTTAAATGCCTGGAGATGGGAAAGCCACCTAGGCTCATGAGAGGGATGGAGAAAGAGAGAAAAGGGAAAGAAGAGTTAGCGCCAACAGCAATCTAGGATTTAGGGCACTCATCTAGGAGTGAGACAACTGTCATGCAGTCCCCACTCTGAAATACTGGCTAATGATGTTACAAATGCAAGGGCTTCGATTTCAGGGACTGAGAAAACCCAAACTTGAACACCCAAGATTCTGGGTATCAAAACACTCACCTAGTAGAGACAGGTCAAAGTCCCTTGAGGCAGAAGAAGGACTTGACACTGCATTTCTGACAGCCTCCATGAGCACCCTCTCAGCTAGGCTATGGGTTAAAAATGGGGTAAAAAATTTAATGTGGGCAAAACCAAGGTCTCAGATGCCCTGAAGCCTGGTCCCAGCAAGCAAGGTAGGGGAAAACTGATCCAGTAAAACTGCATGGGGCACATATCTAGCTGCAGCACATTTTTGAAACCCTACTAGCACAAACCTACTGTAGGTTTCCAAGCAAAACAAAGGTGTGATGTTAACATGAACTAGTATTTGGGTCCTTCTGCAGAATTTCCCTTGCCACTTCACTACATCCTCCCAGCAAACACCCAGCAAAAGAGACAGAAAAAAACAGTAAAATCAGGAGTGGAATGGTCTGACCAAAAGGTGCTAGCATTTACTGCAGAACGCTATCACATGCATGTATTTTTAAACATGAGAAAAGATATACATCTACTCTTAAAGTAACATTTTAATAATCAAGCATCCTCTGACTTCCAGTCATCACAACTATATGTTTTAGGCAGGAGTTGCCACAATGGGAATGATTCAAGTTCCAGCCTGTTCAGCACCCAGAGGCTCCATAGGAAGGTGCATAATATGAATATTTGCCTAACCTTGGCTCTGATGTGTTACCTTCACTGTTCTGTGCTTGGAGAGCACCTTCAAATTGCTGATTTTCCCAGAATGGAGGAAATTTTCAGAATGACTCAGAGTCTTGAGCTTTCTACTTTGCTAAATCTCAGGTCAGCTTTAACCAGAACCCCACTGACTAAAAGCTTATGTATTTTTGTTGCTAACTAATGAGGAGTGCAGTTGTCAATAAGATATACAAGGTTCACACTCTGCCCCAGTGTGATTAGCAATAAGCCAAATAGCACTGTGCCAGCAGCTAGAAGCTTGCATCTAAAAGGCTGAAAAGGAAATGTCTCTGCCTTCTTCTTCAACAGCAGAGTGAGGCCCAAAGAAGAGGCAAGTGTCTCCATCCAGCTTGGATATTTTGACCTGTGCAGCCCTCTCTTCTTGGTAGGACAGAAAGTATCCCCTGGGATTCAAAATGCGCAGGGTTGTCACAGGCCTGGATGCACATGGTAACCTGTAATGAGCCTAGAAGGCTCGAGGTGGGGTTAGAGGAGAGACTTCTGTATCCAAACTTGAGCAGACTGAGGGAGAAGAGGAACCACTGAAAAGGTGGTCCATTTCTCTGGTGAAAAAGCAGAAGTGACAGGGAGCAGAGCTTGCAGGCAGCACCTTTGAACAGCCAGCCTCAGAGTCAGCTAGGATTTTCAATAACCAATTTTATTGAACTAGGCCAACACATTCATAAATAAATAAGTAAATAAATAACAACTGCTCTGAAGTGTTACATGAATTTGTGTGCTAAGAATGGAACATGGCAACAAGATCCGTCAGGACCAGATCTAGCACAAGCTATGAACTTCAGAAGTAGGGAGGCAATCATCAGGGAAACAAAGAGTCCTCAGCCAAGCAAGACAACCTACTCCTACTGAAATCAATGACTGCTTCTTTTCACTTAGTCCTCTTTTCCCTCTACCCCTCCACCCATAAATTCAGTGGAAGGCCAAGTATTGAATAAGGCACTGTTTGAATCATGTTTAAACCACAACTTGCACTGTACCCTGTACAGGAGCAAGACTAAAATCTTTATGTGAACAAGAGCTACAGGATCAAACTCACAGACATCAGCTAGCACATCCCATTTCCAGGTTTCAGAAACAGAAGCCTCAAGCTTTACTTACAGGAGTATCTTGCTGAATGTGCAATTTCTAACAAAAAGAGCAAAACTCTCAGGGACCAGCTTTTGAAATAACTCAGAAGCACTACTGGCAAGAAGGATGGAATATTTATTTCAGATCATTTTCTAGAGTTATCTACTTTTTGGCAACAGACAAATATTCAGGACTAGGAACATGTTTTAAAGACTGTTGCCTCCCGTCAGTGAAGCCACGGCATGCTCCACTGGCTGCATCAGAATGCCACACTTGTCTGAAAAGGGGCACTATGTGGAAAAATGACAAATACACTTGAAACAAATAATTATTCTTGCAAATTGGCAACTGTGTGCATTAATATTAGAGGGGGGAAAAAAAAGGGTAACAAGACTGAAGTGCTTCAAATGGCTCAGCAGAGAGTGCTTGCAGCCCATTCCTCTATCCCAGCTTCCTGGCTCCCTCTTCCCAAACAGCTGACCTCTGGCCATTAGCCACAGTGAAGTTCAGGAATGATCTGCAAAAGCTCCAGAAGCTCCAAAACAGGACAACCATTTCTCTTCACTGATCCCTGCACAGACCTTCCTGCCTGAATACTTTTAGTACAAGCAGATAGCTTGTGCTAAAAAATAAAGCAAACTCCTTTTACAGTTGGCATAAATTATTGTGCTTATTGAAAGTCCTGTAGCTTAGAAATCGTATACGTATGTCTGTGCATTGATGGCTTGAGTATGCTGATAGAGTAACACAAAGAAGTTTCTACTGCTGCTGCTCAGGCTATATTTACACAAAAAGGTACTAGTTAAGAAATGATTTGTCCTCTCAAAACCTACAGGTAAATGCTGGCTTGTGCTAAAAATGGGAAAGAATTCCAGAAACATCGGCATCTATGGAAATGGCCCTCTTTTCTGCTCTTTAAACATCCCTGCCCAAGATAAGGTGTCTGCCACCCTACAGAGACTGTTCAGCCTGACATGTCTGGATCCACCAGAAAATTACAGTTTTGCAGTAGCATGGCCAGCCATTCCTCCCAAATATCCATTCTGGGTGGATCCACTCCCTGACCTGCAAGGTCATTTTTATTTTATTTTATTTTTTTTTTTAAGCAGCATTTGCAACTCTGTTTAGGACAAAGGGGAAAGCAGGAATGGAGGTCTTCTTCCCCACTGCCTTTGTCCTGCAGCAGAATCACACTGTAGTGTCAGCACTCACATTACAATACCTCATTATCAGGCAACTGGGAGCTTATAACTTAGAGGACAAATGTCAGCCATTGACAATCCAAACGTGAGCCTTCGGTGAACTGTATTATCCTCACCTTCAGGACAAAACTGGCATCTGAATCTGACTTCTCAAAGGCATAGCTGAGCTTGGGGGAAGGGCAGTTTTGGTGTCCGTATGTCCAGCACAGGGGTGAGGGAGAAAACTTCAAGCCTGCGCTGACTGCAGAGACCAGCCTTACAGGCTAGTTCATTTACAGGTTTGGTGGCTAAACACAGAGTGACATGTCTTTGCAATGGCTTTCTGTGCTTGGGAAATGCATTGCCCTCTTCTGTGCACTTTGCAAGGGGCATCCTTGCCTGGAAATCCTATTGTGGCATTACTATTTCATCTGCAGCAACAGCAGCTGTGTGAATTTTATTAGCAAAGGCTTTCAGGCTTTAATAGTTTCCACTGAGAGAAGAAAAAAAAAAAAGGCAAAAGAAAACAACAAGGCTGTGAAGTGGTTTGCTGCATTCGTGTTCTGCACACCATATGCACACACACTGGCAGGCAGCATGGCAGCCGGGACTTTACTCATGACRTGAGTTGTGGTCAGTAGAGGAAGCAAAAAAAAGGAACTCGGGGTTTCTATTAATCGAATGGGGGTATTAGCTTACAGGAATCTAGGATGTATTGCTGCAGATTTACATACAAGGCAGAGATGTGTGCTTCGGAGATATGTAGCAGATCACCAAGAACACGCAGTCCTGGAAACTGAAAGCAGCTTCCAAGAAGTGTCGAAAGTCCGAACTGCTATTGCTCAGCATTTTCTAGGCCAGTAAGGAAGAACTGCACTTGCTTTCTTGCCCCTCTGGGATGTTTCAGGTGTGAGATATGGTTCCCTTGAGAGAAAAGATAAAATCAAAGATAAAACCAAACAGTCAAGAGTTAACACTACAGACCAACAGGGCCATGTTTCCACACGCAACAGGGATCGTGCTGTCCAGCTCCCTGGGTGAGGTGTCTCCTGATCCCTTCTACTCACCTGACCCTTGAAGAGCCCAAGAATGTGAAAGGAAGAGAATAGACCCAACTTGGCTGCTTGGCTGCTGATTTAAGGAAAGCCTATACAAACCCTTGACCTCCCCCCAGCACAATTAGACTTTTCTTTAGATGCTAAGAAGGTTCAGAAGGTTTTCCTTTCTCTAAATATTTCATCATAAGCACCTCCTCTTTTCCTTCCCATTGGGGTTAACAATTATACCTGGGAGAAACTAGCATGATTTCTCTTGAGGATCACTGTGTTCAGAAACTGATTTATTTGTTTGGAATGGCCAGGGGTCCTTACAGCCAGAATTCTCCTCTTTGGAAATCCCCCCAAATTTTCCTGAATTTTGTTAGGAAAAAAAACAGCAGCGCTTTTTCCAAGAACTAGTGCCACTTTCTGTAGGATCTTCATGCTTTCTGACTAATATAGCACTTCCTGCTCCATAATAAAGAAAGGCAGTCACTCATTCTCATAGCAGTTCTGTGGTTCAGTCCAAAATATAGTTGCTTTCTTAGTGATGACAGGAAGCCTGGAGCAGTTTTCCTTCCTTTTTTACTTACTGAGAGATCATTTAATGCAATTGTTCACCTTGAAAAGGAGTCCAGCTTGAAGAATAAAAGCTGTCAGGCAAAGCTAATCCTGAAGCCAAAATGATGCCAAAACTGGGATCAATATCAGCTACAGATATTTATTATTTGTATTGCAAACCATGAGTCAGTTTGGGGATGTCACCACCTCTCCAGCTTGCCACTGCAAAAACACAACATGAAAGTGGTGTTTTTTCCTCTCTGATGAGTTTACAACCTTTATCTGTAGAGGATCTTAAAATGATCATAAAGGGCCACAGATGGACAATAAGGCAATGTTCACACACCAGTTAGGTTTGGCACTGATTAAGGGCTAGGGTTGAGAAAAAACAGCAGAGAAGCTCAACAAGCTATTTTCATTATCTCAGCCTCAGATTGGCCAGGGAACCAGCTCATCTCACACTGCTTCCACAGGAACCTCAGGATCACGAGCCATCTCAGGCACTTCCACCTCAAACCCCAAACTCAGTCCTTACCTACTAGGCTTTGAGATGGGGAAGGGTGGAAGGGAGTCAGTTTGAAAGAGGAAACCCTTATTCTTTCATCTCTAACATTTCAGACCATACAGATCCAATGCTCCGGCTTTGTTTTTGTCTCTAATTATATGTGAAACCCAAGACCAGGAAACCAGAGTTATTTCAGGAAAACTTAACAACAGCTTCCCCAAGCACCCTCCACAACTAGAGTAGTCCACTACCTCTTTCTATGAGTGCCTGTTAAGGAAAATGGTTGGCTCATACAGTTGTCATGTATAAAGCATTAAAACCCCATTCCCTACAGATGGAGAGGGACATTGTACATCTAGAACAATGACTTATTCAACACTGATTCCTTTACTACGACAGCTTTCCTTTGCTGCAAATGATTATCTCATAGCATATATCACCAAAGTACAGGTGTTTTCTCCCAATGTCCTGGCCAAACTCCAATGATTACATTCCCTCTACCTAAATTCCCCTCTGCAGGTTCAGCCAAACACAATCATCAGTCTCCTTTGCCAAAGTGTTCTCCTGTGCAGTGTAAAGCAGCTGACACACTTCACACCAGAAGCAGCTGCATTTAAGTGGCAGGGAAACTGACTTGTGTTGCAGGAGGGAGAGAGTCTGTAAAGCAGGATCAGATCCCTCAAAGTAAGAGGCAGTTTTGAAGGGCAAGACATTGAGCTTTACACCCTTCATGCTGTGCTCCTTCCCCACCAAAGGTACCAGAGTGTCTCAATGAGTACTGAACCCCATCAGGATGTGCTGCTGAAGGAGTACCAGCCAGGTCAGGGCCAGGGCCAGGGCCAGGAAGCATAAGGGAAAGGGCTAGGATAGAGAATTGGCAAGGGCAGGACCCTTCACTGATGGGGACAGAGATTTTTAGGTCTGAGCTTGAGTGGGTGGGAGGAGGAGTCATGCATAGAGCCAAACCTGGGAGCTCGGGTACCAGGAGAGACAGCAGCAGCTGTAGGGAGCCCAGCTTGCTGAAGGTGATTTTTTAACAGTCCATTCAGGAAGCAGCTATGATTTCAACAGCCAGTTCTGCAAAACAGGACTGAAGTGCCTCTAGCACAGCCCTAGCCCTAACAGCATCTGAGCTGGCCCCAAGACTCCCCTGACCCTGCTCTGCATTTAAAATGAATTCCAAGAAGCATTATAATCTGGACAAAATGGAACAGAATTAGATTTAGGAGAGAGTAACTAAGGTGACTGCCCAGGGCCCTGTGCTGGAGGGAAGCCTCACTAATCCAAATCAGACAGCAGCAAAAGTCAGCCCCTCTGAGGGGAGCAGGAGAGAAGTGACCAAGCCCTGCCTTTGCCCTGTACCCACAGAGTTTAACGCTGGCTGTGCTGCAAGAAAAATGGAGCTAGGTCAACATACGGGTGGGAGGCAAGGAACAAAGACCCCACGCAGCATAACAGTGAGGTGACTTCAACATTTACAGGCTCGCTGCAAGCAGGGGGTGAAGAGAAGTCAAGTTTTGTGTAAGAAGGCTGTAAATTTCCTGTTCGAATCTATACGTCATGTTTCCCAGAAGCAAAGTTGCTATTTTCAAAGTCGTTTGGACTGATGTACGGGACAGTGCCTCCGTGACTAGAATCTGGTGCTGAATGGCTGGATGCCACGTTTGCAGGCACCACAGACAACTTCAGCCTAACTTTAGTATGAATAACTCTGAATAAGCAAAACTGGTTTTCAAAACCTCTTAGGGTCAGCGATATGCTCCAGGGCACATCCCACCAACTCCTGGAGCAAAAAAAAAGATATCAAAGAGTGGGAGAAGGGCACCACCACCACCTGCTTAACTAACACTGGAGATGTGCTCCACCAAACAATCATCCTCTAGAGACACAGAAGATGCCTGGGGCAAAACTAGCTCTGGGATCATACCCCAGAACTCATGAGAGAGGAGACGTATTGAGAGCTGCGAGCAAAAGCGAAGACATACCGGTTTCAGTTCTAGCCACAAGAACTGGGTGAACCTGAACCTGACCCAAATTACATGAAGATATTTGCATCACAGTGAAAACACTCTGCTGCAACAGAGGCTGGTGTCCCGCCTTCTTCACCCCGCCCTCTCCATGGCTTTCTGGAAAAAGATTTCTGTAGCACACAGCTTTACTCAACCCACCGCTTCCTCATTCATCCCCTGCTACTTCTCCATGCAGGGTTGTACCAGCTCAGCCCTAGCCCATGGGCCCAGGATCCCAGCCTCAAGAAGAAAGGAAGGACTCCAGTGCAGTACTTTCACTCTTGCAGTGAGTGTGTGGGGAGCATACACTAAGGAGAAAACTGCTTCTCTTCCCAGTTAGGAGGCAATATAAACTGCCAGGGAGGACAGCATGAACTTCCCAAAGGGAAAGGACACCCTGCATGCACCCAGGCTGGGAAGAGCAGCTGGTAAAGGCAGGAGCCACCCCCCAGCTTCTTCTCTCCCTCCTTCCAATCTCTTCCTGCATTCTCCCCTTTTTCACAGAAAACTCTCCTGGGTTAGGTTTCCCAGACCTGGCCTCCTGAGTTCCCTCCACAAGCAATTACTTTGATATACCCCCTTCCTTCAAGGACTTGTCACCAGGACCTTCTGGGGAAAAAAAGTAACTATGTGACATTTCCTTTCCATATATGTTACTTCTCCCCCCACCCCCCCACAGAGGATAAGGAAATACTCTGAAATACACTCAGCTACTTGTGTTTTCAGTAGTAGATTAAAAAAATTGTTCTGCAAATCTTATCTCAGTGAAAGTACATTCATTGTGAAACTTCAATTTCAAGAGAAAGATTTCTGCGCTGAGAGGGAAATGAAGTGGAACCTGAAATGAAGTGTCCTGTTTGACGTGCTGCTAACAGGTGTCTACGGTCGTTACACTGTATCTCACTGTAGATTATGCAAGTGATGGCTGAGAGGATGTTGAAAGTGTGCACTGCAGAGAGGGAGAGTGCTCCCAATGCTGGACTTTGAGCTGGTACAGTCAGCAGAGCTCTTTTCAGTTACCAGGGCCTGTCTGATTTAACCCACGGCACAGTTGGTCTTTACTGCTGTGTGCTACTCCTGGCACAGTGGGGACAGAAACCCCAACATTATGTCAGTAGTCACGCTCTCTCAACAATACTGTTGGGCTGGCCACTCTTTAGCACTATTATCTCATTTTCCCCGGAAAACGGCAAGTGTTTTTCCTACCAGGTTGGTCACCAGACCCCAAGGGAAAAAGCACCTGCTGCCCCTGCTGAGAGAGACATGCAGGTAGGGTCTTCTGAAGAAGGACAGGGTCCAATGAGCACAGCAGAAGAAGAAAAGTGTGATATAACAAGAGCAGGCTTGCTTTGTTTTCCTGCTTCCTGGTATCACAGTGGTGGTTATTAAATTGAACCACACCAAATCATGTCTTTCAGATGTGTGCTTATATCCCCCTTTCTGCCATACCCTACTGTAGGCAGATGCCCCTTGCTTATAAGAAAGAAGAAGGAATAGGCCATACATCAAACCAACCTAAGACAGGTGAGACCCAAATCCCTATCCTGCAGCACACTTCTTCCACAACCTCAAAAATAATCTACAGGAAACAGGCCATGGGCCATCAGAGCAGCTCCCATGCTGCTTTGGCAGGTGTCTGCCTTCCCCTTCCCCAGCACAGGGTTGTGAGGTATCACTGGAGTTCATACCAAAAAAACAGTATATGGAGATACCTTAAATTCCACCCCCGCAAAGCTGTCCTTGACTTCTGTGTGGTGCTCAACTCAAGCTCCACAGCCCAAGCATGCTTGGAGACCCCACGACACTAGGCCATACACCAAGTGCACTTGTGCATCTTCAACCCCATCCTCCCTGCCTAGTCTTCTTCTACAGTCATTCTTCATTTGCAGCGCTTGACCGAGACAAGGAAAGAGGCTGTTCTCCCTGGTGGTTTACATCCTCTGCAGCTCTGCCCTCTTCGTTAGCATTACTACCCGCACCAGAGAATGCCGTGCTCCCCCTCCATATGAAGAAATGGTTTTGGTGGCTGACACTTTTAGAGAAGAGAAGAGATAAAGCTAAGGGTTCTCCCTAGGCCTGAGAACTGATAGCATTTTGAATAGTCCAAGAGTAACTTCTGGAATGGTGGCTGCTAAGCCTGGGAGCTGCCAGGGAGAGCAGGCAGGCAGGCTGCTTTTGGAAAGAGGCAGCAGCCTAGCTTTGGTCATGGTCCCCAACGAGGACTGGTGGCTGTGGGGGAGTCACTCTGCAGAATATGCTCTGCCCATACAGAGGGAAAGGAACAAGTCTTCTCTCAGAACCAGGCAGTATTGCAGGCCCCTGGCTCCCGACCGCTTGGGGCAACAGGCTCTGTTTTTTGATACTACTGCATTATAAATAAGGACCTCAAAGGGAATATCACAAGGATGACCACACTCAGGAGTGTGAGGCATGTTCAAAAATCGCATCAAGTGAAGGAAGCCATACAAATGCCTCAGACACCAGAGATGTGTCCCTCACTAGGATGGGCTAACCCTGAGAGATTCAGTCACTGCTACAATGAATCGTTCTTAAATGTTCTCTTTGTTGGCAAGTAGTAGTAATGCTGCTCAATGCTGCCTCATGTAAGCAGAGTCACAGCCCAGTCCAGGCTGTGGGAGAGAGGCAGGAAGAAGGGGGCATGGGAGCCTGTCAGCACCGATGCCCAGATGGGGAAGCGAGCAGACTTAAATTAGGAAACTAGAGCAACTCTTACTGTATTGTTGTGTTTCTGCTTGTGCAAAGAGGAGGAAATGTAAAGTCTGTCTTGCAGACCGACTTGTCCCTGACTGCAGGAGATCCTGCAGAGCCCCCCTTGCCCTTCTCTCCTCCTTGGACCCCTGGCGCTAACTATGCAGATGCAGTGGCTGGGTCACCTGTGGTACCTTTGCTGAATACAGCTCCATTTACTTGGAAAAAAGTACATAGACATTTTTGATAAAGCTGCCAAGACATCCCTGTGCCAACCATGATAATGAATTACAGTGGCTTTGCTCTCTTACCTTTTATATAAATGGCAAAACTTCCCATCATGGCATAGCCACCAGCTTCACAAGCTTCACTGACCAGCATTCCTACAGTGTTTGGTCCTTCCTTTCACTCTTCTTTCAATGAAATGATAATACACGGTCGATTTCTTACAGGGCTTGGCACAGGCTGTTGGACATATGATCTTAGTAAAGATTTTGAAAAATAACTTCCTGTGAGTCAGAGCCACATGATTTTGCCTAGTCTCCCATCCCCACCCCAGCATTGTCCTCCAGCCTTGTGTGCCAGTGTCAGAGCGAGTCACCTCTCAGGCCACAAGAAATGTCTAAAGAAACTACAGTGGTGGTGATGGCAGCTATTTCCTAGCTCAGGAAGCACAAACTCATGGGCTTTTTTCATGGTGAACAGCTGCTTCCTCACTTGGGCTGAAGAAAGTTCTTCCAAAGCTTTTCTTTTTAACTTCTGTAGCAAAACAAAATGAAAAACAGAGACAAATGTGTGAGGCTGCCTTTGATTTTCTTCAGTGGCAGCAACCGACCAAAAAAAAAAAAGAGGAAAAAAAAGTCTTTTACTATACTATAGGGCCAGGGCAGAGAACACTGGAGGTGGTATATGCCAGGATGACATAAGGCAAGTGATACATTTGATCTGTGGCCAAGAATCCTGTGTAGTGCAAAGCTATGTAGCATGTATATAGAGAAGGGTGTATATTTTTGTACATAAAATGTGCTGTTCAGAGTACGTACACCCCAGCTGACAAATACAGATGGTTAGTTGTACACTTTGCCTATGTGTCTCAGTTAGGTGGAGTGGAGAAATCTGCCTAGCAGAGGTCACCTAACACTTTCCACTAGAAGAATGTGTTTCAGTTTGCTTTCAACTTTGCCAAATTTCAACTGTTTGGGCTGGACTTTTTCCACACATGCCGTCTGCCCCAGGCTAAGTGGTTTTTGGGAACATTTCAGCAAAATGGTTTAGTTGCTTCTCAGCACAAGGCTAGGGGAAAAACATTTTTTGCCCCTGTTACACAATATACATATGAAAAGAGCTGTTTGGGGAATTTTGACATGGCTCCATGCACTAAAAAGGAATATGGCATTTATGCTGTCAAAGTTGGGCCTCTTGCTGCTCCTACGGTTTTGTCCAAATCAGCCCTGTTATAAGCTTTCTGGAAACCTCAGTCCATACAGGCTCAGGAAAGACTTTTCAGGGTTTGAAAATTCCACCTGTATGCTTCATACTTGGACCCAAATCACGATGGAAAGGAGGGAGAAGTCTCATTTGAATGAGGGAATGGGGGGAAATGATGGACAACCTACGAGGCAATTGTCCTCCCAAGCTCTGCAAAAGCTTCTCACTCACAAAATGTAATTGCTGCAAATCAGTCTTTGCCAGAGAAGCAATGTCTCCAAGCCCTCTGACTTCCTATCATTACACTTAGCCTCTGTTTTTGTACGGAAATGCATAAAACAGCAGGTCATCCATAAATGGTGGGCAACCACTGCTACAAGAACAGAAAAAAGGAAAATGGCTAGTCTGCTTCACCTTGATCCCTGGAAAGATGATGGAACAGCTCACCCTGGATGTCATCTCTAAGCATGTGGAGGACAAGAAGGTGATCAGGAGTAGTCAGCATGGATTCACCAAGCAGAAATCATGCTTAACCAATCTATGCTATGATGGGATGACTGGCTGGGTAGATGAGGGGAGAGAAGTGGATGTTGTCTACCTAGACTTCAGGAAGGTTTTTGATACTGTCTCCCATAATATCCTCATAGGCAAGCTCAGGAAGGGTGGGTTAGGTGAGTGGACAGTGAGGTGGATTGAGAACTGGCTGAATGGCAGAGCTCAGAGGGTTGTGATCAGCGGTGCAGAGTCTAGGTGGAGGCCTGTAGCTAGCAGTGTCCCCTGGGGGTCAATACTCAGTCCAGTCTTGTTCAACTTCTTCATCAATGACCTGGATGAAGGGACAGAGTGCACCCTCAGCAAGTTTGCTGATGAGACAAAACTGGGAGGAGTGGCTGATATGCCAGAGGGCTGTGCTGCCATTCAGAGAGACTTGTCAGGCTGGAGAGGTGGGCAGAGAGGAACCTCCTGAAGTTCAACAAAGGCAAGTGTAGGGTCCTGCACCTAGGGAGGAATAACTCCATGCACCAGTACAGGCTGGGGGCTGACTGGCTGGAAAGCAGCTCTGTGGAGAAGGCCCTGGGAGTGCTGGTGGACACCAAGTTGACCATGAGGCAGCAATATGCCCTTGTGGCCAAGAAGGCCAATGGTCTCCTGGGGTCCATTAGGAAGAGTGTTGCCAGCAGGTGGAGGGAGGCAATCCCCCCCCTCTACTCAGCCCTGGTGAGGCCACATCTGGAGTAGTGTGTCCAGTTCTGGGCTCCCCAGTACAAGAGAGACATGGCACTGCTGCAGACAGTCCAGTGAAGGGCTACAAAGATGATCAGGGGACTGGAGCATCTCTCTTACAAGGAAAGGCTGAGAGATCTGGGCCTGTTTAGCCTGGAGAAGAGAAGACTGAGAGGGGATCTTATCAGTGTGTATAAGTATCTGAACGGAAGGTGTAAAGAGGTTGGGGTCAGACTCCTTTCAGTGGTGCCCAGCAATAGGACGAGAGGCAATGGGTACAAACTGAAACACAGGCCGTTCCGTCTGAACATGAGAAAAAACTACTGTGAGAGTGACTGAGCACTGGAACAGACTGCCCAGAGATGTTGTGGAGTCTCCTTCCTTGGAGATATTCAAAAGTGGTCTGAACAATCTGCAGTCCTGGGCAATGTGCTCTAGATGACCCTGCTTGGGCAGGGCAGTTGTACTAGATGATCTCCAGAGGTTCCTTCCAGCCTCAACTATTCTGTGATTCTGCATGAAGTGCACATGAAATAGTCCTTAAGTCAAAGAGTATATGTCCCTCTGGAATGAAGAAATGATTCCTTGAGTCCCAACTCTGCTGACAGCAAAACTTACCAGTGGGTAAATTTCCTTTCAGTGATTACTCCAGAGAGAAGACAGCTCACAGAAAACTGCCCCATGACATTTCACTGGCTGCCATCTGGGCTGTGAAAGTTGCTGATGAACCAGCCTTGGGGTTCAGACAGGTTTTTCATGCAACACAGTTGACAAATGAAGAAGTGGTTAAGTTTTGGAGGGTTGCTTTTGTTTTGTTTTGTTTTTTTTAATTAAGGACCTCAATTGTATAGTCAAAAAATCATAAGCAGAAAGTAAAGGTTACAAAGTCAAGCCTGCACCAGTTAAGAATTCCTGAATGAAGATTAACCTGTGCTTTACCTTCTTTCCCATGCATTCTTTAAAATGCATTTCTATGTGATATGATCAGATATCAACATCATAAAATAATACTTAGACTGCTCTGGATATTGATTGCAAGCAAATAGGAATTGAGGCCAAACTGCACTGATAAGCCCCTATGCAAATAAGTATGCTTACTAATTCAATGGGATTACCTATAGGAGTAAACATTCAGTTTCACAATTCAGCCGAAAGTACCTATATTTTAGTAAGTAAGTAGATAGGAAGAATAATCAGTGTAAAGAGCTGAGCCAGGTGCAAACTCCCATTACCTTGACAAAGAAATACCTAATTCACACAAAAACATCGTGGTAAGAGCAGGAAATATCACATCAACTGATATAAATCACTCACTATCTCATACCCTGGCCCTAATCCCATTCAAAATGAGAAGAGTGCTTGAGTCAGAATCTACAAGGAGAACGGAGGAGGTGAAAGATAATGAGATGGTTTTATGAGGAAAAGTATGTTGGCGGGGAAACATATTACAAACCTGAGATGAAGCTGGAATATCTTGTGGTAGGACATATGCTCATTCTTCTAAAGAATTAATAAAATTGTCATGGCATATCAAAATCCATTAAGCAGAATTAGAAATACAGCTGATGATACGCACTTGCTGGAAACTGTTCAAGAAAGAGTTGATGGGAGCATCTTGAACACTAGCCTTCTATTGAGTATTTGAAAACTTGTTTTTGCTTAATCCTCCTTCTGAGAGTTTTCCCTGTCCAGCATGATTGGAACAATATGAGCCAAGCTCTCTACTTTAATAATTCATTATTTGGTAAAGAAAGGAGGAAAACATGTGCTATTGATTATGTAATTTATGTGTTATGATATCCCTGTGGACTGACATGTATGGTGGTGACCTTAGTCTTGAAATAATGGATTATATAGTATAAATCTGCCTTTAGGAGTAGTGGGCATTTTATACAGAAAATCTTTCTATTAACATGCCACAGCCTATGACTGCTGAACATATTTTGTGGTCCAACCTAGAAAGAGAAGAATTGAGAGGGCTTCTGCAATTTTCTATCTAAAACAACAGGCCCAATTCCCCAGTGACATTTCTGCAGACATTCCAGGCAGAGAAAATTTGGCCATTTTATGCTCACTTGAATTAAAGTAAGTGAGCATCTGAGTTCCTTCCTGGAAGAAAAGATTTACATGCTTTTTGCTGTGAAAGGAGAAGAATGGAGAAGGCTGTGTGTTTCATATATCCGAGTGAGACACTGTTTTTCTCCCACAGAAAAATACCTCAGTTTTTCCTTTCAAGTTAACCTTTCCTCTGGCCATGGCATTGCTGTTATCTACTCTTTCCTGCCATTTGGGAATATCTGGGTAAGTATTGCCAGAGTGCTGTGCTAATAACATCAGAATAACAAATCTAAAAATGGGTCCAATCCTCTGCAAAATTTCAGGCTAGTTTCCTGAAGAAGTGAGGCTTATGCAGTCATACAGCAAGTGGGTGGGTCTGTGTTTTTCTGGTTATCTATCCTTTCCCTTCCCCTCCCAAGAGTTTTTAAACTGCTAGGGTAATTTCCATCAAATCTGACACAGGGGCAGTTGTCTCAATGCTAGTATGTACCCTCACACTTCATAAAAGCGAGTGGCAAATTAGAGGAAAAAAACTGTAACAATGCCCCCAGTAAGGGACTGGCTAAAATAGTAAGTAACTAACTAGCCCTTTATCAGCCATCAGAGACTCTACATGACAGAAGACAAGCAAGCTTATTTTCACCAATGGTAAAATAACTTGCTCAGTGAGAAGTTTTTATTTTTATTTCATTCTACAGCAACTTGAAGTGAATGTTTTGATGGACAGAGAGACAGATCAAGAAAAAATTCTTAGAAACTGTGTGTACTTCTTCTGCAATGACTGCATAGTTATCTAAGAAACAACAATCTTTTTACTCTTCATTCCATCCTCACCTTGACTAATTTTGTTCTTTAATTACGACTCCTGGCAATCTTCAGCACAAATGAGGTTTTTCCTCCTTAAGGTAATGTGTGTTCTTGGCTCTGAGGAGGGAGGCTTGTCTGTCAAAACATTAGCTGCCTCTTTTATATGTTAAGTATTAATTCTATTTATCTTCAAATTATTTTCAAATACTGGAGGCATTCTTTACTGTATTGGAATGCAATAAGTGCTTAATTTCAGGGGTTTATGTTATTCTTGCTCAGATATGAGGCCAAAAATGAGTAATTAAATTCTCATTTAAACCCTATTTCCTTAAATACACCTATTCTCTTACCACACGCAGCCTCTTTACTAGCCCCACGCTCTTTCATGGAAGGCAGGAGTCTGCAGCCCATGGGGACAGGTACTGCCCACAGCTTCATTTCAGATGGCCTGTAACCACATTATTATTATTCCACCATTTATTGGGTAATACTAAGGCATGTGTTAATGTGTGGCAAACCAAAGGTGCTCAAAAGACTTATTTGTCCCTCAGCAAGGCAAGAATTTCTTGTTCCTGAAGTAAAGGAAGGAGTTAATGGCTTTCCACCACCTAACACAAAGGTTTTCTCTCCTGCTAAATGTGCCCAGGGATCATCTTTATTCATGCTTGTATCTGGAGCCAGCACAGCTCTATGCTTCCAGCAGAAGGAAAATGAAGGGTTAAAATCTGGAGTGATCTGAGGAAAACAGAGACAAAGGTGGTTTGTGTGCTCTATGCATTCAGGGCCAAAATCAGTATTAGCATCCTGGCAGTGTACTTTCATGCTGACCTGCATGTTAGACATCCAATGCCTTCAACAGCTATTAGCATTATTATCTCTTTCACTGAGGGCTTCTCTGTGAGGGCCAAAGAAAGGGAACCGCAACATCCCGTGCTGACAAAGATACCGCTCCTCTTGAAACTGAAGGAAACCCCCACCTGATTTCATTCTGCCAAAGGGAGAGGGTAACGTCATCACCACCAGGCTGCTCTAAACCCCAGCTGAGGCAGGAGAAGATGCAATTTTAATGCTTTGAGCAAAACAGGACCCCAGCTCCTAAAAATGCATATAAGGCACTGTAAATGCAGGCAAAGCTTGAGCAAGAGACACAAAAATAGACTCTTGTATCCATAGCAACGCACGTACACAAGAACCAGTGCATTCTAGCATGCCACTTTTTTGAGGATCCAACAAAACTCTCCCCAGAACAAAGGATGGATGCTTGAAGAGCAAACACACTTCAGAAATACTTTCCTGAGCTCTTTGGAGGGGAAAACCTCCACTAACAGGAACACACTTCCAGCCTTATGCCATCTTCCAGAGCTGCCCTGCGGTGCGACTGAGCAAGGAGCACAGCACCACATTCATGAATCCATGTTTTCCATCGCAAGGAGGAGCATGACTCACAGTCCCCACCATGACCCAGTGACTTGTGGTATCCAAAGCAAACACAGTTAGTGAGGCTTTTCAACAAACAATCAACAATTTCCTGCTAGCTGCGACAATGCACCCCATGAAGCTCAACAGTTTACTTTAAGATTTTTTTCTCACTTTGTCCTTTGCCTTCTCCCATTCATACTCAAAGAGCACAGTCATGAGCAAAGCTTGCCATGCATAACCTCATGTTCCTATCCAATCTAAGCCTGGGAGAGTCTGCAGAGGCCTGAACATCCTTCTCGGTTTTCACCATGTGTCCCAAGGCCTGTTGGATAAAACTGCTAGGAGTATTCAAAATGAAACTAAATCCTGGTCTCCTTTAGAAAACAGCTTTGATTTTAACAGTCCATTCAGTGAGGGACAACATCACTCCCAACTTAGATGGGGATGGGGATAACAGCTTTGCACAGGGACTGCCATGAGTGATACAGGAGCTTTCACTCCCTCCTGTGCAACAGGGGAGGCTTAAAGCCAGAGCTCCCTTACCTCCATGAAGGTGGCCATACCCACCTTCCCAGCCATCCTCTTTTGTCCCGTAGCTGGACAGGCTCCAGACATCCTTGTCCTGAGTGACTAGGGAGGCTGTGATGAGAAGAAGGAAAAAGGGAGATCCTAGTGACAGTCTTCTGGGCCACGACAACAGGGACAAGAGCCAGCGGAATCCAGCATCCTCAGGCAGTGCATGCAGAAGGAAATAACACATCACCTTTGTCATCCATGTGAGAAGACTTCGGGCTTTTTCCTCTTCCCCACTGGTACGCCCACACATCCAGTGGTCCACTCTACATACAGATTCCAAATTGCTGGTATCAACCAAGAATTTTTGTATGATTTTGCAAAATAATTGCAATACTTTTTCAATCTTTGCTGATATGAGTTTCAAGAGTAGCAGCTGGCTTTTCAGTATCTGCCTGTAAGGAGTCGGTATGAAACTGCTTCATTCTGGCCATCAAATAGCAATCATATGTTAATGACTTTCAGTTTATTCCCTATGGTACCTGGTTGAGATTTGTGAAAGCAAGAAAACTTGCTAATATGTTTTCAGATTAAATGGACCTTTTCTTCTCTTAATGTAGGTGTCTAAAAATAACAGAAGTTGCACAGTCATGTCAAGAGATTAAATTACTCTAAAGTTTGCGGAGAGATTACAGCTGTCTGAAAACAATATGCATACACTTTCTTCAGTAACGGTGTGCTTAGTGAAGACAAATTTGAGTGGTCATGAAGACGGCTTTGTTTCTCTGTTAGTCTAGGACTTGTGAAATGCTTCGTAAAAACAAAGCAGCATGAGCCGCCTGACATTCATGAACAAGACTGTTATACCAATTGCCCTGTACAGGTTAAAATCAAAAATCAGCAGAACCACCAAGCAGGTTTCAGATTTGATTTTTCCAAAGGGCTATCAAACACAGCAATGGTAGCGACATCCGTATCTAAACCTGCTGAAACTTTCTGTTATAAAGTTCTATTTCGGCAAATTTATGGTCCTATCAAACTAGATGATGGGGTGACACTTTCCATGCCCGAGTGTCTGAATTCTCATTCTTTAGCCAGCTAGTAGCACCCACAGTGCCTGAAGCAGATACCTAGACTCTGACTGTATTTTGTAAGGTGAATTACGTACCTACAATGGTACGTAATTCTGGCTGCAAAGCCAGAATACAGAGGGGGAACCTGCCTGACTTGAGCAAAAGAGAAAGCGCAAGGAGAAAGGTATGCCTGTCATTCTGCCTGCCTCAGCACTTCGGCCTGTAGAAAGACGTCTCCTTGCATGCAAGGCAAATGGCCCTGAATACTCTTTTGGAGAAGGGGGCAGCCCCAGTGCCAGCACTGGCACCACTGCATATTTCTCCAACGGCTCAGTGTGGTTAGAGTGTGCCTACCAGGTTGAGCACCTCCAATGAATGACCCAACGAGATACTTAAAGCAGGATCTCCAGGCAGTGAGTCAGATAAGCTCAATACTTCCGGGCCAACCTTCACACCTCAGCACCATCACACTGGAAAGCAGGTACCGATGAACTTGAAGCCTCTACAGGTATGGGTGACAGAAGACAGAGTGGTAAGGACCGACATTGGGGAATTAAGCTCCTAACACAGCAAGTTAGGCTCTGGCTCCCAATCTCTAGCAGGTTTACCTGCAGTGGTGGTCCCACCTCCATCAGCTTGCCCTTGCCCCAGCCAGAAACAGCCACTCAGGTGCAGAGGAGACACATGCAGATCCTCAGGAGTGACAGGTGATATCCCTGAATATTAGCACAAACCACCAGCAAGAGTGGTCTGGGCTTCAGAGTTCAGTTCCAGGCTTATTGAAAAAGTGTAGAGAAAATAAGGACATAAAATTAAATACAATACAAAGACATACTGGATGAAGAAAAAAAGATGAGGAATGAAAAGTGAAAGAAGAGCAGCACACAGGCTTCTGAACATTTGCAGGACTTGGTGTTTCTCTGGAATGACTCAACCCTGCAGAATAAGCTCAAACACAGACAAAACCTATGCAACATGCTGTCCCATCCTACTCTGGAGACAGATTAGCCTGGACTTGAAACTTTTCCTTTACCTGAGCTCCAAATCAACACAGAGAGGTAGCAAAGAGACTTGGGGGTTGCTGCCAGGCAGGGCAGCAAGATCTACCCTTCACAAGGACATTAGACCCAGAGCAGTTAACACAGAGCAGCTCTGTTATGTCCCTGCTTCCTCCCCACTTGCTGCCTGTTTGCAGTGGAAAGTGGCTGGCAGAGCAGCTGAATCTCCATCCTGCAAGCTTGCTGCCAGCAGAGTCCCCCCTGTGAAGGAAATTTGCTGCTGCCCATCTGCAGCCAAAATCTCACCCTGTCCATTGATATTCATTTGCCCAGAAAAGTTCACTTCAAACACAACAGCTGCTTTTCAAAGAGGCAACAAATTGCAGTGAAGTGGAGAATTGGTGGCTCCTCCGTTCTTGGCCAGAGCTCCTGCAACACTTTGGAAGGGCCCCGGCCCAGATTCCAGGAGTAAGCATCCCAAAATTGGGGAAGGGCGGGGGCAGGTTGTCTGTAATTTTTCTTAAAGAAAAAAATCCTTCACCCTTTCTTTGGTAAAGCCCATTTGTCATTTCTAATCCATTCCAATGTAGATTAAAGATGGAGTGTTATCTTCCTCTGCTGAGATCTCACAGAAAATACCAATGGCCATCTGTCAGCTCTGACCATTCCTGTAAAATTATAGGCATCCAGCCTCTCATGGGGTATTAATGAAGAAATTAAAACTGGGGTTTTTTGCCCATCACCTGGCCCAAGAAAAGCTGTAATTCTTTGTGGCTGGTGTAAAGCAGAAAACTACATTCAGATTCTTCAGCATATTCCAGGTGTCCTCAATTCCTTTTGGTCTTTCAAAATTGCCACCTTGATTTACCATAATGTATTATTGAAAGGCCATATATGTCAATAAAAGGAATTATTTATCTCCAGACAGAATTCCTGACAGAAGGACACTCTGAGAGTCTGGAAAAACTCCACCATCCTGTGTGTTCTCTTACATGACTGAAAGAGGGCTTGTCACATATGAGAAAACTTTACATTTATCAAACTTCAAAAACAAAGCAAAAAAAAAACACCTATTTGCATTTCATGTGGTTTTCAGAACTTCCCTGGCCTGCTTTTGTTCGCTGCCAAAAAGAAGTATTTGCATTTCATCTAGAACTTTAAATTCATATGGTCCCCCCCTCTCTCTCTCCTTGTACTCTCCTACCCTTTCCTACAGCACACCTAAAACAGAGACTGTTCCCTCACAGTTACTTAGCACCCAAGTTCTGTAAATAAATGTACTGATGAAGATTCTCATCTTTACAGATACACACATACTCATTCAGAGTTCTTAGATCAGGCTCTGAATGGACCAAGGGGAACAGAGGCTGCTTCTGTTTTATAAGGTTTTCCCAGAGAACATCACAGCATCCTCAGCACAGAAATTACAAGAGGAAAGGCCTGATGGCCAAAAAATCTCTGGAACATCACAGTTTTTCAACTCATTGGACAAAATACTAATTTGCATGGTAGGTCTATCCTCCATAATTTCTTCAAAATTATAAAATGTTGGTTCACCAAACAAAGTTTTCTCTCTTAAAAAAAGGCACAAAGAATCCACAGAAACAGGAATTCAGTGCAGTAAATTGTTCAGAAGATGAAAAGAAAACCTGAAGAGGAAGCATTAACTGCTCAAAGTGAGTATTCACAGCACTTGTTCGGGGCTTCTTGAAAAACCCATTTGGGACATCCAGGAAAAATTCCACTCAGAGATACGTGAATCTGGCTGTTCAGTTAAAAGCAAGCTGTTGTGATAGCAGTATCCCATTTTTATTCTGAAATAGAGCAATTCTGTCTTTTCTGTGTCTGTTTTATGAGTCAGTAAAGCTGCCACAAGCATACCATGTCCTCCACAATTTTGAAGTGAGAGGGAGCTCACTTATAAATTACCATGATACTGCAGCTTTACTTTGAAAAGCATTTCCCCAAACAGCAGCTCTCTGCAGCACGTTTATTGCCTCCCTGTGCTTTCTCTACCACATATGTTCCATTTACTAAAAAATGTTTCTCTCTTTCTAGCCTAGCAAGGTTTGTTATACCACCCACCTCACCATAGCATCTGAGCAGGTTCCAGAGTTGCATTAAACAACACACCTAACATCTGTCACATGTGGTTTCTTCTCTCTTTCTCATCCTCTTGCCCAGAGGACGTCTGTGTGTTCAGTGGCTTGTTTCACTTTGGCAAGGGGGTTTTACATTTTTAAGGTGCTTCTGGATGTTCGTTAGAGAAATCATCACCAGGAAGCATACCTTACACTTACATACTGACAAACATACCTTACAGCAGAAGGAAGTAAGTCTGTGATTCTCCTTGGGAGAATTTCTTCCATTTGGTCTTGAACTGGTCCTTGAGAAACCATCTGCTTCCTGGACACACAAGCTTACAAGGTCACCTGGATCTGAAGAGCATGTATTTTGAATATGACCCTTACAGTGGAATTCAGATTTTTTTTAGATAGGAGATGTTCAAGCCACTGAGCACCTGGAACATAAAACCATAAGCTTGACACAACACTCCTAATTCCAAGCCCCTGAGATATGAAACACAGGGCAGGTTTCTCTCCCTTCCAATATTTGTCAGAAGTAATACTGATTACTTAAATCCCATTAACCCACCTATAAAACCTGGTCAACCTGCAAAGCCATCTGTGACACCCTTGCTGGTTATGAATGAGGGATACACGAGCTGCTCCACCGCTGCCCAAGAAAGGAACCCAGACTCTCTTTCTTATGTGTGCTGATGGGGAGCAGATTAGCTAAGTAAAACACTATCTGTATGGTTGCTTTTAGACCAGAATCAAACATTACGGAGAGAGTGACAGGTAAGACATGATGGGGTGGCATCGAGAGCTATTTCTAAATAACGGGGCAGTACAAATACAAGTTAGAAGGGGCAGTTAGAAGGGGCAATAAGTAGCACCAGGAGGAAGTGATGTGCAGGAAGCACTAGAAACTGAGGTACTGGTTGTAAGTTAGAGTTTAAATGAGCATGACAGAGGGCAGAAGGCTTCACTTGCTACTGTGAGGTTAGCTGAGCTAGCTTCCACTTCCTTGGATTTGAACTGACTGGGTCTGCCAAAAGTGTCTTCTCACCACAACCTCAAAGGCCTGGACAGAGAGGAGAAGGGAGAAAGGAAAAAAGGAATAAACGCAGACTTTTATACTTAGCATTTGGGACACTCAGCTGAGAACACGAGCCCCATGTTCCAGGCCCTGCCCAAAAGATTTCTGGAGAAAAAACGAGGAGTCATTTGGACAATGGAGCAGCTCACCAAGGACAGGAGGACCCAGGCAAGCCAAGAAACCAGTACCCAGAACACTCTCTAGAGAGAAAACAAACTTCAGTCCCCCCAGGCAGAAGAGGCAATTGATGTTCTGTATGCTCTAACCACTCAGTGACTGGTAAAAAGGGAGCAGAGGGGGAAGGTGGGAGGAAAGGACATAAAATATGGCCATGGAGCAACTTCTTCCAATGTGTTTTGAAAGAAAGTAACTGCTTTTGCTATAGAGATCTAGTGGGAAAAGTACACTGAGAGCACTTACTAAAATGAGCTGGCTAGAAAAGGCAGGCAGGGAAGGGCTATAGCATGAGGCAATAGCTAGAGCTTGTACCTTCCGGTCGGTCTGTCAACTCAGGGGCCACTAAAAGGTAGGCTGTCCAGCCACAGTACCCTTTACCCCTCCACCATGATCCAACACCACGCACGAACCACCAACGAGACCAACTGCTAGAGAAGTGACAGCAGTCTTGGGGGTAAAAGAGCAAGGCATGGCCCTGGCTGTGGGAGAGGAGCGATCACAGGAGTTTCTTGCTCAAGGCTAGGATTTCACAGGGATGGCAATGAAGAATGCAGGGCCTCCAGCTCCAAAAGCCACTGTTGCACCCTTCTCTGCCTTCGCAACTGTGGTTAGTTACCTGCAAAAAAATAAATACATGTGATGTAATAGATTTCTATAATATCTCCATGATAGAGAACCCCTGGTGGACAACTTGGAAACCGGTATCCATAGATTTCCCATGGCAATAAGAGCTTTCAGCTCAGGTTCATTCAGGCCATCAGCATCTAACATCCATTTCCCTACCTCAGCAGCTCTCAGGTGGCTGGTGGTGCAGATTTTTCTGGGGAGAGATGTGAGATGAAGGCTAGAAGGCATGGCCTCGGGCTGCAGGGTCAGAGATTGCCCAGCAACTTCTAGCAAGCCTCATCACTGCAAGAAGGACATCAGTTGTCCAGCACAAGGCTTTCGTTTTTGCTTCACTGCAAAGATCAAGGAAGACACTACCAGCTCTTAGGCTACAATTTCATGATGGCAGTGCCAGCTTGCTCACTCCCATCCACCATGCTGTGCTGGTAGAGCTGTTGGGGTAGTCGCATGATGAACCAGACCAGAGAATGGATCTAGCTGGAATTAAAAAAAAAGAAACAAAAAACGAAGAAGAAAGGGTGGGAAATTTCTGCCAGATCCATTCCCTGATCCAGTTCATAATGTAACTTCACCAGCAATGCCAGGGGCAGGAGTGAGTGAGCTGGATGAGGAAGGAAGGGGATGCTTAAGCCAGCATTTAAGCGGTACAGGCTCAGCTGGGTAACCACTGCCTCCATTGCTTTCAATCAGAATAGCAACTCAAGATTTAAGGCCTGGCACTCCATGAACAACCACAACTCACCCAGCTCTACGTGTCTGCAAACATCAAACCTCTTTTGCCTTACTTGTGCTCAAATAAAGAAAGCTTTGCTAGAAAGAATCTATGTATTAGGTTTTTTTCAGCTGAAGAAGGCAAGCCTCCACCGATTATTCTCCATGTGTATGGACGGCCCAGGTAGGAGCTGACATCTGTGCTACTGGCAGCAAAGGCAGGATGCTAAACAGCACTGAGACAAGTCATCCTCCACACAGAATAAGACAGCCAGTTGGGAGGAGGAACAGAGAGGGAATAAAAGGCAGTTGAAATCAATGGAGTGGATGAAAACATACTGCTGCCTTGCCTTTCAGTTTCAATAAGCCTCTAACTCCCTCCCAGGCTTCAGTGCCCAAGGATCATCACCTCCTAAAAGAAATAAGCCACTTACTACATCGAACTCTGCCACAAATTCAGATGCTAGCAGTTGCTAGAGTCCTGGGTGTCTCCCCTTTTTTTTTTTTTTTAATAAAAAGAATGGAAAACATGAAAATTTGCTTCTTAGCTTTCCTCAGGAGATGTCTGTGATCCAGTAGGAAATTTTCAAAGTA
Organism: Apteryx rowi; assembly: GCF_003343035.1. Taxonomy (NCBI): domain Eukaryota; kingdom Metazoa; phylum Chordata; class Aves; order Apterygiformes; family Apterygidae; genus Apteryx; species Apteryx rowi. The sequence goes on from NW_020451021.1 coordinate 297,117, forward strand.
GCTGAAGAAAAAGTATGCGAGAAATCCCACTGCCAGCACACCACCCGGCTCACCTGCCAGACACATGGAGGAAGCATGACAGCAGCCCTTCAAGTTTAGCCAGTAGAGGTCTCTCTTCTACTAATCCACTAATAAAAATAAATAAATATCTATCTATATTTGTGTGTGTGTGCATGTGTTTTCTTCTTTCTGAATATCGGTCCCCAAATGGAATGAAATACATAAAACTGGGAGCTCAGATAGGAACAATTTATCTTTTCACAAAAAAAGAAAGTCTGTCGTCTACTGGATTAAAATGCTACAACACTGACTTCAAGCTTCTCATGTGGCAGGAAAAATCTATAGTATGCACAGTCTTAGATCTCCAACTTCTGTCCCCAAGGAAAATGGAAAATGAGGACTATAACTGCAGCTGCACTCACTGGGGCATGGCCCTCTGCTTGCAAAGCTCTTCCAGCCGATCAGGTAGCAAGGGGATAGGGAGCCCTTTCTGCACATGTAAGTCCCTGATTGCAATCTGGGGAGACTCAGTCATGACAGAAGGGCTTCATCAGGCCATGATTATTTTTCTGGCCTGTGTGTAAAGGCCTACTTGGTCTTTGTGGGAGTAGTGTCTGGAGCACACGAAATGGGGAGCCTGCCCATGACTGGAATCCTTGCTTGAAGTCTCAGATGTGAGGCCAATGATAAAACTGGAATGAAACTAATGTTCTTGCCGGCTGGCTCCTCCAAACAGCTGCAGGCGCCGTAGGAGGGCTAGGTATAAAAGCCTGAACTGGCACAGCCTGTCTTGTGGAGAGGGAACGCTAAACCGCAAGGTGTGTTGCTCCGTGCTTTCCAGCCGGAGGAGGCCAGCAGGTGCCAAGATGCCAAGACCCACCGGGGCACCCTAGTGCAAGCACAGCCTGTCATGAACCTCTGCTCACGTCTACGGGATTTTAGCCAGGCCTTCTGCAGTGGAACCAGTACCACTCGTGACCCACGAGATCCTCTAGCACCTCTGGTAGGAAACACACCATGTGTGCTGCTTGCTTGCAGAGAACCTGTGAATTAGCAAGATCTGTGCAGGTCAGGAGGAGCATACATCCAGGCCCTGCCAGGGAGCAGTGGAGTCCAGAGGAGTTACTCTGCAGCCCAGGTGTCAGCAGGGTACAGCAGAGCAGCGGGGCATCGGCAGGAGGCAGAGCTGTCCCATCTGAGCGGCAACGCTTATGGCAACTGCACTCCAGTAGTGCACAGCTGCACCCCTAGGTTTGGGGAGGAAAAAAAAAAAACTAAAACCAAAAAAAGGCAAAACAGCTGTATCTGTTTAACTCAAATATATCTCAACTGAAGACAGACGTATATGAACGTATGTCTGCTCCTTGAGAAAGAAGGCAAGTTCAAATTTTGACTATAGGTTAGGCCTAGAGAAGCACAAGGTGCACTACAAAGGGAAAGCAAATGTGGCTTCGGGAAGCATGGCTACTGTTTTCTAATGCATGACAGAGAAACCAGCCACATTTCTGCTCTGGTTCTTTACACCCAGAAAGCAGATCATCTGTCCAGTATTTTGAATATATCATACTTACATATTGCTTCTCTTACCCAGGCTCCAGACTATAAACTCTTTGAGGCAGGGACTCTCTGTTCATGTGCTGCAACGGCTGCTTAGGGCTGGAAGTTGACCCTGTAACAAGTAACAAAGGCTCTTGTCTATCAGAGAGCACCCTGCAACAGGAGAGCTGGAAATAGGTCAGCTCTCAACTTGGTTTTCACCTGCTGTATGTCAGCAATATTTTTCGTCTGCTCTGCTAGGCAGTGACTTTTCCCTCTTCATCTCTCCAAGAGGCCCCAGCTCAGAGGGGAAAGCTCCCTGCGGGCAGTGGGGACACCCAGGCACCCCACCACATCTGGGCTGCTGCTCTTGCGCAGCTGGTTCCAAGGAACAGTCAAAAGATGCTAAGAGAGGGCTGGGGACAAAGCTTTGTGGTAAACACATAACTTTCGCTTGTAATTTTAGTGCTTGTTTTGCATCTTTAGTAACCTCCTTTGGAGGGATTTTTATAATTGCTATCCTGTCTTGGTTTGCTTTCTTCAGGCAGAAGCAGAAGAAACTTAAAAGACTGGATAGTCTGATTGTGTTTTAGTTAGACAGTTGTACTTTTTATATTATCAGCTGAATCAATACAGGAAAAAGATACATTTGCCTACTTTTTAAGTAAAACAAATTAGTAATGATTTTTCTTTTTAAATGTAAAAAGCAAGCAGGGAAGAAAAACATGCTTCCCTATATCTTTTTGCCTAATTTTGAGTCTTGAAATCATTGAAGTGGGCAAGGCAGAAATCAGGCAGGGAGAGGAAACGCATGCAAGCTCCCTGGATCAAGGAGGTGGCCTAGCCTATGTGAAACAAGGCAAACCACAACTGCAGATACTATCCAACCAGTGTAAGAAATGCCTTTTTTCAGTTTAGCAAGTAAACCAAACACTGGAGGCAGTGGAAAAGTCAGTATCAAAATAGGATAGAAAGTCTTCCAGGATTTTCCAGTAAAATCAAAGTAGAAAAGATCTAATCTGGGGACAAACCAAAACACTTCATGCAACATAATGTAATGATTTCATTGCAGATCAGACTCGACATTTTGCTCAAGCGATTATATTGTGCACATTTTCTTTTTGTGGGTATTTAAAAGAAGTAACAACCAAGGGAATAGTAGATTACTTTTCAAATGCAAAAAAAATGACATTTCAAACTGAAAAGTTGAAAATGTCATCATCAAAATATCATGATAAAAAGATGTCAAAACGAATCACGCTGACATTTCTGAAATGGAATGTTTTCTTTAGAAAATATTGAAATTCAGTGTTACTTCAGTTTTTTTCAGCTGAAACTACTCAACAGATGTACAGAGGGATATAGATCTTTGAAAACTGCATTTTTTTCAATTAATTTTACTGTTTGACAAAAAGTAGTCAAGCCCTACATTTGAAAAGTTAACAGCGGGGGTTAGTATTGACTTTACAGACACATTGTTAGTACTTTTTCTTCCAGCCAAATGGCTCTAGGGAAAAATGGTCAGATCTAGGTCCACAAAGAATCAGTCCTATCCTTCTGCTCTGGTATGTGAATATACAGGTTTATGTAAGAGAAAGTAAAACCTGTCTGCGGTAGGCCCTGTGTACTGTGTACAGCCCAACACACTTCATATGTGTGCGCCCTGCACACACCACAACCTGCTTCCCATGGGGCTGCCTCACTCCCCTGCGGCAGGGTGAGAGGTGCAGCGGTACGCGGCTGCACACACTCCCATGCCCGGCGCGTGCCGAGAGCGGGAGGCTAAGCTCTTGAGATGAAATAGAGCAGGAGGAAATAAATGTAGAACTTTAAAATTAGCCATGATGCAAACCGGGGGCTGCAGAAGGAGGGGCTGGGGATTTGCCTGGATGGCTCCCATGGCACCCATCGAAGGTGAGGCTCTGCAGCTGCCCAAGGACCCCGTATGGATGCACCAAGCTCCGCAGACACGTTTGGGGTTGCCTTGCCACCCTCTGCCCTTGCCCTGGGTGCATGGGGAACATGGCCAGGCCCACATGGAGCAGGGCATACCCTGCCTCCCACCCCTGCCCTCTAACCCACCACCCTTCTCCCAGGAGCCATACCACAACCAGTTCCCACACTTGTGGCACTGCACACAAAGACACTGGGGCCAAAGATCCCACTGCCCCCTGTGCCATTGCACTGGACACCACTCAGGGTCCTGCAGAGCAGGGCAGACACTGCCCCACGGCGAGGAGGGGACATGCCCCAGCCAGCCCCACAGCCCTGAGCTGCCCGCAGGCAGGAGGGACCCCCCTGCCACCTGCAGCAGAGTGCATGCACGAGGTACCGCACTGCTGCGTGTGTGTGGGAGTGGACATAGATGCGCATGTGTGTGCATGTGTGTGTGCAGGGAGAGTGTGTGGGTGTGTGTAGGGCTACGCAGGAGGTGTGTGTGTGTGCGTGTAGGCGTGTGCAAGCCTGTGCCCATCTCCGGGGCTCGGCATGCGAGCGCAGCCTATGCGTGCCACTTTGTGTGTGTCTGCTTGCCTGCCTGCCAGTGTGCAAGGGTGCGCAACGGTGTCAGAGTGTGCGCGCGTGCCCGTGTGCGCTCCCGCGCGGGCGGCGCTCGGGGCCGCGGCGGCCGGGCCCTATTGCATCAGTCGGGGCGGGCCGCAGCGGGCGGCGCTGGCTGCCGGCGCGGGGCTCAACCCAAACAAGCCGCGCACAAAGTGCGGCCGCCCCGCCCCGGCCCGCCTCCCCCCCTTCCTTCCCCAGCCCCAGCGGGCCCGGGGAAGCGCCGCCAGCCAAAGAAAAGCAGCGAGGCAAGGTTGCCTCCAGCCGCCCAAGGAGGAAACGCTGCAAAGGGGGTGGGGAGGGAGAAAATTAAAAAATTGAACGCGCCGTGCAGGCCCTTGTGGGCGCGAGAGGCCTGGCCCGGCCCCGCACCTAGCGCCACCTTAAATCTCCCGAAGACCGCGGCGCAGCGGCCCGCTTCCTCCCGCGGGGCTCCGCCGACGCCGGCCCCTCCGCCACAACAAGCCCTGACACCGGCGGCGGGGGGAGAGGTCCTGCCCGTTCCCCGCTCCGCGCCCGGCCGCGGCGCGGCGCAGCGGGGAACGCGGCCGCCGTCGGGGAGGAGCCGGGGGGCGGTGCGGACTCCCCCCCGCCGCGGCCGCGGTGCCCCGGGGCGAAGGGCAGGGTGCGCCGGGCGCCGCGTTTGACCCCGCGGGCGGCGAGCAGGGCGGGTTTGAAAGTGTGCCCCTCCCCCGGGAAGAGCTGTTGGGGTTTTTTTTTTCCCCCACTTTTTTTTTTTTCTTGTTTTTTGCTGTCGGCTCCGTTCGTCCGCCCGGGGATCGCCTCGGCCACGGAGCAGGGAGGGGGCGAGGGGCCGGCGCCGCTCCCCCGGAGTGGTGCGTTCCCGGCGGGCGCGGCCCCAGGTGAAAGCGGCCACTGGCTGGGACGGCGCTGCTTGGAGGGAAAAAACAAGGCGAAAAGCACCATCGGTCGCGACCAAAAAAAAAAAATAATAATAATTAAAAATAATAACGTGGTTGGTTTCCTCGCAGCGGCTCTTTCGGGGAGGGGGGCGCTAGGAACGCAAGGCAAATTATAGCTCATGGAAAGGCAGGCTGCACTCCGGCTGCTGCCCCCCACCCGCCGTGGCCCGGGCCTGGGGGCTCCCCCGTCGGCACTGACCTTGCCCCGTCCGACCCCCTGGGCGGCTCCCCCCACTCCCTTCCCACGTCCCCCCTCCCCGCGGCGGCTATAGGTGGAAGTTTCGCTTGCGCTGGTCTCTGGGATAGGCTGGCTCGGGCAGGCGCCGCTGTTTATTTTCCATCGTGATCACTTTGTTCATGCTGGAAAAAAAAAAGGGGTTTTTTTTGGGGGGGGGGGATTTCGCGAGGGTTTTCCACGTTTGCCGGCCCGGTATCCAGCCTGACTTGCACACACCTCCTGCACCCCCCCATGGGGCGGCCTAGAGTCAAACTGGGGGAGGGGGGCGGGATACCGGAGTGTACTGGGGGAGGGCGGAGTGCAGGGTGTTCAGCGATCCTTTGCAGCCGGAGGAGGAAAAGTCCATTTGAAACCCTGGCGGTGTGCGCTCCCTCTCCTCGGCCCTGGGACAAGCCTAGGGGTGGCATCTGCCCGGCGCCGGGCGAGTCGGAGGGCTGAGATTGAGGCGAGGAGCCCGGGGCGGGAGGGTTGGTGTCCTTTCCCCGTCCCTCCCTAGCGCCAGGCCAGCACGAAACAGATTTTGGGGAGGTTTCACATAGAGGGCAAACCCAAGCGCGGCCGGGATAAACAACAGGATCGCGTTGCACTGGGGAAAGGGGGGGGAGGACCCGAGCGAGGGCCGGGTGAGACTCGCACAGGGCTCCCCCCAGCCCGGGCTGTTGAATTATATATTTTTCCTCAACTCGCGAGCCCGAGAGATGAAAACGCCGCCGCTGCGCTCTGCCGCCGGGGAAGGCTGGAGAAGCTTCGCCGCTCTCTGCCGGGCACGGAAACCCGGCCCCCTCGCCCTGCAGCGTCACCCGCTTTGGGTGCGGAGCCCCTGGAGCTGCGGGCGACGGCGGCGCCGATGCCGCCGCCGGAGCCTCCCCGCCGCAGCGCGCTCCGCCGCGCTGCGCGGGTGCGCTGCTGCCCGCCCGCACCGGCCTTGCACAAAAGGCGTGTGGGGCTGTGCTTGCTCCTCCGGGGCAAGCCCGGGACGGTGGAGCCAGGCGGGGCGGTGAAAGCCAGCCGGGCTGCAGGGCGAGGGCAGCACCCGCGGCTCCGCAGCGGTGCGTGCATCCGCATCTGCTGGGACGGACCGGGGGGGGGGGGGGGGGGGGGGGGGGGGAAGGCGCCATCTTTGTTAGTAATAAAAGCACTGGTAAGGCAAGATGCACCAGATTGGGAGGCAAAAACCTTCAGATAAGAGGAATGTTGCTGGCAGCTTCCTAGGTTCACACTGCCAGCGGAAGAACAGTCTAAATCCACTCTATCTGGGAGGACAAACCCAGAGGTTTTATGACTGTGTGGCCCAGAACCGACAGCAGGAGAAGTGTACTTAGGTTTTAAGTCTTGAGTCAAACAACAAAGTGAGAAATACTTAAAACTACATAATTTTTTCTCAAAAAAAAGTGCCTGGGGAAATTCCAGTTTTGAATTAAGAGTACACCTTATTCCCAATGAAGGAGAAATCATAGCATGGCACTAGGGTTGAACAGAGTGAGCTGTATTCCTTACTTTCACCTGTGCTTAAGACACAGGACAAAACAACCAAAGGAAACTTGCTGTATTTCTTGAAGTAGTCTATCTCCTCCTGTGCCAGGCAGAGTGAAGTAGAAACACACACTAATAAAGAACATATTTCTTATATATGGCAGTTTTCTTTATTGATTGCTTGATGTGAAACAGTATCAATCTGGATTTTTTTCCCACACATTACAAAAAAAATTAAATTGGCTCAGTCTGCAATCCTTTAAGCACAGCCATATTAATTAGCAGAAAAAGGAAGAAAAAAAACCTAAAAAGTCTACCAAATAAGAGCATTTACAAATGCACAAAAACATGCCACTTTGGCTTTATGGGGAAAATATCCTCTTCTAGATTAAAAAAATCTTTTAACATAAATAAGTTAGTATAATTTCTCAGTGTCTTTACAGAGTTATGTACACAGGTACACTTCAAACTTTTTTTTTTATTTTTACATACAAGTACACAGGCAATGTAGAAATACTGTTTAAAGATGTAGTATCCCTTTTCACTCACACACAAACACATCAGGAAGTGGGTCAGCTCAGGAAACAACAATATTCAAGATTCAGAGCAGAAGCCCTGCAGATTAGTTTTTAAAAAAAAAAAACAGTCAATGTAACAATGGGATGCATTTATAAAACTTTTACCAGCATTCAAATTTGCTATAGGGATTCGAGGTTGGGGCGGGGAGGGGGGGGAACAAAGCCTTTTGCTATTACATAACAGAATCATCACAGCTCCCACCTCTTCAGCTTGATGTTAATAAGTAGAAATTTCACAAGCAGCCTCTAATAATCTGCTATAACCAGTGTTAGCATGATGGTGCATAAAAAAGGGGGAAAAATAAAGGAAAACGTGGTGGACCCACTTAAAGGGACAATACATCTTTAAGTAATAAAAAAACCTACACTGCTTTTCTTCATATGGTTCTTTGCTTGCTAGATTGGGAAAGCAAGTTTCGATCTGTCACTCTCTTCCACGCCCTCCCCCCCTCCCAAAAAGGTTTATGTGCTACATAAGGTAAAAACTATATACACAGGTAGTACAATGAAGCAAATAAGGAAACACCTAATTGCACAATGCTACATCCAATGCTTTTAGAGGCAGGCCTTTTAAGAGTGCCTAAGATTTTAGTGTTATTTGTTTTTGTTTGTTGTTGTTGTTTTTCAGTGCTTGTACAGGATCTCCATCCCATGGAGATCGACGATATGTATTTTCATTTTTACTACAAGTTTACACCTTCCTCGCTTCACCGACCCCCGAGGCATTCGATGAACAAGGAAACGCACCTTCCGAGCTCTGCAACGGGAAGGAGACGGGAGGGGAAGACATTAGAAACGTCGAAAGAAACGTGATCCCTTTCCCCGGCGGCCGCCCGGGAGGCGCAACTGGTTCAGAGCG
>NW_020451021.1:305402-360142 GCF_003343035.1 Apteryx rowi
CGAGACGGCCGCTTTGCAGGCCCTTGGCAAGCGGGCCCGCGGCGCCGCGTTTGCGTTTCCTCATCTTTCTGAACGCAAACGCATTTTGTGCCGCGGGAGTAGAAATAAATAAAGCGAGAACCCTCCTCTCAGCCAGGTTTAACCCTTTCTCCGCCTGCCTGCTGCCGAGCAGCTTCCCCCACCCAAACAAACGAGCGGTAGTAGCAGCATTTGCATAGACACGCATGCTGACGAGCTCCGCCGCCGCTCACCCCAGCAGGACTAATTTGTTGCAACTTAATCTCTCCGGCACAATCGCAAATCGTGTTTGTAAACCTTTCTTCTAACCTCCACTCCGAAACCGCCGGCAGAATTTACCAACTCCCTCCGCCTCAGCCCTCACGTTAAAACAAAACAACAACAACAACAAAAACCCAGCTCCCATTAACCCACTCCCTTCCCCGTAAACGTACCCTTCTGCCAGAGTCTGAACCCAAACCAAAACAACCGGGGGAAGAAAAAAGTTGCTTAGCTCGGAATTAAAGAAAATGCCCCGATTCCCGTTCAACCCAACTTTACTCAGCCCTCCCGGGGTGGAAGTTGGTTGCTCCGTGCGAAGACAATGCTGACATTGTAAACTACGTGCAAAAGCATCGGGGGGGGAGGGAAGCCCCCTCACCCCCCTCCTTGTCACCTGACATGGTAAAACCGTCACGTTTGAAACTCCGTCCCCCGCCCCAGCGCAGGCCCGACAGCCTTTGAGAGAGGAGCCTCCCTTATCCAAGTGAGCGAAATGCGAAGAGGCGGCGAAGGCAGCGGGCGGCGGCGCAGGCCCGCAGCCTCCCGCGCCTCGGGCCGCCGCTGCGCGGGGCTGCGCTCCGTTTTGTTCCTCTCAAACCCGTGCGCGTCCCACCCCCACGCACCCAGCCCTAAGCGTTAGGGAAAACTGTAAAATTTCGGTGGAGAAACGCCTCAGCAGCTAGCCAGGGGCGGCCTGAAGCCTCCCTATAGTGGCAGGATACCCCCTCGGTTTCCCCTTCTTTGCCTCACTGCCATCCTAACACCAGGTCCTAGTGGGAACCTACCTAAACAGTTTACGTTTGATGTCTTCTTGGGCTTGATTTCTTAGGTGTTTGCTCCACTGAACTTGCACGGGGGGAGTCTTCTGAAACCTCTTCTTCTGTTGTGTTGGCTCTTTTATTTTGAGGAGAGGAATCTAGGAGGGGAAAATTAAAAACAAGGGAGAGGGGGAAGAGTGATATTAAAATATTTTCTTGCCAGATTTTGCTCGGCATCCGGAGAGGTAGATGGGGCCGGGGAGGGAATATTCCCGGCTCCCCGTGTCAACTATCGATTACGTGAAGGAGAGCAGGGGGAGGGGAAGAGGACTCCTCTTTAGGCAAAAGAGACAAGTTTCCTGTTTTTATCTAAAATCCCTGTCCGTCCTTTGCTTCACAAGGGCGTTGTGAAACCCCCGGTGCTGCTCCTCTGCTCGGAAGGAGCGGGTTTCCGCAGAAAAGAGTGTTACTAGGTGCGTATGGGCTTTTGCTTGCAGTCACCCACCGGCTCCCATTGAACGTGGGGGGACACTCCTGGGACTTAAAAACAGCACCTAGGCTTTTTGAGGCGAAAGGAGGCGGGGTGTTGGGGGCCCTAAAACGGTGCCCGGCGGGGCAGAGCCCCCCGGAGCGAGGACGCGGGTGGTGCGGGCGAAGGGGCCGAGAGCCGCGGCGCTGACACCGCCGGGGCCCGCAGAGAAAAGCGCCGCTGCTTTCGCAAGGGTACGTTACCGTCAGTGGCAGGTCTTTTCCTCTGCCCAGTGCACTGCTCTGCAAAGTCCGTCTGATTTTCAGAAACACCAGTCTTTTGATCTACACAGTGAGTGTCCTCCGAGATTCCCTGAGAACCAACAAAAATCACGGCCTGGCAATTCCCGTTTACATCCAAGCTCTGGTGGCCGGCGGACTTGCAGACGGCTTTGAGTAGCCTCGGGGGCCTGAAGTAGAAGTCGGGCGAGCTTCCCTTCTCCACGGCTTGCCACTCGTACCTGCCTTCCAGGGGTTTGTGATTCTGGAAATCGAAATTCCACTTCCTCTGGCATGCCTCCTCCATCTCCTTGCGGTGCTTCTTTAAGTCCCTGTTTAACTCTTCGTGGTTCACTGGCCCGAAGAGGTTCCTGCAAGCTGAAGGCTTCGGGTACTCCGACTGCCTGGCTTCCATGCGCTCCAGGGTAGGGCTCCCATTAGAAATGCGTACGTTTGACATCTCCCCCCCCCCCCAACCCTCTTTCTTCTGGTGGCAGTTGTTTTTCTCGCTGCTCTCCCTCCCTCCTCCTCCTCCTCCTCCTCCTCTCTTCTCTGCCTTTTATTTCTCCGCGGTGAAAGCTTTTCTTGCGCTCCTCCTCGCCGCGCTGCCCCGCTCTGCGGCACCTCCTCGGGCCCGCGGAGAAGAGGCGACGGCAAACAATCGCATAAGCGCCGGGTCGGGGCGAGGGGGAGAGCCCCGACGGCCGCCGCTGCTGCCGCCGAGCCCGGGCGGGTCAGGCGCTGAGCGGGCGAGCGCGCAAGACTGCGAGCGGCGCTGCCCTCCGCGGCCCGGCCGGCAGCTCCGCGCTGCCCGCCGCTGCTCCGCCGCGCGCGCACGACTCGCCGCTCTCCCCGCGGCCGCGTAGTAAGGGCGAGACGGAAAAAAACAAGCGGAGACGAGCCCTTTTCTCAGTTGCCCAATATGGCGATTGAAGGGAGGCTGACGAAGAAGAAAATGATTGACAGGACAAGTCTATTTAAACAGCGGAGCCGAGCCATTGGTTACGGCGGCGGGCACCGCCCCATCGGAGCGGCCCTACCTCGCAGCCGCCGCCGGCCCTAAAGGTGGCCCCGGCGGGACTGCCGCCCCCCGGTGCCCGCGCCCGACGGCAGGGCGGGGGCAGAGCCAACAGAGCGGGCAGGACGGCGAGGGAGGCGAGACCCGTGCAAAGGCGCCGCTCGCCCCGAGGCCCCTCAGGCCGCGCAGCCGCCGCCCCCCTCTGCAATGGCTAGGCTGGGCTAAGCTTGGGCCCCCCCCCCCCAAAAAAAAAAATAAATCCCGTCGCTTGGCTGAAAGAGCTGAAGTGAGAAATGGTAGCAGCTAGTTACATTTTGACTCGTTCTTGCGACAGAAAGGGCCCATCGCTGCTTTTCCCGGGACTGTGCTCCTGTGCTGCAGTACCCCAGGTCAGGAGGTCAGGGCAGGCCTGGGGCTAGCAGGGGGCTCGCTCCCCTGGGGTGTGCAGGGGGGACTGGCACCTCTCCCCACCAGCACCCCGACCCAGCCCACTGCAGAGCCAGGCTGGTGGCTCTGAGGGGAGGGAGAGTGGGAAGGATAACTTCTTGCTGTCCTCCCAACAGAGAGAGGACTAGGTGAAGAAACAGCTCTAAAAACCTCTGCCAGGATTTCAGATCTCAGCAAGCAGGGGAAAGAAAACAAAGCATTAGTTTTTGTCCTGCTTGTGTGCTCTAAAGATTAGATGAGCCAAGAATCATAACCAGGGATTTACTAAGCTACTTCCTCGGCTAGCTGCAGCAGGTATGGTGGAGATAAGAGAGAGAGTGTCCTCCGCTATACCCCACTTGTCTCCAGCCCCTTCCTCAGCCATCTCCCTTCACTAGGCAGAGCAGCCCCATGGACATATTGCAGGATACTGCAGGTGCTCTGGGGTGCAGCACACCTCCAGGATGCTGCTGCCTACTGCTGAAGGCCTTGACCTCTCCAGGGACTTGACTCCAGTTTGGGAGGCTGGAAGCTCTTCGCACCAGTCAGTCTGCCCATTTCTTCTCTGCTCTGCGAGCAGATCAACCTTTTCCAAAGTTTGCTGCTGGGGGATTGCAGCTGTGACAAACTATTTCAACAAGGTGGAAGTCAGTGCAACTAGGTGTAATTGGCCGAGAGAACAGGGTCAACTGATTTGGCCTTGAAGACACTGAGGTGTTTACCCTGTGCTGGACACACACACAGAGTGGTTTGGGATCTACAGTCTTGATGGGCCACTGAAATTTTGATTGCAATTGTTCTTGTGAAGAGATGAGCTAAACTCTACAAACACTGGGTGAGGGAACATAACAGTTACACAGCACTCAAGCTTTGGCCAAAGCAGTCTGCTGGCCTTCAGCAACCCGGAGGTAGCAGCCCCCTGGCCTTTGCTCAGCCTACTCTCTCCAGGGTAATCTCAGTATTGCCAACCTCGAGTTCAAAAAATTATGTGTGCAGTCAAAAGAAGAAGAATAAAAAAGAGATTGGTTTAAAAACCACAAGGTTGAAATAAAATATTAGCCATGTTATTTCTGTTTGTTTGCTGGGTTTTTTAGCACTCAGAAGTTGTTTTCCAACTTCTCTCAGCAACTGCAAGTTCTAGCAATTCACTTGCAGAAAATTAAAGCTGACATTCTCATGTCTGCAGGAGCTTAAGAGTTTTCTTGAGGTTGCAACTCTATGATAAAACTGCATGAGCTGGCAAAGTGGGGCCTATTCATCTGCTTGATTTAAAGGAATTCTTCTTCCTTTTTCCAGGCTTTTCCTGTCTTTGACTGTCATAGTCACCAGTACAAAAGTGCCATTTCAAACCTTTCTTCATTTTCTCTATCAGGTGTAGGACACTTGGTTTGCTATGTTTAAACACGAGAGCTGTACTAAGAAAGCAATCTGCAAAATATGTCCTGGGGCTCCCCTAAAGATGCCCAGGGCTCACTGCACTGATGGGGCCTTCATGTGACAAAGCCTGCTGATAATCTGCTGAAGGTCTGAGCAGTAATTTCTTAGCTGAGCCATTCCCAGTCTCTGGCCCCTGTCTGTTGGAAGCCAGTGCACGACTCCTCAGTCCACGAGGACTCCAGAAGTCCACAAAAGGCAACTCAGAGAGGCAAAACCCTTATTGGTAGGATTAACAACACTGTACCTGGGTACAAACCTCCACCAGAAAAAAAATAATGGGGTCCAAGCATTGGGAAGAGGACTGTGTGCCCCACAGGTAAGCAAACAGGAACATGACTATGGTAGAAAGGAGCACTGATTTATCTACAGCCTTTGAAAAAGTAGAATTTTATGGCAAGTACCTTCTTTTTTGTCCTGCTTGTACCACCTCTAGCACCAGGGCCTAGGACTAAGCCCCCAGATGCTACAGTAGTAAACGTACCTTGATAATTAAAACCAGTAACTAGAAAAAAAGGAGGGGGGGGAATCATTTGAGCCACTGATGGCAGTGAAAGCAAAATGCAGTAGGAGTGGTCTGCATCTGGCTTATGCGATCACTCCTTTTAAATCTCTGATCACTCCTCTTAAATCTCCACGCCCGGAGACGGCGGAGGAGGGCCCCGAGGCTGGCGGCCGCGGAGGAGGCAGGTGTGCCGGGAGGGGGGGCTCCCGGGCAGGGGGACTGGCGGCCGCACCTGAGCCCGCAGCGGCCCCTCCGCAGCCATCGCGCGGCCTCCGCAAAACGCTGCTCCCCGGCCCGGGGCTGCGGCGCGCTCGGGTCGCGCTGGGATAAATGAATGTTTGGGGGGGGGGGTAAAAAAGAAAGAAAAAAAAAGCAGGGCGGACACGACGTTGCGCGGCCCCGGCGCGGCCCTTGGCTCCCCCCGCGGGCAAGGGCCCGGCCGCGGCGGGTCCACCTTAAATCGCGGCGGCTGCGAGGAGAAAGGCTGTGTCTGCAGCGACCTTGCCATGATCTAAAGTGTTTTGTTTACAGTCAGGCACCCCCGATGGCTGCAGCAAATAGTGAGAGAGGCAGGCGCCTGCTGTAGTAGCAGCGAAGCGTGAAAAAATACTATAGAGCCCCGCGGTAAAGATCGCGAAATATCAGAGCGCCATCGTCTTGCAAAAGCGGAGCACAGCAGCCCTGCCCGAGCGGAGCTTGCGCGCCTGCCGAGCACGGGCCGTGTGCTGCCTTGCGCGGCAGCGCAGCCGGCTAGAAATGACGAGAAGCCGAGCCCTGGGGAGAGACGGGCTTTCCCCTCGAGATTGCTAGCTCTCTCTCTTTCGCTCTTGCCATTTAAAGCTGAAGAAGGAGAGGCAAAGATATGGAATGGAGAATGAGAGAAAGGGAAAAAAAACTGAAGGAGAGGACTAGGAAGGAACGAGGACTGTTTATATGGAGGTCTGTGCAAGGAATGTCTTAGCTAATAGTCTCTGAACACCCTGTCCCCTTTTTTCCCGCTACCCTGCTCCACTCTCCTATTTGGGCTTTACCACTGGCAGAGCTTCTCGATGTTGTTTTCCTCCAAAACTGCTTCGGCAAGCTTCCCATCCTCATTTTGGCCACTCTCCTTCCCCAACACTTAATAAGGTTGTCAAACTAAACAGCAAAGCACATTAAACTATACACATAAAGAGTGGGAGTTTGGGTTGTTTGGGATTGTTGATGTTCCCTTACAAATTGTAGGTAAATTGGGAATAATACCTGAGCTGTTCCACAGGATGCTTCTTCTAGAGCTGACAATGAAGGTGGCAGGGCATGAAGTGACCCATTTGAAAGTTGAAGGCTTGAGGAAGCTTCTGACCCACCTCAGTTTTTACTGAGTTGATTCTGTTTCCACACACCTCCAATTTCTCAGGCAAGTTTCCTCAAGGAATTTGGGATGAAGCCATCATGAGACGCAAGGCACAGGCCCCAAGAACTCACCAGAGGTCACTGGGGATATTCTTAACATGCCTAAAAGTAACCCTTCCCTTCTTGACAGGATTAGGGCCCTATGAGGTTTAGCAGTAGTGGGTCGCAGAGGAAACAGGCCTATGCTATTTTATTCTGCTAAGGCTCTCGGATAGAATTTACCGGTGACTGGTACTAGGAAAGTGCATGAGGGGTGGTAGAAGAAGCCCAAACCCTCTTTTCCCCTGACTCACTGTAGGGACAGAGTGCAGTTTCCTGCTGGCGTAGCTGATCCTGCTGCCAGCTCTGCCTGCCCCCCCCCTTGCCCCAGGCAGGAGGAAGGCTGCAGGCACCTGGCCACAGACCTGAGCTGCCCAGACTGACCAAAGATGTGCAAGCCAACTGGAGTTTTAAGACCTTTTGCTCATTTGATGTAAACTCTAGAGGGAGCCTAAGGACAAAGATCACACCAGCACCAGTGTGCCCGACCGGGCCGGCCTCCCCGCAAGCAGCAGGACTGGGGGACTGCCGGCTGCCATGGGGCTGGCTTGGTGGCTCTGCCTGGGCAGGGGCCTGCTCCCATGGTTTGTCAGCATGGGGTAGCAGATCTGCTGGGCTGGGCTTTTTGGCCTGTACTTGCCATTTCCTGTGCTGCAGGTGGACAGTGGTTAGGCCCAGAGTGTGGACTCACCCATCAGCCCAAACCTCGGATCATATCAGGGCACAAGGATCAGTTTCGGTGATTTTGAGCCCTTACGATGACCCATCAGAACCGCTGATGGCTGGCAGTGCTTAAGGGCATCCTTAATGGAATTTGCTTTAAAAAGCACAAAATATCTCAGAACTGCCTTCTTTACACCTAGCATGAGCAAAAGGGCTTGGACCATCTCGCTGCATGTAAGGGCAGATTATACAAACTGTTATGTCTGCAGAAGATACAGGTTAAATTATTAGCACTCACAGTTACTTGTTCTTTTCTCTCTGGAGCTACAGCTGCTCACTGCTTATCACCATCCTTCCCTTGACCTGCCAGAGGAGCAGTTCTTATAAATGTTCCTGATTTTATTTCGGGGAAGTATCCTCTGGGATGGCTCACTTTTTTCATTTTGCCTGGAGCATGTAGCTTAACCTACTCTTGAAGCAGGAGAGGCTGTCAGCTTCATCAGGCAGCAGCGATGCACACCTCTGGGTAATAAATTCTTCCATTTTCACACTGGGGATGAGGAAGAGGATGTTCATATATAGTTCCTAAAAATAAACACACATGCACACACACACTGGTGTGTAGCTATCCCAGCAAACAATACTATTGTGGAGATGCAACTTAAATCAGTAAAACAATTACTTGCTGTAAAGTGTCTAATTTTTCTGAACAAAACACACCATATGAGCAAAACCACTTTTTTGTATGTATTAATTTGTATATATATTGTATATATTGACTTCTCCTTCTCCATTTAGATGCATCACGTATCCCTTGCAGCTTTGCTACTATAGCAAATATTTCACGTGAGAATCTTAACTAGAGGCTTACCATAGCAATTAAACAACCTGCTGGCGTTTTTGTTGTTGTTGTTTTTGTTTTCTTTTTTCTTTTGTTTTCCTTCCCCCCCCCCCCAATCACAATGCAGGTAACTCATACAAAATACTCTGAGGTAAAAATAAATTGGACAAAGCTTTCTAGTTTACTGTAAATCTCAGGATTTACATTTATGATAAAACCGAAGGGCCTTGCCTCCACTGTAGCTGTACCTTAAGCTAGCCAAAGGTAGAAAACACAGCTTTTACAGCTATGAAGACAAACCCAAGTCAGGTGCAAAACTTCAGGGAGCTTCAGCTTCATCTCTGAGTTCACCACTGCACACATCCCTTAAAGGGTCTAATAATACTTTACCACCTCACCAGGGTGTTGTGAGGATTAACTGCTTCATGTTTGAAAAATCCTTTGAGGACAGAAAGTGCTATGCAAGAGCTAAGTAGCAATAATAATGGTGAACCATTATTGTTACTATGAGATTAAACAGTTTTCTAACCATTTGCTCAACAACCTGTGCCTTTAAAGAAGTTTCTCAATAGATGAATTATATTCAGTGGAAATGAGTTGTTCTGTTTTTCTACAAAGCCTGAAGTGAACCTTTCTGGGAAGGGGATGATATTTTGTAGCAATGTTTTCTCAAGTACAATTCTTTAGGTTCCCAAGTGATGACACATTGTACAGCAATGCTCTTGGCACAAGATGTACATCTGCAAGAAGGGACACTGGCCCCATTTTTTAAAGCCATTCATTAAATAAAAACACCCTATGTCATGTGTTATATTCGTCTCAAACGTTTAAAGTTTTTAGTGCATGAAATCATATGGTGCCTGGATATACATATATATATATTTTTTTTTTTTTCCAGAATGCAGCACTAACCTCTAACTCAGTTACTGAACATTGTTGGAAGAGCTTGTTATTTTTTTGTTGATGTTGTGTTTTGTTTTCAGTTGGTAAGATCCCAATCTTATGCACTAGGTGTTTTCAGAAGTACAGAACTATGTAAACGTGATGTGTACAACTGATCACAACGGAGGTGCTCACCAAAAAAATAACATGACACAGAAACATCTATAACAATTTTATGTATGCTGAGTGCCATTTACATGAGAATCCAGCCCAACTTTTTTTTTTTCTCCTATGGGCTATATTAATTGCCTTAGGATCAAGAGGTCTATAAACATCTTTCTTATATAAACAGAGGAACTGGTCTGGCTACTTTCTAAGCCCTTTAAGGGAGATGACCCATCTCACAAAACAAAATGATGGCTTTAAGTAACTGATTACTATCGGGGCTTCAGATCTGAGTTCTGGTTCTGGCTTTCCTGGGTCATGTTATGCACATTGCTGCAACTCTTGTCATCTATAGTTCTCCTCTCTTGCTTTTTCTGTCTGTTTAGAGTTTAAGTCGCTCAAGGTGCTGTGTTTGTGCAGTACCTGGTACAGTGAGACTCCATTCTCAGCTGAGGTCTCTCGGTGCTACAATAATTACAAATGTAATAGTAACAACTCACTTCAAGCTTATCATATCTTGTTTGTGTTAATAAACCCAGCAAGGGAATTGTTCAGCTCCAGGATGCAAAAGTCAGGGCATTAACCTATAATAACATTGTGTTATTACAGAGGAAAATTGCAAAATGGTTTCTGCAAGTCCCTGGCGACAAGAGCATCATTATGAGGTAGGTGACAGGCACTACAAGACAAAAGAAAAGAGGCTCTGTTGTACCCATGACACCACACTGGCACCAAACGTGCTCTTTTCAGGGGTGCCACATAAAAATAAAAATAAAAAAAATGAATTTTCCTTTAAGATTAACTCTTGTAAGCAACCTGCAAAGGAAAGACATATCAGTTTCAAAAGGATTCCTCCCCTTTTCTCAATCCTGTAAGAATTCATGGCCCAGTTGCCGGTAACTAAACATACAGCTCCTTCGTTCTCCCCAGAGAGAAATCAGAACTGCACTAGCTCTGCCACCATCTGTATCAGTGCCTCACTTTCACCTAATCCTGTTCATGGCTGATCTAAATCAATACAATGCTTAAAATAGTAGAGCGAGGTAGCAAGCAAAAAGGCAAAAATAAGCCAGTCTATTACAAAATACTCCTTCCCTTCACTGGGGCCATGATTTCAGTTGTTTTGTAGAAAGAGGGAAAAAGAGAACCTTTTGTGTTTACCAGCGTTTGTTCTGGGATTCCTTCATAAAGAGTTAAACATTTTGGGGGGCAGTAGCCTGGTCTGCTCTGTTTTTTAACTCTAACCAGCTGCCTTGTTACTCCCTTTGTTCTGGTTCCCACCAGCTAAACTGGGACTTTTATTCAAAGACAAGTACCTGAAAGCATCACTTTTAAAGGATTTGTCACCTCATTATCTCTAGTTTGAAAGACTTTTTGAGATCAACTGCCACTCCAAAATGGTTGGAAAAGACAAAGCTAGCATTGCAAGTACTGTAGAAATTCAAAATGCTTCACTCTAGCATGGGAAACCGCATTCAAAATCCATGAGCTGAAACCAGCAGGCTAGCTTTAAACAAGTTGCAAGCCCTTTTTCTCCCCTTTTATTTACTTTCTGTACTTAAGCCTAGAGAGAGTCCTGTTTTCCAGCTTTCTGCCACAACTGCAAGGACTAGAAACATCCAGATTTTGTTTCAGACTTATGCTCACAAGTTCACATTGCTTTAGGTGACTTCCACAAAGGCACCAAATAGCACAAGGCATGGTAAAGTCATCAGGAGTTGGCAATATTTTTGTACCCACAATACAATGAGTTTCATGCTGTAGGTCTTTAAACCTGACTTAAGGGCACTTCCATGTCCTATTGAAATACACAGGAGCTACAGGTGTTTTCCACCTTAGATATAAAAAAGGCCAGGCCCTGAACATCTTCACAGCTGGAATTCTCTTCTTCTTTTCTGCTGCCACCCCACCCCTCAATCTGCAACAGATGGGTGGGAAATCACAGAAGCAGCAAAAGTTATCATCTCATTCAGTATCTGCTCCTCATAATGAGGTCCTAAAAGAAGGTCTTCTACCCCTGCTGCTCTCCAAGGCCTCTAAGCCCTGTGCAACCTCTCAGAACTCCTTTGCCTTCCTCCCCCATCCCAAAACCCAGCCAAAGAACCAGTCCAAGCCCTCATCTGGCCTTATGGGTCTCTGAACACTTTTTGGGCCCACAGCACTGCACGGTTTCCAGAGACCGTTAAGACCTGAGCGCACACAAAGCTGCTTAGGCCAGTGGGGAGCCCTCTCTGATGTGCTCTTGCACATCTTTGGAACAAACTATTGGACCTTGCTCGCTTTGAGCCTACAGACTTCCCTAGGGTCTCCTCATTCTCTGCTGCAGTCTGCTCACTCAGCCCCAGAGTGAGAAAGAAAAAAACCCAACTCTCAGCACTGAGCAATCAAAAGAGGCTAGTCAGCCACTCACCAGGACAAATTAAGCCTGCTGAGAAGTCAGGGCCAACTCCTCAAAGGCATTCAGGTGTCTAAATACCTTTGAAAACCTGTCTCTAATGCTCCAGAAGATGGGTTGGCAATAAGCCTTCTCGGGGTACCTGGTGGGGAAGCAGAGGTTCGACTAATGAGTGCAAGGCTCTGAGGGTGCAAGGTCCCTTCAGGGTTTTAGAAATGATGAGGTTTCTTAAAGGCTACGTGTTGGGGTTCTTTTTAATGTCTTCTGCTTTTTGAGACTTCCTCCTTATCCACAAGTACCAGTAACTCATTTTACTAGAAAAGAAAGATTCAAAACTCTCAAGTAGTAGCACGGCTTCGGGACTACAAGCTTTAAGAGAAAAACTAATCAACAGAGCAAAGCAGTGGGAACTGAGGTACAATCTGGTTAGGCAGTTCAAGGGTTGACTTGCACTCTGAATATATGATCTATAGAAAGATTTGGGAAAACTTTGCAAAGCAAATTAACTGGCTGAAGTCCTATTTTCACAAGTGACTTTGGCACAAGGGCACCTCAGCTCACTACGATTGTGTAGGCTTCCAAGGCCACATCCTCAATAATATTTTCAGCAAAATCATGCAGCCACATAATTTTTATGCCTGTGAAAACTGTCTTGATTTAACTAAAATTATTTTAGATTGGTACTCCCCATTCTGTGGATATTCTTAACAACATTTGACAATAGTCTTTTAGATCTTTTTGCCAATTGTTTCCTTTTGCAAGGGTGATTTAGTGGAATCTTTCAGTAAGAACAGCAACATCTACTACGACCTTCTTGTCTCCCTACATATTATTTGTAGAAAAAGATGATAATAATTCAAATAATCTGTTTTTTCTTTTGTACATTCAAATAATGGACATCTGTAGCTTAGGCCCAGGAGGCTGATTATTTCTGAACAGTTTTACAGAGTTGGTATTTAATTGTTAGGGAGTTTGATTCT
The DNA here is from genome assembly GCF_003343035.1 of Apteryx rowi. NCBI lineage: Eukaryota > Metazoa > Chordata > Aves > Apterygiformes > Apterygidae > Apteryx > Apteryx rowi. Next base: position 317,927 of record NW_020451021.1, read on the forward strand.
TTTCCTTTTTAGTTTCTAACAAGTGATACAGCATATACTTTAGAAAGTCAAGTACACTGCTTTCTTTTCCCCAGTAAGTACGTAACTGTAGGCCTGGAAAAGGGCCAGAGCACACAGGGACACTGTTCCACAGTAACATTTTGTACCTTATTAAAAAAAATAACAACAACAACAGCCAACTCTCAGTTGAAATAAAATGTTTTTCTTTTCCTCGTTCTCTTAATACACATAAATATTCATTTATGCATTATACTTTCTATATAAATGCATGCACACACACACACACATGCACACAGAGCTTCTGCTGAAATTTTCTGGTGAACAAATGATGTGCCAAGATGTCTTGTATTATTTTTATGAATTTAATTTGGCTTACTACTAAGCTACTAGGAAAGAACCCCCCATCTCAAAGGTTCTGGGTCAAGGGTTTTTCTAAATGATCAATCAGGTGTTTGGGATACTTCATTTTGGGTGCTTTTCTGAAAAAAAAAAAATCTCTGAAAACCCATCCCTTTTAAGGTGTCTCATATTGGACACTTCAAAGCTAAAAGACTGCCAAGTCACTCTGGAAAATATTGGCCTGGAAGATTTCACCCATCTGTACAAATACACCACAATCCAATTAAACCAGCAGACTTCCCAGTTATTTACAGATTTTCACAATCGAGCAGCAGCAAGCAAAAAATGGCCTATGTCACATACCCGAATCCTCACAAGCTGGCATGTCCCACAGCCTAACAGATCTCCCCGAAAGCCTGGAAGGAGAGGGGGACAATGCTGTGCTGCTGGAAGACAGGCACGCACTGCCCAGCCCGCTGTCCAGCCCCTCGCTCTTCCCAGCCCTGCATCATCAGCATATGGTTAAACATTACAGTTTCACTAGCAACAAGGCATACTGAAGAGGTTCCCACACTTTACCACTCTTGACCACTCATTCCCACCTCAACTTCAAGCAGGTTCTCTAAAATGATGCTGTAAAGTAAGAAAAAAGGAACAGAAGAGGAGGGAATAACCCAGATGATTTTACAACTCTGTTTTGGAGCTTGGCCACACAGAATGTTGCACTATCACAACTGAGGAAGAGGGAAATGGAGGCCAAAAAGTGGCCTTTCCTTAGGAAGGAAAGAATATCTTAAACCTAGGAGTAAACCCAGGGTTATTTCCCCAACCTATTTCAGCATAGAACTGCACTAGTGCTTGCGACAGCACAGGGGGACAAGCGTTTGGAGAATGAAGTATTTCAGTGGCAGTATCATATTAGAGGGTTAGTAGGGGCCCAGTTTCCACTGCTAGGATGTCTGAGCTACATTTAACTGACAAATTGATTATAGACCTACATTTAATTGACAGACAGCAGGGCCTTTGCTCCTAACAACTTGTTTGATACAGTATCTAGGCACATAAATGACATTAGTTCACACTTCAGGCTAACTTCTTAAAAACTAGGTCTAAGTAATTTTAAAAAATTACCTTTAGGATCTCCTTCAGTGTTACATTTTCTCCACCAGCACCATTTATAGCTGTTTGTTTTCACTCTGATTTCACTTTCCCCTTCAGTGGAGTGAATGCTGCTGGCAAGCTGTGGTTTGAGCAGGATCCCTGAAATGCTCCGGTTTAAATTAGCAATAAAGGAGGAATAGAGAGGTGTTTAATACTTAGTTTAGTTCCCAGGCATGGGAACAACTGCCTTAGCACAACCACTGGGCTGAAAGATGCCAAGGGGCAGTGGGCAGTGACTCTTTTGGCCATTAAAGCATCGAGCCCCAGCCCTAGGCACTCTGCGATAGAGGGGATTGCAGTCAAGCAGGTGTTTCCATGCAATGCCAGAGGAAGAGACCCCCAAAGCAGATTAGCTGTTACAGCACAACACATTTATAAAAATATCTTCTGGCCTGGGAGCCGAGCGGTTTTCCCTGGCTGAGAGGTGACTGAATCCCACTCCACTGCACACTGTGGGCAGACACGCAAGGAGGAGATGCGCTGAAGCCAGCACTCTGAGCTGGGATCCAGCCAGGTGATTAATAGGAAATCCTGAGGTGAAAAGCACTGGCCTGAGGCCTGCTGCTTGCAGAGCCTGGGATACGTCACCACCCACAGTTGCTGCAAGCTCATTCAGTAACTGAAACTACAGCAAGCACCAAGCTCAGCGCAAGCCACAAAACCCAGCTGAGGAGAAGGGTGAGGGAGGCAAAACCCTGCTATACTATATGGGGTTATACTATACATACATACACATATACATATACACACACATACATATGGATAGCTGACCCATGCAGGATACCCAGCTCAGCTGGCTGGGTCTGTGCCATGGAGGCAGCCAGCTCCGGATTGCAGATAATGCTTTTCTCCTATCAAGACCCACAGCCATACAAATGCCCAAGCTCTTTCTTTGAAGAAATGAGGAGGAATCCAACCTTTCAGATGCTGGCTGCATCCTCTCCCACAGCACAGAGCTCATACAGCACCCCTGTTTCAGATCCCACCTGCCCCCACCCACCCAGGTCCCCAAGGTTGCCCAGCATGGGGCTTTTTCATTGTCTTTGGGTTGTTTCACTTTCAGAGAACTGAAATTTTTGGTTCTTTTTTACGCTCATATGAATGCTATTCATTCTCTCACTCGCTCTCTGCCCATTTCTTCTTTCTCATGAATATTTAATTATGCCATGCAAAAGGAAAATAGTTCACCAAAAAAGGACTAACGCACTCTAAGATAAGCAGTTTGTTAGTGTTGTCTGAACCTCCATTTAAAAATGGATTTAAGGAGGATGACATTCTAGGTATGTGGTGTAGTCATTTCCATGGAAACAAGGGACCAAAAATGGGCAAGAAACAGAATGAAAAAGCAGGAAAGGAGAATCAGAAAAGTTAAAACTAATTGCTATCCTTCTTTACTGGGTTTACATAGCTAAGGCTTTTAGTCCAAAAGCCAGGGTTTGTCTCTATTACTGCTGATATGCCCCTGTTGTTTCCTACTCTTGTAGTGTCTTCTTGCCAGTTCCTCCATCATTTTCTGAGAGTGAATTGAACATCTTCTGTGCCAGTTCTGTCTTACAGAACGAGACTCACTTCGAAAACAAGTGAAAGATCTCAAAGGTTGTCAGCTAGCAGTCCATAGAGGTGCAAGTAGTGTTGGCTCATCATTTTAGGGACAGCTTCTGGTGGTCTGTGAAAATCATGATGGTCACAGAGCACAGGGTTTATGTCACCTGATTTTAGCAGCCTAATATGAGGTTGCTAGTCTAAACTAATCACCTCCACAGAAAATGGAGCACCATCAGAGGGCAAGTCATACCTCTTCCCTTGGACACCAGTTGAGGATGGATGAATCACCCTCTAGACACGCCTGTCTCTCTTCACTGTCTACAGAAAGTACCTACATGTCTAGTTCAGACTAGATGCAAACTTCTAGCCAGTCAAAGTTAAGCAAGATGAGTCCTACCCATAGTGCTGGCATCTCCCCATGGTTTCCATTTGCAGTAGGACTGTAACAGATGCTGAGAATATACTGAATGCTTTCCTAATGTCACATTCCCATGTCTGCAATCATGGTAATTGCCTCAGTGAAGTTTTGCAATTGCAAACAAGCAGGAAGCCATCTGCAAAGGAATCTGTCTGTTAAGATGTGGTCCCTACTCTGAAAATGCTTGAAAAGCCCCAGCACATTTCTTGAGCTAAAGATAAAAAAATAAAGGTCAGACTCCTGCAGCAATATGGAAAGTATCCAAAATACACTTTAGTGATCCAAAGAATAGACTGACTTTTGCTTCAGGACTGTGCTAATTAAATACTGCTAACTACATCTGAATAGAATTAAGTCTAATTTAAGGCCCTTTCTAAGCTGCGGGGCAATGTAGGCTTGCCCTAAAAAAAGAAATTACCCACTGCTGACAACAGGTGTCAGCAACCGAAGCAGTTGAACAAGTGCTGAATGTGAATTAGCTGCAAGTGTAGACGAGGACAAGCTAAGTTCAGCACTGTCTCAGCAACCATGATGAAGACCTCACTGGAAATGTGGAGGAACATGGGGAGCAGAACAGATATGCCCCAGAAATAATCCTGAATACAGCTATCCTTGCCAATGCTTGCAGATAACCAGTGCAGTTCTAATTTTTGTGGTATAGATAAGGTCTGTTTTAGCACCCCACATGCCAAAAGTACCTTCAGTTCCCATAGGAGTTCTTGGATGGCAGCCAAGGGGAATATTTTGCAGAGCATACTTGCTCCCTTCCTCTTACTTCTTCCTCCTGCAACCACAGGGACTCCCTTGATGAGGGTTGGGGGTTTTTGCTTCCCTTCCTCTGCTTTCCCAACCTCGCTTCCCTGTGCTTCTCCTTCCCCATGTTCTCAGGTGTGTCAGACCAGGGCCTTTTAGCAGGAGCTAAATCCCAAAGATATTCGATAAACAAGAGGAGCAATGAGAGCAAAACACAATTGGCCCCATCAACCCCATCGCTGGCAGCAATTTTGCTACCCTTTCCTGCTGGGTCCTAGGCAGCCTCTTTCATCATGTTTCTTTAGCAACATCCCTTGTCTCTTCTTCTCCCCCTTGCTCTTTTGCTTCTAAATATACATCTAAGATGTTTTGTTTTCATACCCTTTCCCAGTAATTTATCCCATATGAGTGCATGACTCTTCACATGAAATGCTTTTGCCCAAATCCTTCTTTGCAGCCAGATTTCTTATGTTTTGCTTTTATTTTTAATGTCATGCTCCCTTTCTCCACTGCTTTCCAGAGCAGGCCTGTTTAACCCTTCTTACAGCCCTTCCCCACCTCCACAATTACAAATACCAGTTTTGATGCACCCCCTCATCTTCTGTTCCCTAACACTGTCTTCCCCTCCCCACAAAGAGATCAAGAAAAACGGGTTTGCAGTTGGTATTTATTAACAGAACAAAACCAGCAGGTTTAAATTCCTCTGGGCTTGTTTTTGTTTTCAGGAAAAGAAATGGTGAGGGAAGGACTGACAGCTCAGGACACACACCCAGGCTCACAGCCGGAGCTGAGCGTGACACCTGTTCTTCCACAGGTTTTGCAGGGAGACGGGAGCAAATCCAGACTTGGTGCAAGCAAGTGCAGTTTCATCCATTTCAAAAGAGTTGCGCCCATTTACTCCCACTCCAAATTAACATCCATGTTTTAATTTACCTTTGTACCTCCAATTAGAGTAATTTCACCTCTGAGTCCCATTACGAACTGAAGTTTTTGCCAGGGGTTAAGGGTGTTGGACTGAGCTCACAGGCTTTTCTCCATTTATAAGTATTTGGCACTTTCACATAGGTTAGCTTTTCTACAAAGGAAGGAAAGAGAATTTCTGCTCCTGTTTGTGACAAATCTATATGATGAGCTATATGACCGATACCTGAGACCAGAATAAAAGCCTTTAGTTCTGTATCAAGAAAAACAACTGTGCATATGCTCAACTGTCCATGGGAGCAACTGAACTTAAATATGTGTTTGAAGGATGCAGGTGCACTCTCCTGAATCCCTACCTAAGGAAAGCTTGAAAGAATTAAAGTGAAATGGTGGCAGTGGGCAGTACTTCAGAAAATAGGATTCCACTGTTGGTGTCAGTGTGGGATTGATGCAGCCACCTTCTGGACATCCCACCTTGGGAAGACTTAACTGATCTATTAGATCTTTTCCCTCTCTACTTTTAGGAGATAAAGGTTCCTAAAGAGAACTAAAGAGTGGCCAGAAGGATTCACTGAGAGAACAAGACTTGCTACAAGGCCTCTAAACTCCCAGACTTTCAGTAGGATGATAATTGCCAGGGCAAATGAAAAGCATGCACTTGGAAAGGATGAGTCTGGATGCATTTGAGTCTGAACTCATTCAGGTTGACCAAAGAGTTGACTATGAATCTAATGGCAGAAAACTTTTCTAAGGGAAGATGATTCACTTGGACCTGAGAGAATCACCTTCCATGCAATCTTTTATTCTTTTTATGTTTTTTAAATGCAGTATCTCAGATAAATATTTGTTTTAAATGCAGTATCTCAGATAAATCAGGATGTTTAACAGAGGAAATTTTACTGGGGACATTTAAGTTTGGATACTGAGATTATACAGCTCCCTGTTGTATACTAAAAGGACCAAGTTAAATGAACACCTCAAATGTGGCAAAGGAATGATTGCCTGTATTTTTCAATATCCACCATCAATTCTGCAGTTCACCGTCTGTCATAATTATTACACTTTGGTTAAACACCTGCATGTAGTCTACCTTCCTGGTGTGACTGCAGAGAACCACCTGATGAAGACTTCAGAGACCATCTCCATCACTTTCACAGGGCACTCTGGATTTTTAAAGGATGGTGGAGTTTTCTGAAATGAATGTTCCCTGGCAAATGCTTATACACTGGCATGCTAATGATGAGTGACGTGAACATAAGAGTGTACTAATCAGACCATAGGTCCACCTATCCAAATATCTTGTCTCTGGCACTGGCTAAAAGCAAATTCTTAGTGAAGAATACAAGAACAGAGCAAGCATATAGTGATATTTCCCAAGAGTATTCTCCCAGCCTCTAATGGTTTGAGACTCAGGAATTTCGTGTTGTTTCTGTATTTAATAAACCAGGATGGATTTCCCTTCTGCAAACTTGTTCAGTCACCACTTGAGCCTACGCAAACTCTTAACACCCACAACATCTGCTGGAAAGGAGTCGTGGGGCTTCACTGCGCTTGATTTGAAGAACTGTTCATTCTTGGCTATTCTGGACCTTCCCTTTTCCAGCTTCTTTTGCAGCCTCTAGGTTTTGTATTGGAGGAGAGTGAACAGTCACCCCCTCCAAGATACATGAGTTTATAAATTCATCATAGATCTCCTCAGTCAATTCTCTCCCAGGCTAAACAGTTTGGGAAAATTAAAAGATCTGGCTTAATGAATTGTTTCTCATATGTAAGCTGTTCACCCTTGGATCACCCTTGTTATCCTTCTCTGAACTTTTTCCAGCTCTGTGTGCCTTTTCCGAGATGGGAAGAGCAGAACTGTTCACAGACATGGGCACACCACAGATTCGTACAGGGGCAGAATGAAGATTTCTGTCTTGTTCTCTGCTCCTTTTCTAAGAGTCCTTACAACTAGGCAGGTTCTTTGACCTCTGCTGGCCCCTGAGGTGACATTTCCTACATTAAAACCCATGAGCATGTTCTTCAGTGACAGCCTGACTTTGCACTGGAATGGAGAAGAAAAGCTTATGCAGGCAGCAATAGCAGAGAAGCAATTGGAGTGCCTGTTCCTTGCCACTCTTTCGCTTTTACATCCCCTCTCTCAGCCCTGTGTTTCTGTACAGCTCACCGCTCCTTTGGCCACAGAGCATACAACAGAGTTGCTCCTTGAAGGGCTGGCTTCCATCTGGGTATTGAGCCACAAGCAAGGAGGCAATAGGCCCAGTCCTGGGGGCAGGAGGGTGGATACCTGGCAAGTACAGGCAGAACCTCAGACTCAGACACCCGCTTACCTGACCCTTTGCACATATCTCTACTACCGACAGCCAAGCCAACGGCTTCTGACCACAGCATATACTGTTAATTGTAAAGGCAATTGCTGGCTCATGGGCTCTTCCCTCTTCACCAGCACATTCAGTAAGAAGCAGACGGCAGCAGTTAGAATTGAACATTTTAACCTTTATCCCATTACTCTGCATATTTTGGCCACCGATTTGCTTAAATGATTCTTATTAAATATTAATAATGCAACATGCCATTTGCACTCCTTGGGTCAAATGGTTAATGCATTAAAACCAGACTGGCTGCACAAGAGACCACCTGACTCCTAGGTGGGCTCCTATAACCCCAACTCAGCCCTGCTCAGCAACTGCCATGCTCTGCAAGCATGCATACAGCCCCTGTATTGACAACACTGGTTGAGCTTTTTTCCTTTCTCCTCCTGTTCCCAAGCATTAAGACCGGGGGATAGCTCTGGTCACTCAGATAAGATATAACCAACTTGGGTATCTTTCCTGATTGATGTGTGCTCAGACAGCTGTACCTTCTTCCATCCATTTTCACATTTACATTCACAGTTCTCATGCCAGTTAAGCATCATAACCTCCCCCCAACCCATTTAGACAGCCAGGCTTGCACAGAGAAACCAGGAATATAATCAGACATACAGCAAATCTAACATGTTTAAAGGGGTTTTCATGGTTACATGTGCCAAAAAGAGATACTAAGATAGGACTTGAAGCATTTGGGATTTGTTTTTAATTTGTGTCATAAGCACACACTTTATTTATGCATAGAGTGACTATTCAGTTAATTTTCCAGTGTACATAAACATGAACTACTTGGTACAAAATCCATTTTTATGTGAATGTAAAACATGATTAATGGAAGAAAACCCAGATATTGTAAAATATTTCATCTGTACCATTTCAAAGTGGATCTGATAAAAACCAAACAGAACAAAAATCTGTATTAAATTAATGCACCCCCCCCCCCATTACTCCCTCCACCCCCACTCACAAAGTCATTAAAGTGATTTGGGGGAAGAAATGTAAGCTTGGAAAATCAGCTTATTCCTGAAATGCAGGTAAAAAATGCAGTTGCAAAGAGCAAATTCACTGACTTCACTGGGACCAAGTATCACCTTAGTTCTTAAAGCCTCATAAGTGCCAAGGAATTGGGACCGGAATATAAATCACCTTATTCCTTTATGTAATGGGCCACCTCATCTAAAGCCCTGTTTCTACCAACCTACAATACATAGGAAAAAAATTAGGAGGAAAATAAGTTAACCTAATTTTTGTCTATTTGTATTACTAGAATCTCTGCTGTGCCATGCATTTATTGTCAGTCTGAAAGAGGAGGATTAATAAAGTGATGAAATTTGCTTTTTCACAAAGGTCCTTGTTCTGCCTTTCTTATGCAAGTCCAGATGCACTTTACTATGAGAAACTTTCTATGGGATGAGGAGGCAGTAGGACAAAAGGTGGCAGAATGTGACTTGAAGTTATTTAGATTCGTCAAGGCTAGCCAAGGGCCAGAAGTCACGAGCAGCGGTCTTGTGGTTGAGATTAGACCAATGCTAGCAATATCCCTTGAAGGCACTTGTATATCACAGTGCAAAGTGTGTTCCAACAATAGAAAACTAATCTAAGAAAACAAGAAACATTCCTTGAGCCAGAAACATAACCACACACACCAGGCATTTCTGAAGTAAACTGTTGGGTCAGAAGCCCTCAGGAAAAGGTGAAGCTCTCTCGAGGCTCCCTGGTCCCTCAAGTTGGCCACTGAAAGCACCTGCTCAGAGGACAATGAGAGTCAGACCAGTGCCCATCACACTGTAAGTGAGGATAATATGGAAGTTGCTGCAATGATAGAAACAGACTGAGGAAAGAAACGGACAGAAATGAGGCACTGAGAGGAGCGTGCAGTGCGGAGAAGGGAAAAGAACAAATGCCACAACACTCTCAGAAGGCAGAGCACCTCTGATATAGCTTTCCTCCTCCCACAGCACCATGGAGGTGTAGCTCATCAGGTCATGGGATCCACTGCAGAGAGGAACCTGTAGTTGCTGACCTTGCCAGCTTTCCACAGAAATACCTCCTGTCTCCCAGCTGTGGGGCCTTCCCAGAAATGCATCTATCACACTCAGCTGCATTGGACCTCTGATTTTCCAATAAGCCTTTGTTTATTATCACCCTGCTCAAGAGCAAACTGTAGAGCCACTGAATGGGGAGGACAACCAAGGGTGGCTAAGGGGGAGTATTCATGGCACAAAGAGAACCTCATAGGCTCAAAACTGATTCTTTGAAGACCCCTTTGCAAGACCTCTTGACGTGAAGATGGACATCAGAAGAACAAATTAGGGATGTGGCCATAGCACACAGCACTTTTGAGACTTCTAGAGATGTAAGATCAGAAAGATCAGAAAGAACAGCAGTTTCTAACCAACTCTCCCTGCCTTCCCCACACACAGGGCATTTTCCTTTATTTTTTCTAAACTAATTAGGCAATGGACATGAAAAATAATTCAATAGCAATACAAAACAGTCCCTTCCTGAAAAATTCATGCTAATTTCTGGAATTCATAGGTGAAGGTGATTGAATATTAATTTCAGAATTTACCCAAGAGATTCTGTGATAACTTATTTTAAAAGTTATTATGATACCAGGTGCAAATCTGGGCTAGAAACATACAATGATTAAATTATCCTGCAGATTTCGAAATATTTCAAACCACGTCAGTGAGAAAGCAGAAGAGATCAGAACCAAATTCCCAGGGAGGGCACACAAACAATGACTCAAAAATGAAGTTTATGAAATGTGGGGAAATACCTTGTAATTACTTTTTGGTTTTGTTTTGCTTTATTCAAAACAATTAAATGAGGGAACATGAAACACGAAAAATACAGCAAACAACAATAATGAACTTAGCCCAGACTCTATCCTAACTCCACAATGTAAAACAGATCGCGCTCCAGAAAACCTCTCTGGTGAAATGCAGGAACATGTACCTTGAAAACTGTGACCAAAAGGGAGAGGAAATCATATTCTATTAAGCACTCACCTGCCTTGCATTAAAATTACAGAAAGCTTTCCATTGACTTCAAAAGGAGCTGGATCAGGCCTCTGTGAAACAGTGGAAAGTAGAGCTTTTATGTAGGACAGTATGTCAGAATGAGCTACAAGCTGAAGTCTTCTGGCCACCTCTGCTGATAAAGTCTCTAGCCCAACTCTATGTCCAGGTACCAAATTTCAGGTACCAATTTTTTTCAGTATAAAGAGGACAAAGGGAGAAAGGCCCTGCAGAGAGTTGTCTGAAGCAGCCCGAAACACAACTCTGCATGTTACTGCAGAAGTCATGTCTCTTGGCAAACCTGGGCACCCACTGTGGCAGAAATGCAAGCGGGTTTCTTTTTCCCCCCGCTGTTACTCAAGGCCATTGACACTAGGTGTCACTCTGAACTGTGGGGTAACGGGAAGGAAAAGATAACAAGGAAAACGAAGAACACAAAAACAATGTTTCTCCTCTTAAAGCTGGGACAGATTAGAGTCCCCTGCCCCCACACCCCAGTGGAACAGTCTGTGAAAAGACCCTTGATTTTAGGAATTTTATGACTCAATGTACAGATATTATATAAAACCAGAGATGCCATAACTGGCAACTCCAATGGAAAAAAAAGTGATTTAAGAAACAAAGAGAGAGAGGTTACAAGGACTTAAACAGTCCGTATTCCTAAAGCACCAGGCAGTAACTGGACCGGAGAGCTCTTGCCTTATGTGGCCGAGGTGAAGACCTCAGCTAATGTCAAAGTGCAAACTGTTCTTTGAACACAGATACTGGCAGCAACGCTTTTGTACTGGCATGGGATAAAAGTCAATAGTTGTTCTCGTGCTTAAGCCAAGTCCGAGAGCTGAATGAAGATATTTTCCAATACATTTCCATCTCCCTCCCCAGTGCTCCCCAAACAGCAGCAGGAGGATCTTGCCACCCGTACTTTCACTGCCTTTAGGAATGTGCGCATCTATTTTTGGATAATTCTGAAACCTTTGGGAACATTCCTTATGCATAAACACACCTTCTATTTTCTTGTATTCCCCTGTGACTTTCCTCATCTTCCTTTGTCAGCTTTTGTGTATGAAACCATTCAAGACAGAGCAGCAAGGCAATCCATGGAACTCAAGGAATTCTAACCTGGCCAAGCACTTAGCATGCAAGGCAGAAATTACTCCCTTGACCTAATAAGTAGTTGTCTCTTCAGTCAGCTCTAGGCCTGCAGTATTGTAGTCAAGCCGTTTTACCAGGAAAGCAGACACAGGGGAACCTCAAAAGGTTCTGCTCAGAAAACTGTCCAGCAGTTAGATAATCTCTGTTGTATGTAAAGGGGACAAGGACAAAGACAAGGAGAAATAAGTTCACATGAGTCTCTTACGGTTGACTAAAAACACTGCCAACAAGATGCTTCTGATATTTCTGTTTGCAGTACTGGTCCAAAAGGAGGAAGTGCAGATGTGTGGGAAGATATAAGAAGTGTTGCTGTTCTCCTTGTGACACGTTGTGTGACTGCAACTCTGGAGCGTCTATGTGGACTGTTGCATTTGCATCTGCCCTTCCTTCCCCAGGTGCACAGCCAGGCCGAGCGCTGCTCCCTTCGCCATCACACTGTCATCCTTTCTGAGGAACTCAAGCCTAAGATGAAGTTATGATTTATTTTTCCAGCCCATCCAGCCCATGGACTGGTGTCCTTCCCAGCTAGCCTCTGGAGACCAAGTTAAGCCACACAAAATTCCCTTTGCAGTTTCCTAACAGCTGTCAGATGTCAAAACTATTTTGCTCACTATCATTTTGGTCTTTAAATTAAATTAGGGTTTCACTGCAAAGGTAGTTCAAGTGATCTAATTAGCTTAGCCCAAACATGAAACTTTAAACTTCCCATTAAAACATAAGAAAAAAACTTTTTTTTTTACTGAGGGTAGTCAAACACTGGAACAGGTTGCCCAGAGAGGTTGTGGAGTTGCCATCCTTGGAGATATTCAAAACCCAACTGGACATGGTCCTGGGCAACCTCCTGTAGGTGTCCCTGCTCTGAGCAGGGGGGACCAGATGGTCTCCAGAGGTCCCTTCCAACCCCAGCTGTTCTGTGATTCTGTGTCCTGTGGCAGTGCATGGACTCTCCCAGGACTGCATTTTCTCTAACATTTTTCCAAAGACTGTGGCTCCCAAAAATTTCTTTCTCCAATATGAGTTTGGCCTATGTATTCTACAGGTTATTCTGTGGTTCTTCACACTATAATACGCTAAGCCATTCTGTTATTTTTTATGAGGCATCTGTGGGAGAGTGTGCCTGCTTTTCTGCACAGTTTTCAGTAGAAAACTGACTGAAGACAGCCGTGGACTATAAGTGATTAAGCCTTCATCCTCCCTATATGTACGATAGATGCACATGAGAGCTGCAACTCAGCCTCTGTGAACCTGCCAGCTGGGACTGATGGTACTATCAAATTTGGTGGGGGAGCTTGTGTGTGTGTGTTGGTGGTGGAGGGGTGTTAAGGACAACACCTAGATTAGAGCCTGAGCTAGCTCTACATCAAAGACCTAAAGGTGAAAAGCTGAGCTGCCCTTTACATAAACCCTGAACCTGACCCTTCTACCCAGGCTGTTTCCCCACTCCTCAAAATGAGCAAGCAAACAAATAAAAAATATTAACCAGAGAGTTTTGAAGCTTAAGGCAGGCAATTCTTATGGTTAAGGGACAGGAAAACTGGATCCACACCAGGTTGCCATGGAAAGTCACTGCCCCGCTATTATCCTCACTGTAGAGTGGGCTTAATAACTAACAGGAATACTGAGAGTGTTAAATTCAGTGATGTTCAGTAATTCATTTGAATTTCATTTGAAATTCACACAAGGAAGGGGCTATAGGAGAGCTAAGTACTGTAATGTATTCAGGGTTTGTGTGGCAAGGGGATTTTAGGCCTTTCTGTGGCATGCTGTGCCACCCCCACTGACTTACTGCACCCCACCATCTCTGACATATTTATCCTGACAACACTCCTGTGAGGCAGGGCAGTCCTATTTATCCATTAACTAGCAGGGAATGGAAACACAGATATCTAAGTGACTCGCCCAAGGTCACCCAGTGGCTCTCCAGCTCTAACGTTCTAACAACTAAACCATCCTTCCTCTCGCCTACACTGATGATTTGTCTCCTTTCAATCCACTGTAGCTGCATTAGGGCAAAACTTCAAATGCAGACAAGCAAAGAGGCTATTGACAGGTTGTCTCTAATGTTACCATATAAGCAGTAGGGCCCCAGTGACTCTACCAATGCAAATTGGTACTTTACTGGTATAAAGTACTATAAAGTATTATAAAGACACACTCTTTATATAAACCAGTTCATGAAGGACTATATTCTGGCTCTGTTATTTCCTTGCATCTGATTCAGGTTTTAGGCTTTTGATCTACACCAGGTACATAGTAACAGGGACAAAGTACAGTGTTGTGTGCGGGCTGGGGCACTCACCAGTGTAAATGCACCCTTCCTGAACAGAGATGACTTGTCTCAGAATTTGTGCCTTGCTAAAAGGTTCTTCTGGTTTTACATTTTTTGTTATTGGGATTGCTTTTCCTAATGGATCCCCACATGGATTAACAGGATCCTAAAATAGGAAGTATAAGGCAAGTGCCATAGTCAAGGTCTTTCGCAACAGGAGAGATCATGTTTCTGTCTGGAGCAGGTACTAGCCACAGGCAGCCCGAAGAAAAGATGGTTCTACCTGAAAGTAGAATTCAATCATTATTTATTAATCCGTAAGTTCAACGCACAGACTGCCTGAAGAGCCCTTGCTCAGGCACCCCTGAAGCGGTGCTGACGCACTGTCATTGCACAGCTTCACACAGCTCCGCGCCTGCCCCAGAGCCCGCTTGTGCAAGGCAGATGTTAGGGACTCCTGATGTCGGAGCTGCCTACAAGCTGCACAGCGGGAGTGTTCAGAGGCTGGCCAGCAGGATCCCATGGTATTCCTAAAATGCCTCATAATAAGCCTGTAAGAAGGTTGACTGTAATCAGTCTAGCTGAAAATTAGATTTATTTAGGCAATCCTGAGTATGTTATCAGCTACCACAGAGGCCTTCTGCTCAATCTGGAATTTGTCTTACTGGTGAAACAAGTAACGCATCTTTCAACATGGAACCAGAATCATACTATCTGATAAAGCTGAGCAGTGGAAAGTTGCTGATAGCATTCAGTTCTTCAGGATAGGGATATCTGGAAGGATTGTGACCACCAAAGATAGAACTGTTGTTACAATTTCTACATTATATGTCAGTGAGATCAGGTGGAGGGTCTGAAAGGGGCAGAAATTCTTTCTCTGTCCCTCCATTAAGCTTCTGTTCCCCAGTTAATTTGATCTCTCTGTGAAGCCAGGATCTGTCCCTGGCATTTCATGGTGGAAGCTGTATTGTGAGATGGAAACGAGACTCTCAAATCATCTCTCAGAACAAATTGATACTTTGACAGGTCCCGTGACATCCACCCCCAAAAAAACCCCAGCCCTAACACTTTGGTCGCACAGCTCTCCCCTGCTTGGGCACTTTGTTAGGGGAAGAGGGAGAGGAGAAAACTGCCATCTGGGTGACAAGAGAGGGGAGCACAGCCTGTCGCCAGGCCAACCCATCCTCAGCACTGACACAGACAGCCACCATAGACCTGCCAAGAGGGGCAGGAACGGAGGAAAAGGCACAGAAGACCTGGGCACCACAGCACCAATCCAAGCTTTGCAGAGCAGAGCTTTGTCTGTTCTGAGGGATGTTCCAAGGTAGTATCAGCAGCTAGTCATATTGCTATTGCTTGCATTTCAATTCAAGATATGCCCCCATGCACTGCTGCCTCTGGTGGGAGGTCCTCCACCACCAGATCCTGAACGGTTCCTTGTGGGGTAGCACAGCAGTGCCGCAGGTGCACGTGCCTGCAGGTTGGGATCCCTCATACTCCAGTGCCATTGCAAAAGGGTGGGCAGCGGGAAAATGGATCAGATGAGGGTCTGCACGCTTGTTCTGATAGTTATGTCCACTATAGCTGTGCCCTATAGAACCGCACTTTGCTTTTGCTACCCAAGAGATCATGAATTCCTACACCAGTGAAATGAGGGCACTGAATGGCTCAAATTGTTTCTCTTCCACTGCAGACACCACTCACTCTGTGATGTCCCCCACAGAGCCCTAGTTCTCCCAGCTCTTCACACAGCATGTGTTGTGGGCTCTTCTCCGAGAAGTTTTATAGAAGGGCCAAGATTGCAGCCTACCTACCAGCCCTACCTAGACAGAAGACCAAAGCAGACTTCCAGCAAGAATCCCAAAGCACATGGGCTGCCCATAGAGTATTCTTATTTACAGAAAGCACGTAGTGCGTGACAGAAGGCTGCTATCTAAAAGAACTGATCATCAGCGGATACTGAATTGCAACTATGTTTTAGTAAGCTCACTGAGTAAACGGACTTTTCTTTGTTTTATTTCAAACCACCTGTAGCTGCTCTGAATTCCCATTGTAAACTCTCCCTGACACAACAATGCCGTTATTCAAACTTGCATTGAGTATTGGATCTGGCCAGGTGGGGCTTATACCATTAGCATTGTGTTTGCTTGAATATTACACATGTTCATGCAGTCTTTAAATCCAGTGGAGATACAAATGCAACTGAACTACAAAATCCTAATATGGTAACATGCTCTATGGGAGCAGGCCATAGGTTATTGATTGCTGGGGTGAAAAATGCAGGACGCTTTCCAGGGAAATCAAGTTTGGCAGAGTACAGAGAATTTCTGTTGTCAGAAAGTTGAGTGTCCAGCTGAGGAGATCCCCAGCATTCATTCTGCACTGATCATCCACTGATGAATAATAAAAGAGTCAGCCTAAATGGGTAACTCCCAGTTATTCATATATATATTTTATAGAGAGAGGAAAAATATATTTATATATATACAAACACACGTACACACATGCATGTATGTGCACCCATGTTCATGCATATACATATATATATGTATGTGTAGTCGTATTCATGCATATAGGTGTGTGTGTATGTATATATATATATACATATGCATGTGTGTATGCATGCTCGTGCATGTGTATGTATATATCTATACCTAGACAATGTATTTGATATATATAAATATACAGCCAGCATGATCACCTAGTATCAATAATTAGAGGGACAAGTACTTTGAGAAGACATATAGTAATTTGTGCTAGAAATATTACAGACATTCTGTGTTATAGATAAAAGCTATGACAGAATCTTTATACCAGAAATGAGAAGGTAAGCCAAAATGCTTACCATGGGCTATAAATAGAATTTAGGCACTGGAATCTTAAACTGCAGCTCTGAATTCACTCCCCCCACCCCACTATCTACCAGTTGGGTTCCTCAGCAACCTGTATTTCTGGCTGTGGTCAGGACTCTGAAATCCTGACAGGCGGCTGAGCAATTCCAGACACCTGCCTGAAGTCCAGCCCAGCTCCAGTCTGCTGGGAGCTAACCTGGTGGCTGTTCCCCGTGCAGACATGATGCCCGTGCACCTGCTTGGGACTTCCACTGAATGCAGGGTCTGCCAGCAACTTCTTTTCAAACAAGAAAGACAATATTCCCTAACGTGAGTGGTAGGAGCAGGTACCCAAGCAGGAAGCCTAGGCTTAATCTCACTCTCTTCACAGCAGGTTTAACACTATAGCACCTTTAAAGTGCCCTAATCACAGGACTCTAGACTCTTCTGGACACCCATCTTCTCCTCTCCCAAGGAGCTGTGTCTTTGCATATAAAATAAATGCAAAACATTCATTTAAGCAAGTAAAGAGCATGAGAACAGAAATGGCTGTCTGGGGTAGTGACTGAGGAGTCCTGTGCTCTTCCTCCCAACCCCAGGATTATCTCTGATTTGTGTACATGAGAAGTAGAATAGGAGTAATATGTAGGAGTGGAGACCACATCCAGGACTTTCCCTCCCCACCAAGTACCCTAATGATTAGGTTACAGAATCCAGCTCCAATTTGCTCTTTTTCTTGCTCTCTCCAGGAACCTGGCATCCTGTGGTGGACAGTAGCATAGCTCTAACAAGGGGAGATGCCCTCTTGAGACTTAATGTGCTTGCTGCACTGAGGACAAATTCGAACCACTTTGGGGTCAAATGTGCTAATCACTGGACTGTGGGGGTGGGCTCCCACTGGTGATGGGTTTGAAGGAAAACCAAACCAGGTATACTGTATTTTGTGAGATACATGCATACATATGAGATACATAGATACATGCATGCCACTCAACTTCATTTTTGGATCTGCTGAGTCTCAGACAGGAGTTAGGCATTGAGGAGATCAGATTAAGGCAAGTCTGAAGAAGCTTAGGGAGTTTCCAGACATGTCTGCTGAGAGATACACATGCATGTGCTGTGAGCAGCATATCCAGAACACCTCCAACACACCAAACTTGCTAAACATGCACCACACAAATGACCTGCATATGGGCAGCAAACAGCTGCTCTAACTAAGCTGAGAGGCATCCAGAAATCTTAGTCCAAAGTCCTCAGATTTCACCTAGGTGTTTCAGCTGGGAAAGAAGGGCATTTCTAGGGAAAAGTGGGTATACAATAGTGGCACTTACAGGGCAAATAAAGGGGCATCCAGGGCAAGGTGGCTGCAGCCTAGAGGGATTTAGATCAAAATCTCAGATTTAAGAACCTGAATTGTATTCATGACTGATCCCCTAAATCTTTGGAGGGGATCTAACACTTATTTCTTTCCTCAGTTTTGTAACCCAGTCTGTGAATACTTTTCACACAGGAGAAGGAATCAATTCACTTCAATTAACCCCCCCAGTAAGGGTTTAGACATGACTTAAAACTAATTTTGTTTTGCTTGGCTAGAACATCCAAAGGGTTAATACTTTTCTAACAAGGCTTGTTTGAATGACTGCTTCTTTACAAGACTAATATGGCTTTTTAGATGGATGTCCTGGATTGCATCAGACTTACTGCTAAGGACCTGGCTACCTAGCAATCCATCCCATGTGATTACAGGACAGCAGCAGAATCTGCTCTGAGTAATGATTTACCATATGTACCACACTTTACATACACACGCTGCACATGAAGGTCACATCCCTGTGCTACGCTGCTCACTCTAACTGCAACACGTGGTATCCACAGCACAACATCAGCAGCAAGAGCAGGAAGATAATTAAGATCCCAAGCATTCTGCCATGACCAGCGCCTCGCTGAAGTCAGCTGAAGAGACCCTATTTGTAAATTATCTGAAACTAAGACTCTTTATACTGTGTGTGAGTCACCTCCAGTCCAGGTGCCAAAGGCAGCACATGGCAGATCCTGAGCAGCACAGGAAAGAGCTGGTACAAGGTCAGATAAAGGAGCTGCGGAAGCTGTGTTAGGTGCTATCTCCTGGGTCACGATTTCTGCAGGGGTGTGGATCCAGCAAGAGCCACAGCCTCTCCCAGAGTTAACACAGCATTTTGGCTGCTCTCCTGCACCACGTCCCAGCTTCTTAATCTTAATCTTTCATGTGAGAAGGAAAAATACAGTCAGTCACATGCCTTTGAAAGGTGGCTCACACCTCTTTGGAAAATCTCAGGCATTGCCACTGTATTGACACACCCATGGAAGGGCAGCTGAGGAAGGCAAGAAAAGCTGAATGGAGCACGTGAATGCATTGCCATACGTGTACTCTAAAGGAAGTTCTCAAGACTTTCTGTATTTCAAATGGATGAATAAAATCATTGGTATTTCTGTGATCCATAGGGTTCCTAGGACCAGTGGTGTTCTCAGTGAAATGGCTAGCTTCAGTCTGGGCCACAAAATCTACTCCTAGTGCAGGTTTTTTGCAATACAAGACAGAGAAAGGATGGGTCAGCAATGGAAAATTTTCTTCACCAACAGAAAAGTTTGAAGTTTGACAGCTTTGTAATAAACATAAATTAACAAGCAGGTCATGGTTCCGACTCTGAAACTTTGTAGCAGCTATGAAAGAGTAATGGTGGGGATTTCCCTTGCATACTGAACTGTAGCTGTAATTAGACCATTTAGATATTATCTTCCTAACAGAGAAAATTGCTCAGCTACACAATGCCTACTACTGCTGATTCTGGAAGTTCCCCCATATATTTATTTACACCAAATCAAAAATCCCAACCCTGTTGTCTTTGCTAAAATAAAACTTACCCTGGCCTCATGGAGGCCCAGCCCAAATAGTTCAGGATTAGCACTTGAGATGCTGGAGTAAAAACACACTTAGTCATTTACATCACTCTCCTCTTTCCCTCCCCCTCCACTTCCATCCCTCAGGGGCTTGTTCTCTTTTGAGTGATGAGCTGTAAACAATGCAATATACGTTACAAATTGTGCTGCACACAATGAATGCAAAGACGATGGGTAGTTGTTTGGAAAATATGAAATGCTGTGTAAGCATCCCCTTCACCAGTACCAAGAAATCTCTTCAATCCCCAAACAGGCTGTCAATTAACGAATTTACACACAACACTGAAGGGCCAGATCTTCCTCAAAGCGCCTTTAGCCAAACAGACAACAGCTGAGGTCTAGTCCAAAGACCCCTTCCCCAGTTGAGTCCCCCCTCACTCCCCACTTCCCAGGTCCCCACTCTCCCTGAAATAGGGTTGGCCAGTCACCCAGAGGACAGTACTGAAAAAAAATCGCATGTGTAAAGGCCTAAGCTCATTCCCAAAGAAGAACTAGTTTGCATGGGATATAGACATCACCCTGTCAGCTGCACTCTCAACCTGTTATTCCACCTGCCAGCAGAGAGAAAATAAATGCACATTTTTAGCTAATTTTCTAACTCATAAGAAATATTAGTCTCAGGAGGTTTCAATATTGTTGCCTTATAAAGGAAAAATGTCAAAATTGTTTGAGGTGGCTGTTAATAAACACCTTGCATACCCACAGATCTCATTGCAATAACATGAAAAGAGGCTTTACCCCACCTCCCTGGAAAGAAATGCAAGCTGAAGTCATGGACATTTCTCCAGGCCATTCTCACCTACACTGCAACCCTGTTCCGTTGCAGGCAGTGAGGTTTCTATCTTCTGCACAAATTAACTTCTTTTAGAGTTGGGAAAATAGGAGGAAGAAAAGAAATACCTTTCCTGACAGCTGGGGACAAATGAATTTGACTCTGAGTTCTTGTGTCTTGCTGTTTTTTAAAAATGAGTATTTACATAGGCATGTTCTTTGCAAGGTTGATCTTGGGTTTATTGCAGGATAAGAAGTATAAAATAAATGTTATCTCTCACTTCACTGTTACCACTGCTGAAGGTGGAATTCTTTGCTTCGTAACCTGTGCTAACAGACTGACAGTTTCTTTTCCAGTTGCTGGTTAGACCCCCAGAAGCTCCTGGTGGAGAAATACCCTACCCTGATCTAAACAGAAGACTCCCACCGAGGTCAGTGCAGATATTCAAAGAACAGTGATAGAACTGGCCCGTAGCTGCTGCTTGCTAACGTCTGACCGTCGAAGCCAGGAGGCAGCTGCTATCACCCAGTCACATTATCTGCTCGCACTATCTACACAATGAAGCTCTGCACAGTCTGGAGCAGAACAAAGACAAGAAAAAGAGGACTGCCAGGTGTTATATCAGGACACTTTTATATCTTCCCATGAGCATGGCGTTGCTGACTCTGCAGACCTGGGACACATTATCCTAAGCAGTAAGTCTCCTCTCATAGCTCCTACTTTCTTTAACCCTCCAGAATGGGGGGCAGAACAGACCTACTACTGCTAACATGGCTCTTGGGGAAGCCATGGCTGGGGCATGGACAGCCCCAGAAAACTGTAGAAAGGGTCAGGCCTACCATGGGATAATTCATTTTTGAATCAGTTAGGAAAGAGTTAAGAGTGTAGGTCTATCTGACATGCAGTTCTGCAGAGATTTTAGAGAAAGGATGTGCCCTCCTGCCTGGCAGGGAGAGAGGCTGTGGGCTGGTGCACTGAGGAAGTAGTTATATTTTGCATTTGCCTCTGTACCAGGAGGCAAAAAAACAGAGGTGTGGGCTCCCTATTTGTTCTTCCCTGACCTGGTGAGACCAGCTTATCCCCTTAGTAGAGCATCGCCCTCTTGCTGAGCCTTGGGGTCCCTGTGACCTCCTGGGGAAGCCTACAAGCTGCCAAGCTGCAAAACACTCTCTGGAGGGGAGGATTCTTCTCACCTTACATCTTGCCCTCTCACAAACATCTCTCCAGGAGTCTAAGTGTGCATCTTCAGAAGTATAACTTGCACCTTACTTATGGCAGTCAGGAGTAATTTAGGGCCCCTTTTGTAACAGTTTTTATTTATCTGAAGAGACCAACTAGATGCTTAGCGATGCTGCCATCTCCATACTTGGATACTTAAACAACTGCAGCCCTTAGGCTGTGTACACACATTGCCTTGTAGTTGCAGCCACGCTTGTTAAGGAGATTACTACAGCCTGTCTACAGCTGCTCTTCAGACCCCTGCCAAGGCTACCAGCCCCCCAAGTCTGCCTGATTATCCGTCCACATGAGCAGTTCCACATGCATTCCTGTCAAAAGGAGATGGACCAGGAAAGACTTGCTATTTAGACCATTCACACTAACCTGGTTTACGTTACATCAACCCAAAGCTTTGTTCAGGACTCCAAACATGCCTGGATTTCTTTGGAGTCTGGAGAAAAAAATACTTCTTTTACACTTGCTGGTCTACATCAGTACTTGGTGTAAAATAGCAAACCTCTGATTTAAACTCTACCCACTGAAGCTGTCTCTAAACTCAGAGAGGTCACAGTCATTTGCGCTGACATACTGGAAACTTGCTTCAGAAATGCTAGAATACTATAGGAAAGGCTATATCATGGTGTTTCCAGGCTGATGGCAATTAACATGTTTTCTTAAATTTCTCAGCTCCTCAATGAGAGAACCAATTCTTCTCACTTTTACAGCAGTGTTAATCAGTACTTACTACACTTGGAGGCTATGAAGGTAGGTTCAAAGCACAGGTTCTCAGACATGAGATTCACATGTTGGCGGCCCACATTCCCCAGAAGCCAGGGATATGGCTCGTGCATTTAGGCAGTATAGCACAGCAGGGGCATTCCATACCACTGTCCAGTGTGGGAAAGGCAGGTGATGATGGCAGTACATATAGATGTCTTTGTGGTTAATTTAAAAGCAACTGATTGGTTCCACTAAAATTCATAAGACACAAAGGTAACACTAAGAGTGTAAAATCAGGCATTCAGAATGATCTGCCAGTAAAGTGGTTGGATCAACCCAAGAGTCCAGCCTCTATGCAACACCATCATTTCATACTCAGCATTGGAAGCTACAGGCATTTGTAGATGAATATACATATGCACACCACCAAATTACTTAGTGACTGTGATTTCAATGTTAATGCACTTTTAGGGTATTCAGCTAACACCATTGTGTTTTGTTTTCCAGTATTGCCTTTAGGTTCTTCGGAGTTTATAAATCTGCATTTCTTTTCTCCAGGATATTTCTGCTTTTTTGTTATCCTTTTTAAAACAAAGCCAGGCCTTCACAGCAAATTTATGCAGTTTGAATGTTAACTCTGTTTTACCTCAGCTTTACCTCAACACGACACCATCACCTTCGGGTCATTTTCCTCCCAACTTGCAACACAGACTGAAGAAGAGAATCAGATTGTATGTCTTAGGAAAGATTCATTTAGCCACAAATGCCTAACAAAGACAAATAAACATTTCCAAACAATCTCTGTGATTTAGGTGTCCGTGTCACACTTTCAGAAGTGGTTTGGGTCCACATTTTAAAGGTTATTTGTTTATTTAAGGATCCAGTTAGGAGTAAAAGCTCTGTTGGAGCTCTTGAGACTTGATATTTGGGACAGCTAGTCAAAAACATCCATCAGTAGCCACATCCATCCACAGCCACAGCTACCTTTGCTCCTGACACAGGCTGCTGGTTCACAATTTTGAGTGAGTTACAGCTGAACCTTCTAAAAGCGCAAAGATTGGCAAAAATACTACTTTATCCTTTTCAGTGCTGGGAACTACAGGTCAACCAAAGAGTAGGAAAACCCAGATAATAGCTCCAGCATTTCTAAAGCACATTGGCTCTATCCCTCCTAGGAATACACTTTTCACTTGAATGCTACCAGATTCCTTATCCCATGAAATTCTGCCGAGAGGCAAGCTATAATGTCCCTATATCAGCCTAACCAAGGGGCAGGAACAGCAGAAAGGACATAGCAAGGAATGAGCTGCGCTGAATGTGTCATGTAGGCACCCCAGATGGGAACAGCCATGGACGTGGCGCACAGGTGAGCGCATTGCCTAACCAGGTACAATGGCATAGACGATTAAATTCTCTCCTTCATATGAATTCAATTTCCCCCAAGTGGCCAGAAAGAAGCAATCAGATAAAGCAAGCGTCTAGAGCCACAGCTCAAGTGTTTTCCTGTTTCTATCTAAACTGGGCATAATGCTCTACCACGTAACAGCAACACAAACATGACCCAGGGAGACAAGTACTGTCCAATCTGCTGTAAGTAATGCTCATCAGGTCTGTACATTAGTGTAATGGCTATTTTTCAGCACAGTGTGAGTCATCAGATCCCTTAAGTAAAAACAGTGTACTAAGGAATCAGCTGCACACAGTAGTTTACAGTGAGGATGCAGGAAAGATGTGTTTTGATGAACACCCAAGGAGATGTTCTTCCCGTTCATGTAGTGAAGACATGCAGGGAACTCCTCATTAGAGTTAACATGTTTAAATATGCCAATAACCTTTGCCTCCCACCTATCCTGGGAGAAAGGCAAGAGAAAATAAGCCTCTGGACTGTAGGACAGAAGGAGTGGGCCTACAGAAAAAAAGAACATTTATATTCTGACAGAGGGATGAAACAGAACATAGCTACTCTTGTCCTTCATCAGCATATGCTACAAAACACACTAATGAAGTGACCAACACACATAAAAAACAACTGGAACTGGGAAAGACTGCTGTGTTTTATACCAAATGACTTTAACTTCTCCTGCCTAAAGGAAGCCCAGCCCATACCATTAGGGAATACACTGAGGCTTAGCCAGGACAAAAGCATCCATCCTGCTCCTCCCTTCTCCTGCTCAGATATCAGAGTTGGCAGCACGAGGGATCGGAAGCCAATCAAGCTCCAGCACAAACCCTCTATAAAATATTGAGTGCTCTGGAGATGGGGAGAGAAGTCCATCTGCCTCTGCGGTTGGCAAGCTCTGCTCTCCCCAAAATCTCATTCCCTACTCCACCCTCATAAATATTTTTTTTTTAATGGAAGAAGGGGAAAAATACATTCAAAAAGAAAAAAAAAAGCCTTTTTATTTCCCTCAACTTCCAAATAAAACCAAGCACAGGCATACAAATCAGGCTGGGAAACCAAACTTTGTAAGAGGTCCCCTTGCTCTCAAACATACCTCCAGCTAAGCTTAACATGAAATCACAAAATGGACTTCCCCTGAATGCACACACACATGCATGAGCCTATTTATAAAAATCCACTGCTTAAGGAGCTCTGGAGAGCAGAAGCAGAAACAGTGACATAAGGACAACCACTGCATTCCCCTTTCTAATATTTTGGTATGTTCCTCCCACTTGTGTCCCCCCCTCCCATTCCTTCAAAGAAAACTGTTTTGTTGTTGAAAACTGGTGGCTTTGCCGCTCCCCTCCCACCTCTCCAGACGTGGTTGTGCCTGCTGAGCTGCTGCTATCAATCCTCCCTTCCCAGCTGCAATCCTTGTGACTCAGATTCTCCAGAAAACCCTTGGCTCGGCATCATAAGAAGGAGGGATTAAAACTCATGAAAAACGAGCTCGTACCAGCCCTTTTTATAAGTCTCTAACGGAGGGTCATATGAGCTGGTCAGACCTCCTGCCCTCCCTTCCCCCCTTCCCATTCTCTGATCCTCCTGTTATTCTTGGCCACAAACGGTCGGGCGTCCCAGTTGGGGTGGTTGGATCGGGAGAAGATATCCCATTCAAAAGCCCAATTCCCAGTGTGGCCTTTTCCTGCTGGAAGTAGTTGTAAAACTCCTTTTTTTTTTTTTTTTTTGGTACAGTTTGCCTGACCTACATATTTGAACATGGTGTGACTTACATTCTATCACTGACCTACATTTTCAAAATGAAAAATAAAAACTTTGGGAAGAGAGGCCAGTAGATGCATATGGGAAGCAGGAATCTAGCCCCATGGGGAGATCTCCAAGCAGTTGCCCGAAAGTCAGGCTGATTATTCTTTTTAATTTTTTTCTTCTCTTCCTTTCACCCCAGCTGTTTCTACTTAAAAAACAAAACAAAATGCAGATCTCTTGCTAATTCAATTTCAAATTGGGATAGATTTTGAACAAATTACTCGGGCTGCTCTAGACTGTTTCCCCTTCATACTTAGCCCATCTGAAAGGTGGGAGGCTTAGCACCCTCGGAGGTATTTAAGCTCCCATCTCCCAAGGGAGTTAGGTGCCTATCCACTTTGAGGGACCAAACCTCCCTGCGGTGGCAGTGGCAGAGCCTCCTGAAAAGCCTTGGAGGGGTCCCTGCTAGGTAAGTGGCTCTGGCCCGCTTGGTGACGAGACAGACCAGCAGCTGGCAGAGGATGGCAGAGATTGCGAGGGAAATGGGAAGCTGATTGCCTCTGCGCCAAGATTGCTTGGCAACCTGGCCGGGCAGAGTTAAAACGAGAGTGGTCAACCAGGACAAAGGCCACAGGGCTACAAGCAAGGGGACTGAAAGAGCTGTCGCAGCAGTGAGGTGATGATTTCTGGGGACAGTTTATCAAACTGTACCCAAATATTTTTTCCGTAGCATGTGCAAGATTCAGTTTTGTCCCTGTCGCTGCAACACTAGCAATGCTATGCCCAAACTCTAATCTCCCATGTCAGCATATGCAGAGCGTGCCAATCTGGCATGTCCAGTAGATACATCATTCCCTCCAACATCACTAAAACACACAACTGCTCAACTTGATCTCTTTCCTTTAGATTTGAAAGGAATATAACCCACAATGGTTTTGTCCACTGGCTCCTCACTGACCACTGCATCAACTTTAAACTTTCTGTCCCTCCCTTCCAAGCTCACTGGTTATATAGGAGAGCTTAAAAGTGTTACCACGCATTATAAAAAAAATCAGATATACTGAATGAGATAGTCTAATTTCTGCAAGAACGCAAGTTCTTTCTTATTTATTTGTTCAAAATAAGGAATGGAAATGAAAGCAGTCAGTGTGTCTGTCCTTTTCGCTCTCTTCTCTTTTTCAACAGAGCTTGAGGAAATCCTGCCATGTAACATAAAAAAATTAGTTCCTGAAACTTTAAAGCTCTTCAGTGTGTTTTAAAAGTAATGGACACAATCACGGCCTCATGGAAGGCAATGCCAAAACTCCCATTAACTTCTGTCAGCCCAAAATTCCTTTCAGTAACTCCAATGCGTTATTTGGAGCATATCCCCTACAACCAATAAACTATTGCTTTAGCTGTGACACTGTCATGGAGAACAAAAGCCTCTCCAGAAGACAAGCCCACTACTGTAACCTTCGTTATGATGTGTTGTTTTCCCTTTGGTGGGATTTTCATCAGAAATCAGCATGGCCTAATGCTGCTGTCTTCCAAGTCCAGGGTAACAGTTTCTGGACTTCGGTGGAGAAGAGTTAGGCCAATATCCAGTGTTTTCTAAAATCCCCCCAGTGCTGAAATATTATGTTCATGTGTAATGTGTCTCTAGTGAACTATATCCACTTATCTTTGCAGAATATATTAAATTACTCACCATTGCCATTATTGTACTTGCTGCTGGCCATTAAAGTGTATTCCATAGAATTCAAAATACTGTTATAGCTTAACTACATAACGTAAAAAATATTTAAAACCTATGAAGCCAGGGAGCTGGGGGCGCAAACCTCAGTGAATTACAGTTGAGTTCCTAATTCTCAAAAAATCTTTCTGGAAACCACTGCTATGATACCAGTTTTAGACTCTGGTTCAGGCTCTGGTTCTAGGCCACTTTTTACAATAGAGTTTCTAACTGTAACTAAAGTATAGATTGAATGCCTGCTTTAATATTCTAATATAGTTGTTACTTAATTTTGTACTAGTGAATTTAGATGGCCAGAAGGCCAGCAGATGTAAAAGAGTTCAGTTTCATTGACTTCCATGTAGGAAAGATGATTTCCACTGGCTGAACATCTGCACCTTGGCTCTGGAACCTGTTGTCCTTTTCTTTAAACCAATTTCTAAGGAGCTATGTGCTGCAGTAATACACCAAGGCACTACTTAATATGATAAAAAATGCAGTTCTAGCCAGAAGACGACCGTTAACAAAAAGTTAGCTTTCTTTTTAGACTTTGAAATTGTTGTCTTTTTTTTTCCCCCCAAGTCATCATGACACAAATGCTTTTCTACTGAGTCATGTATAGGATTTAGCTTATCATAACGTATCCCTAATTGATGGTAATATAATTGGTGCTTCTCAGTGTTAGAGCCAGAATGCTCAGGGATTTCCCATTGCTCATAGATCCTGGCCGTGATTCCCCATTGCATTATTCCAGCCAGACAGGACTAATGCTCCCGTGTGAGCCTACAGGTTTCAGCGAAGTGGAAGTGGTCTTAACAGAGCCACTCCTGGGAGTGCCACAGTGGGGAGTCAGGCTCAAGCTTTTCCACAGAAAAAGAGGCTTGGTCCTTCAAGGTGCTAAGCTCCCTCGTATCCCTCAAATCCCACTGGCTCCAGTGGGAGTCAATACCATTTAGCATCCTGCAGGACAAAGCTTATTGGTAGGGCCCTGAAGCAGCTAGCACATTAGCAGTTTGCCTGTAGTTAAACACATAATGGTCTCCTCAAAGTCAGGGGGGCTACCCATGTGTTTCAAATGACATATATGTAGAAAAGCTTTGCATAGGGCCTTGCTAGATCTCAAGGGGGAACCAGGCAGTCTGGGCATCATGTCTCTCAGCCTAATGCTACCGGGTACACTGTGGGGGCCCACGCACAGCAACCCATCTGAACAAAACCACTGTCTCCCTTCTTCCCAAGAACCAAAAGGGGAAGAGGGGAGCCTTGTCAAATAACACGCTTAGAGGCTTTGGTATCGATTTGAAATACTCACCTGTTGGGAGTGGGGGAGGAGGAGGGCTTTCTTATCATTGTTTTGCTACAGGGAGGCAAGACAGCCTCTGTGGCGCTGCTGGTACTCTGTGAAAGCTGGCTTCCCATATAGGGGATATAGGCTCATATAGGCTATAGAGACATTATATACCCCTTCAGGAGCAAGTCCTAAACTCGCAGCAGAGTTATTGCAGGCTTACAGCCAAGCATCGTGATGTTGAAAGTCTCCATTTATTTCTCAGAGGTGAATTTCTTCTTATCTTGACTAATTTTGTGTTTGCAGTGAGAGTTTATATGGGTTTATGGAGATACAGGTAAGTTTTGTTCATATTAATAGTCACATCCCAGTTTCCAGGGTAAACACAGAATAATCTTGGACCAGCTCTTGTCCTGGGCAGGAGGGAAGGATGCGCGGGAGTCCAGCTGAGGAGCCCCACTGCTGGCCAGGAAGCGGTTGACCCAGGAGAGGAAGCCCTGTGCTGTGCCAGCGGGCGTGCAGCCGGGCACACAAGCCAGCCAGTGTGCCGCAAGACGCTCCACATAGCTTGGGAAGGGGCCAGGCACAGCTGCCTACCAGCCCAGATGTCTGCGGTGGAGTGGTGCTCACCTGAAATACTCCAGCACCAGATTCCTCAGCCTCTGAGATGGCGAGGACTGGGCAAAGCCATACATGCAGTGATGTTGATCCATTAAAAAAAACAAAAAGTCTTTCCATTTTCTTCCTTTTCCTTTTTGATGAATTGCTGCTCCTCCCTCTCTTCCCTCAGCCCTCCCATGTAAAACCACCCAGGTGACCTTTTCTTATCCAACTCAAGAACTATTCTATTGCTTATAAAAGCAAAGCACAGCCAGCACTGGCTTGAGCTGGCATAAGGCAGATGTGGGAGAGACTTCCGACTCTGAAGACCTCAGTTCATCCCCTTTCTTTAATCATCTTGAGTGTGCACACAGAGTGTCATCCTTCCCCAAGTCCCCTTGTTCCCTATCTGGACTGCCCCTTCTCTTCCAGGTGTGAGCTTACCGTACACTGTCTTCCCATCCTCTTCCCTAACTTTTGCATTATCTTGTGCCCTCCCTTCCATCCCTGCCCTACATGGTCTCAGACTGTAGACAAAGGAGTGGTTATTTTTTTCACAGGTGTTCAGGGATGGATTTCAAAGTCCAGCAATATTGACTATTGGAAATATTGACTTATTGCAATTGCTGAACAGTCACCTCAAAGGAGCAGAAATGAATTCTTGTACAGCAAAAACACTGTGCCACAGGGATGGCTGTTTTCCCTTCTGGGCAGACTTCTAAGGAGAAAATGATGAGGGCTGGGCCTCCTCTTTGCATTCTATCCTTATATTACACCAACCTGCCAGGTCTCCTGCTGAGACATGCCCATCTGACATTCATTTCCTGCACTAACTATATAAGTCCCTGCATGATCGCAAGTGTTTAATGGGGAATTTCCTGGTGAGCCTTTTGTGGTGCCATGTCTTAGCAGGGTGGAAAGGTGAGTACTGTGGGTTTTCTTTCCCTCTTTCTCCCTATGATATACTCTGTTCTTAGAGGGCACTTTCATCCTTGAGACACAGTTCCCACTCAGTCATCTGGGACAATGAGAGGCAAGACGAGGCTGAATACAGTTAAAATGGTGCAATAGTGAGGCTGAAGGGGAAGAGCTTCGCCATGGAACCATGGGGCCGCCAATCTGCTATCACAAAGAGCATGTGTCACCCAAAGAGTTACTAAAGGGGAGAGTAAAAAATCTTTCCCTAAATAACCTGAAACAAGAAAAGCCATAGTCATACCAAGCCTATGTGAGCTGCGAACATCCAGGGAAGCAGCAAAGGAAAAGCAAAGGGACACTGACACCCCAGCAGTTCAGTGCAGGGATTTCACGAGCCACCATCAGCCCAAGCAAGCTGTTTGTAGGGCACAGCTTCCATAACCCAAATGCAGCCAGGCTAATGCAAGAGCACAGGCACGAAGACAGATGCCACAGCCAGGACCCTGCTCTCCAGTCCCCTGCTACCCCTTGGACTGGCTGGCAGTACCAGGGCTTAGCATCCCCAGACCCACTCCTTCCCAGCTGCTCCCACTGCGAGGTGGGCTATGCTGGCAGAGCTGGCAGTGAGGGTATATCAACTGTGCATCACTCCCAACAGCTGCTCCCACCCAAGGGCAGACCCTGGTGACTGAAGAGGAGCCAGGAAGGCCTGAAAAACATGAGAAAATGAGGGAGGATGCAAGGAGGGAGGAGCAGCACTGACAAAGTGGGGGGAAGCCTGGAAATCTGTGGCAGAGTTAATCAGCAGTGGGGATAATCTGTTCCAAGATAATCAAAACCTGATGGCAAGTATTTTCCTCTTAGAGATTAATTCTTTTTTTTGCTATTTATTTGGAAAGCCTGAGTATGGTGTTTGTGAAGCCAAGACCAAGTCAGGGGAGATCCCAGCCAGACAGGAGGATTATAAAAGAGGCTGAGGAGTAATACATAAGTAATGACAGGGAAATAGAGCCATAGAGAATCCTTTGGTCAAAAAGTAGAATTGCAACAACAACAATAAAATCTACTTAGTTCTGGCTAGAGCGCAAGCCCTGCTTTGTGACACCCAAGTGAGGAAGGCAGCTGAGAAGCTGCTTTCTTTCCCTGATCCGAGACTTCTGCCCCCACAAAACCATGGTGTTGATTCCCCAGCACCTCTGTGGAAGCCCTTATGGGAAACCAAGCCACTGGAGAGGACAGTCCAACACTTAGGACTCAGATGTGAGCTGATCACCTTGTGGGATGGTCACAGCACTAATAATAGCAATAACCAGAACAGAATAATATCACAGCAAGTGCAAACAGCACCTTATGTAGGTTCTCCAGCTACTTTGAGCTCCACATTAGGGACTATCAAAAGGAGCCTGAGGCGGACACCCATATTCTACTGAGTTAGAGACTATCAAGGCCTTGATTCATCCAGCCTTCCCTTATGCACTTATTATTTCTACTAATTAGACACCTCTGAAAGCCTAGAATCAACCTATAAGAAAATAAACAAGGATCTGGGCAGAATTTAGGAAAGAGATAGGAAAAATTCAGTTTAGACAGCCTGGATTTTCCAAAGAACCTCAAAGGTGCCTTCAGTTTTGCACCCTACTTTCATGATTTGGTAAAAATAGTAGGAACTGTTTGGTGTTAGGTGCCCCACACAGGAACCATGGAGAGCTTTTTAAAGCTGGAGGACCAGAAATCAGAAATCCAAATCTGTTTCTTGCTCTCCTAAGTAAGTGACCCAAATTTCCAGAAGTGCTGAGCAGTCATAGCTCACGCTGCAGACCTGAGACTGAGTGCTGCGCAGCCTGCCAGCAAATGAAGTGAGCCACAAGCCTGGAAGCCCAGATGACCCCTTTTTACAAATCATGGTTTCCTGACCTGGTTGTTCATGACCGCAAAAATTCAAGTGTGGAACCAGAGCCTGTTTCTAAAAAAATCCAGCCTAGAAAATTCACCCTAAGAATGTGAATACAGAAGGTTTGTTTGGTTGTTTGGTTGTTTGTTTTTTCCTGGATAACTAATGAAAATCTTTCAGGACACAGAGGGAAAGAACTAAGAAAACAACTATGACATGTGACGAAGCAGTCACATTGCACAAAGCTGCAGCATAACAGTAACCCACAACCATCCTTTATAGGTTGGGAGGGAGCAGGTGGCGAATGAGCCAATGTTTTGATGCTGCAAAGGCTAGAGTGGAGCAACAGTCCTCAGGCTCCAAGAATGTCAGCCGACTCCAGCCTCTGTTCAGCACAGCACCGAGTCGGTGACGTCTCTTGCCTGCAGGCTATTGAAGCACAACACGTTTAAGATCCCCAAGATAAGTAAACCCGACATTGCCTTGTTTTGACTGGAAAGAAGCCTCCAGCATTAGAAGCAGAAGTTGTGAAAAAAATGTATTTTTCTTCCTCCACTTCTACCATCCTGTAACCTGTCTGAATTTTGGGAGCCACACATAAACTTTTGGTATTTTGCTACTTTGCAAAATAAACACATCAGGAATAATAAAAAGCAAACAAACAAACAAAAAATGAACTTGTGAAAAAGGAGAGAAAGGCTTGTTTTAAACCAATTAAGGGAGAAATCACAGTACAAATCCTGGGAGGATCAAAGCAATATTTATGTCATGCTTATGATAATAAAAAATGTGTAGTTAGAAGCCTTTTGGGAAGTCCTTGTTAGTCACTGAAACTGGCTGTCTGGCTGGTTTGATTAACGTTTTTCCAGATATACTCCTTAACAGGAATGGATACCATTTTATCAGTCGGCACAGAAGTAAAACACACCTTTTCAGAACCATTTCCAAGCACACAAAGAAACAACTGGAAACTCTCACTTGCACTTGCTGGTGCTTGACTATCTGCACGACAGATGTCTCAAGGGTCTTTCTCAATACTCAGGGCCTCTCAAGTACTTTTGAATGCCACGTCCAGCAATCCAATGTGGGGTCACCTGTACGTGCTATAAGGGGTCACAGCACATGTTATAGGGGACGCACAGCAGGAAGGGAACCTGCAGTGCTGAACTATGTGAGATGCAGCCTGAGCTGTGGAGAGGTGTGCAATGAGAACCAGCTGTCTAAGCCACATGCTGGTCAAAGTTTAGGCAGGTCTTATCATAACAGCTGGAACTGAGTAGCTTATCTCAGCCCTAGAAAAAAACTGCTCTCAGGAGAGCCCTAATTTCTGGAGAACTGCCTATCTAGACACCAAAAAAAGCTTAGAGTCTTGTCTAGCTTAGGAAATGTTTGCACCAATATGTTGGTGTTGTAAATACACCAGCGCACACCTCCCAGCAGAGCCATGTTGAAAGAACACATTTATCCTGCAAGCCATGACACTGGTTTTCTACACCACTGCAAAAATCCACAGTATAGAGAAGGCCTCACACTTCAATACGGGGAAAAAAAGTGGTGGAAGATGAATAAGCCTTTGTCAGAGGCTGTTCAGAAGTCACAATTATTTTAAATAGAGAAGAATCTGTTAAAGGTTGTCATCTACATGCCCCTGACTCTATCCTTTTCCACTACAAAAGCAATGTGAACCACTATATATGTAAACACAGTGCCTGACAGGTTTAAGAAGTGACAGTCTAAGACAGCAGGTAGGGTAGGGTTGGGCAAAACCAGGTCATACAGGCTCATTAGCAAGGCTGATGCCCAGGACAACTCTGTCACCTGAGCTGTATCAGATAATTTCAAAAGATGTCCCCATCCTAGAGGCAGATGGGACATGCTGCCCTCCAGTTTCACAGATCCTTCTTGTCAGCAGGGGAGAATCAGAAACTCTGGTTCCCTTCCAGGTTTGAGGGGGTTGTGCTCCTCGGACAGATATGTTTTCCAAACCACTACAGATGAGCCCTTTTCTGCATTGTCCTTCCCACTCTATGGCTTTTTTCTCTCTTCCCTATTTTTGGTTCCCTGTTCCAGGCCTTTTCTTGTCAGGTAGCTAGGTCAGGCCTCTCATCTCTCCGTTTCCCAACAAGACGTCCAGATTTCCTGTCTCTGCTCCCACTCTCCCTCCCTCCATGCTCTTGCTTTCACCGGTCCTTGTCCAGTTTGTCTTCTTCCCCAGTCAACTTTCCACTCCACCCATTGACTTGAGCTTCATTTCTAACAACCTGCTCATATTCACCATCGTGGCACCTGCTGCTTGACAGTGCTCATAAAGCAGTCCAAATGTGCAAAAGGGAGAAGGATGGTGGGATCCTATATGAGAAGCTGTGGGGGTCCCTTTGCCCGTCCCTCAGCTCCCAGAATCCCATCATTTTGGGGGTGGGATTCCCACAATATGCAGAATAAGAAAGCCCAGAGCACCCGCCATTGAGATGGAGCAGCAGCCATGGGATGGATAACAAGGGCCCATGATGAAATGCTGTCGCCTGCGTAACTATACTGACCCAAAAGGCAGCATCACTGTGAGGTACCACGGCAGAGATGCAATGCTCACACAGCAGTGGCATCATGTAACCCTAAAAATACCAAAACCAAAAATGGCAGTGGCATCATGCAACACTAAAAATACCAAAAATACCAAACCCACAACAATGTTGAGTTCAGACTCTGCCCCACTCTTCCCACTCAAGTGCATCAGAAGAAAGCTGTCAAAACCCCCACCTTGTTCTCTGCTCTTTTGTCCCACCTCCACCACAGCAAGTCTGACTTCCCTTACTCTGCATGATAAACAGCACATTATTCACCCAATGGAGGATAAATTAAGACCATCACGGAAATACTGTGCCTGCCTGTAGGGCTAAAGTTTCTGCCAGACCTCAGTGCCACTGGCAAAGAATGACAACATCCCAATAAAAATAATAATTAATTAGCAATCTTCACACTCTGAACTTTTGAATTTGCATAGCTTTTTGACTCCAGGAAGGGAAGCCAGGATTTTAGCAATGCCCACACCATCTGTCTTTTGTCTGTGGAGGAATTTATCCCTGTTTTTTGACGCCAGCAGGGAAACTGGGTCTGTTTAGCATTCTCACCTAGTTACAGTCAGTACGCTGTGTGCTGCTACTGGAAATAAATGTGTGTGTCTTGCCTGGGTTTAAGAGAAGATGCTGCATGCCAATTTTTTTTCTTTATTCCCTTGAAAAACATGATTACTTCAAATCTGGGGAATCTTTTATAGAGACTTCCTTACTTGGTAAATAATGCTTCATCTGTCTTGTTTATTTGTTGAAAGAAATGGCAACTATAGTTTAAATGTTTAATCCAGAGGGAAATGGAAAGTTTCCAGCATCACACCTAAGTCCCGAGCCTAATCTCCCTCTGTATCGCATTTTTGCCTCTGTACTGCCTAACATGCGGGGAGCTTTCTCACATTGCTGAACCACGCACTCTACCTGCATTTCCAGAGGGATAGGTCAGAAGGCACCCACAGGAGTGCAGGAACCATGGGCCACTGGAAAGGATTTGGGCTGGGATGTCAGAGAACTGAGTCAGCTTGGTTCTGGCCCGAGTGTGCCACTTCAAATAAACTTCTTCGTCTGGCTGTCTCTCAGTTTCCCTATTTATGCAAGATGGGAATAAGAGTCTTCCTCAGTCTTAGCAAGGTGCATGGAGCTGTACTTATGAAAAAACATGTCTTCTTGCTACGACCCTCTGCTGTGGGAACACAGTGAGCAGCAGCCCTATACAACAAGAAACTCAGAAAAGATTTTGGGGAGAGATGAAAGCAAAAACAGCAGGAGATCCAGTTCAGTCTCGGGATGGAGGGCAGGTAATGGGGTGAAAAAGGACAAGAGAGAGGAAATGTAGGAAGGACAATGGAGCATACAGAGCAGGAGAAAAGTGTGACAAGTGGGAAAGGAGATGCCAGGTTAACACATATATGATACAGTATGGCAATAAATACAAATGAGGGTTAAAAGAGAGGAATTAATTGGGGAGCAAGAACCACAGAGGGTGCAAAAAAAAATGGAAGTAATCTTAGTTGTTCACATGGGGGCAGTTTGGGACTGGTGTTGTTTGCACATTTTCTCGTTCCTTGCCCATTCGGTTTTAAAATTCCTGTCCTCATTATTTCCCCTAGGAAACTAGTCAACAGTATAACAACTGACAGAACATCTTTCCTGAAACTGAGACTAAATTTTCCTTTTGTATATCCTGTAGCCCAGCCTTTGGCTCCTCATTACTCACTACGTGCCATGTGAAATACTCCCCTTCTGCCTCTGCCTTAATACACTTGAAATCCTAGTAGGCTATTATGACCTCCCCTTACTCTCTTCTCCCACCCATCATCTTTTAATCAAATGATGTTGATATCATTGTGTATCCGTCTTTCTCCTAAGTTGGGAAGAGAGCTCAGGGACACTCCTGATAAAACAATCCTCAAAAAAAACTGTAGGAATGGAAAGGTGACAGACAGTGTCTTTACTTGCAGTTCCTAACCTCCTTGTACCTTGGACTTAGACACAAAGCTCCTCTCCTAGCATTTTCTCAGGGTTGGTCTAGCAGTCAAACTTCTGTGCCTGTTTTCAATCTTCCTTGACACGTCTGCAGCAAGACACATGCCCCCAAGACTTAACTTGTCCCAGCTGAGCTGTTTCAGAACACATAATGTGAAAACAGGGTAAAAAAATCTTCTGTCTCCCTTGACAGAATGGGCTCACTTCAGGCCCCGATGAAAGCGTAAACTGAATTAGGAGATGTCCAGGCAACTGGCTAACTGCTTTGGCTGGGGACTAACCCATGCAAGGAGCACACATTTGTGCTGGGGACTAGCAAACCTGTACTGTGAATGATGTTACAGGCTGTTGTCTGAGCCATCCTTCCTGGTGTTCAGGAGAAATGAGGTAAGTAACTGAAACAGGGAAGATGTAAAAATCAAGAAG
This sequence comes from Apteryx rowi, assembly GCF_003343035.1. Lineage (NCBI taxonomy): Eukaryota > Metazoa > Chordata > Aves > Apterygiformes > Apterygidae > Apteryx > Apteryx rowi. The sequence continues at coordinate 354,893 of NW_020451021.1, forward strand.
TCCCAAGAAAGGTACTAATCTGATCAATGTTGTGTTTGGCTCCTGGCTCTCTCCTCTTTCAGCATGTCAGGCGATGGGTTAAGGGTTGGGAACAGCTTCATTTATACCAAGGGAAAGTGATCCTGGGAGCTTTGCTGCAGTCCAAGTGCATTTGGGTGTTTTTGGTGAACGTGCTCTGTGCAGTTGAAGTGTTCGTTTGCATTTTCCTGAGAAGGAGAAGGAGGGAGAAGAGGGAGGGCTTGACAGCGCCGTTGTCACCGAGTTCTCCAAGTCCTTGTCCTCCCTCCCTACTGCTCTGCCACTCTCAGCGGGTGAGCGAGAGAGAGACAGCTCATTTCCAAACACTTGTTTATTCAAATGGCTTTATTTTTGGTAATGCTACACTGAGGCTGTGAGCAGCTCAAGTGGCGGACGGTGCTAAAACACTGTGCTGGGCATATTACCAGCTGGAAGGATATCACAGGACATTAGCCCACCAGGGAGACGGGAACATGGGAATTGCAGCGCTGGAACAGACCAGTGTTTCATCTCACCCCGTATCCTGTCTCAGACAGTGACCAGCGTCAGCTGCTCCAGAGGAAGGCATAAAACACCCACAGTGCACCTAATTGTGGTACATTACGCAACGAGGAACGCATCTTTCTTTCACCTGCTGGCGCTCTGGCTGTGCTCTGGAACTCACAGACTTCGAGGCCTCGTAATTTTGTTCAAGACAGCATGACTGCAGATGCAGCTTGCTGGCTGAAAGTAGCCCCCACAGTCCTGGATGTGAGCAAAACTACTGGAAAAGGGTCAAAATTAAAGGTGGGATTTTTCAAACCTGAACAGAGTTAGCCTGAATCTTCTCCCAGTGATGTCAGCAGGAGTTTCACTGCTGGCTTTACAAGGAGCACTTAGGCCAACAGTAGGCTCATCTCTGAGTATGACGATTTTCTTCAAACACAGGTTTCTAAGACATGAAAGACCCAGGGAGGCTTTGATGGTAAGGAGATTACAAAAGCCTTTGCTTTTCTGGCTGACAAAAAATGTGTACCTTCACTAGGAAAAAAATAATCCCTAAACAAAAGCAAGCAATTTCTCACAAAAGCAAGCAATTTTCTTTCTCTGTGCTGTGAGCTTCCTCAGTCACTAGTAGCCCTCACATGACTCCCAAAAGCCCTGCAAGCTGGCCACTGCCACCCTGGCTAGAGGTGCCCAGCAGACTGCAAAGGTTGGCCCATTGTGTTGGGTGACTTCTGTCTCTTAGTTCCGAGCTTGTACAAAGGACAGGTCACTTTTTCACCAAGTACTTCTCCTGCTCCAATGCCTTTTATACTCACTCATCCCATTCACACTGGCTGTGAGGAATTCAGCTTCATTCCCAGGTCACTCAAACAAAGGCCTAACCCAGGCCATGACAAATTACAGAGTGCAGTATGATCTCTGAGCTACAGTGGCTTTTGGTTTAATTTGAGATTGTCTCCTATGTTGATACTGCACATTTCACTCCATCCCACATAGTAAAGAGCCTTTTGAGCAGGGAATGATAGGTGGTAGATACCACACTGACCATGTATTAACTGCAAACATAATGACAGAGATGTGAACAGAGCGACAAACTGTGACCAGCAACTTTGAACACAGAACCTATGCTGGGGAAGGCATCATATTTTTAATGAATGTTTTCTCCAGTGCAAAAAAGATTGATCCTTGTCTTTTTGGCATTAGGTGTAGTAATTAAAAATGTACATATATAAAATAACTGGGTAATGACAACAACAACAACATTCCCCATAGTTTTATGGCAGAAGAGAGGAGGGCAGGTCCACCACTCCATGCAAATCTCACTCCTTACTCAGGCAGTTGCACCACACTTAGCAACTGAAGTTGTTCCCTGTAGTGTGCAGAAAGCTGTGAAAGACTTCTGGGGTCAAGCCATCCTGTGGCCTATGCCCATCACTGCAAACCCAGGAGGACCCCTTGGGCCAAGGTGTTACTATAACAGGGCTCTGCAGGAAATGGCAGGCAGCAGCAAGAGCACTCAGTGCCGGCCCCATGTCGACCCACATGAAAGAGCCCCACCGCGAGTCGAATCCATCACTGTGGGTCTGCACAGAACTGTGCTAATGTGGACACACAGCTTATATCTGACTTAGAGCTCACTCACAGAGACCTACCATGGAGTCTTACCTTAGCAAATTCCTGTCCAGAGGCAATTTGCCACCCAGCACACCTTCCTCACAATAAGTCAACTTCTCCCCAAAGGGCACTGGCAGCATTTGTACCATGTACCTCTATTGCCAACAGTTGAAAAACTCACTCAGAGAATTAGTGCTGGCCTAAGTTGCACCGTGCAGCATCTTAATTATTATTTAACTGAAAAATAACTTAGTTGTTGAGGTTGCCAAAAAAAATTTTCTGATTAACATTTACATATGCTTTTTTGCACTACTGTTTGTTGAAGCACATTTTGGTCTTACAATTCCATGATCACAGTTGAACAGCTTCATTTTGGTTTGAATACTGGAGCTTATGCAGCCCACCTTTATGGCTAACAAAGCAGAGGTGGAGAGGCAGAGGCAGCATCTACAACACTAGATGAAACAGGGTCAAGAACCATTCTCTGGTTTTGCAGCTAAGTGGCACAAACTGCCCACATCCATGCAATGGAGCATTTGACCCCAGGTCTCCACTGAGCCCTGCACGGTACTCTCAAGACTGATTATTTTATGATTTTTTTTTTTCAGTTCAAAGTGCCTGAATAATAGATCACAGCAGTCATTCGCATTGAGTGAGAAACATTGCAGATATGAAAACTAGTGGAAAAACTGTTTTCTTGGGGGAGGGGATGAAAAAGTCTGGAGTTTTCCTATGCCTCCAAAATCTTACAGGTCTAGTTTCTGTGACTAAATTTTAAATGCAGGATAAATGGAGTGAGAAGATTGCCTAGTCCTTAATTTTTCCTGTGTTTATGTCTGGTTTTTATGTTACAGTTAATACTCCTAAGCCTATTTGAAAATTAATCTCCAGTGAACAGATGAATAGATTTTGGAGTATTGGTTCATTTACCTCCATCTTTTCACTGATAAAGTTAATTGAAGCTAGGAACTTACTCAGTGATATTTTTCAAGGCACACACTTTTGGAGAATTTTGGCATTGTGCAGCAATTTGTCTTTTGGTTCACTGGCACTTAATAAAGGCTACAAGTTGCACAAAAATACAAGTCATTAGCTTTGCACAGTGACCAGAAGTGGTATATCAATAATGCAGTTGTCACTCCACATTTATCACACTGTCTTTAAGTTATCAACCCTCTCCCTGGTATTTTTGGTAAAGATCTGTTAAAAATCTGGTAAGGATCTACTACATGGGTGCTCCTGACTTTCTTAAACTATTTTCCCTATCTAGAACTTCATACCTCGAAGTGCCAGTCCCTACGGATAAAAGAGTATGGAGGCTATGAGCAGTACACAACTGGAAGGTGGGTACATGTGTATGGCCCTCTGCTGCTAGCCCTTACATTCTCCTGCTCTCTTCTTCTGCTATCAATGAATTGTGAGGCCGGATCCCAGTATCAAGATGAGAGCAAGAGACATCAAAGGAGGAGAGATCTCAGAAATTCAGCATGGATGGCAAGCCTAACTTGAAGAATAATCCCTTTGAGAGCAATCCTTGCTGCAGAAAGAGCACTGCAAAAAGCTCAAGCAGAACCTTGAGAATGATGTGGTGTTTAAATATGAATTGCCTTTATAATCTTACAAAGCCTCAGATCATGATTGGAAATGGCTAAAAGGATGATTCACAGCATTTGGCACCAATGCATCCATGTGCCTAAGATAAGGCACATGATTACACGCAGTCATGCCAGAAACTATATTGTTAATTTGAGCTTCCCCCAAAAAATTCAGTAAGTAAAAACAGGAATTCTGTTTCCAAAGAGTTCAATTTTCTGTGAAACAAACGAAGGCTGAACATAAATGGCATTGTTATTTCAGTAGGAAATTACTCTACCTAGACTACAATACAAATAAATGTTGCCAGTGAAACTTACTGTTTCATAGTCTGCGATTTGACAAAGGAACAATCTCAAGAAAAATTTGCTTAAAACATCAGGATCTCTTAAAAAATGAAGGAAATGCAAAAAACACTCCATAAGACTTAACAACCTAGATGGACATGGGTTTTCTTAACATCTGAAATTGCCGTTAAACAATAAAAAAGAAACCACACCTTTACAGTGTCTGCAGCCTCAACACTGAAACATTGGGCTAGTGCAGGAGCACCTGCGGCGGTACAGCCTGAGAACCAAACAGCAGCCCAAACACTCAGTCCTGGTGGGGTGGACCGAAGTGTGGGATTTCAGCCATGTCCCCACACATGACACTCACTTTCCCATCACACAGCCCAAACGAGTTGTTCCACGAGATGAGCACTAAAATGCAAAATGCCGTATTGAGTTTCCCCACAAGATTTTAAAAATGGAGATATATAAAGCAAAGTTCTGGCATTCACTCTGCAGGGGCAACACTCAGGGGTAGGAAATCAAAGAATGGTGGAAATCTTACAAGTTGGGGGTGGGGGAAGATTGGGGGGAAGATTGAAGGGAAGAAGGGCCCTGCTGCCTGCTTTTAAGAAGAGCAGTGATGTTCCTGTAGAATTACTATTTTTCTCCCTTTCTGAACCCCAAATCCTCTTCTTTCCTATCATTAATAAGTTGAAGAAGTAAGCTGAAGAAAACTGTGGCCTTTTGTCAGTTCTTCCCTCTCTTCCACCTCTTGAAAATCAACCTAGAAATACAGAGGAATAAAAACAAGCAAGGCTTTCAAATTCAGAACAGGAAACTCCAGAGATGGAGGCCCCCTATCACAAACTTCCCGAATCCCTCCGCACTTCTGCCTGTGTACTATGGCCTGAAAAATGGAGTGAATAACATAGAGCTAACTTTCTGCAAAGGGATTATTCAGTCTGCCTCATGAGTCTTCTCGGAGTGACTGGGAAATTAAAACATGACAACACTTCACTTTGCGGAGAAGTGCTAAGCGTTACTAAAAAGCAGGCTGATGTAAATGAGATATAAATATATGTAATCAAATCTGGCAGTGACTGTAGAGTGTCTATGCATCACAGTCGCGAAGGTGTCACTAGTAAGTACAGGCCCCCGAGCCGGTGCTCGGGCACCTGCAGCGGCGGCGGGCGCGCTCACGTTGCGGAGCCACGTGCGACGCAGCCCGGCGCCTCCCTGGCGCGCCCGGCCCGGAGGCGGTGGCGGC
>NW_020451021.1:360432-405420 GCF_003343035.1 Apteryx rowi
TCCCGGGGCCGGTGCCTGCGGGCCGGCAGCCGCGGCGGAACGGGCAGCCCCCGGCCGCTGCCGCGGTGCTGGTCCCCTTCGTCTTGTGCGGGCCCCCCACTCCCGCACACACAACCCTTATGGGTACGGTCCGCGTTTGGGAAGGCAAAAGGTCGGGCAGTAGACCGCCGCGTCCTGCTGGCTTCCTCGAGGGAGACACAGCGCTGGACACAGGCCGTCTCGGAGGCGGCTCTCGCCTCCCCTCCTCTCTGCGCGCGGGGAGCCGGACGCCCTGCAGCCCATCGCGGCAGGCTGACGGTTGTCTGATGGGCTGCTGTTTTGCCCATCAATAGCAAAATCTCCATAGCGAACGCGTTCCTGCGAGCCTGCTCTCAGGGGAGTGGCCGCAGTTAGGGGCAAACTCGCCTTTGCTCACCTTGCGCAGCGCGCGGGGGCTCCTGGCTGGTCGGGAGACGAGGAAAAGAGGTGCTGGGGGTTACTCTGAACCCGGCTCCCCACACGGGGGGAGGACAGGTTCCTGCCAGCGCGAGAGAGCAGCACAGAATGCAGCGCGGTGGGGCTTGCAGAGTAGTTCAGCTGTGCCTTCAAGCAGCCAAGCCTTATCTATTGTTTGAGGTTATGACAAATAAATCCCATTCTTGCACACACACCCTTCCCTTTCACCTCAGTACAAAGGGGATGCGTATTAGGGACAGATGGTGGCACTTAACTATGCTGCCAGGGTAGCAAACACCAGAGAAGAAAGAGGAGGGATGAAACAACTTAAAGCCAAAGACAAGGACTGTGGCTTCCCCTGCACCCTGAAGGGAAGCAGAGGCCTTTTCAGCTATTCTTTTAAAAAAGAATTAGATAAGGGTACCTGAGCACCTGTCACAGACAAGCAGTGTGTCTGAAAATAAGATTTATAGCTAGCGACTTTAATTCAGTACCACTATTATTAGGAAACAGTCCTTCACTGAAAGAATGAAAATGAAAAATCCACAGCATTAATTCCTTCAAGCATTCTCATCCTTTTCTTTTTGAAACCATACATATATATGAAATTCAGAAGTGTGACATAGCATTCCTCTGATACTTGGAAAGCTTGATGCAAGAAACAAACACCGGACTGTTCAGGAAGTTTTTGTCTCTTTTCAACTCATTCAAGCAGGCAGAGAACTGGTGAGAAAATAAAAGTGGCCATCACTAGTGCAAAGCTCTATCTTTCAACTTTTTGTCCTGCACCTTGACTGTAGTAAGGATCCATGTATGGTTAGGTCTAAAGTTGAATGGGGCTGACAGCTTGTACTTAGATGTCAGAAAAAATCATGGGTTGAGAAAGAAAGGATCCTATCAAATTAGTGTTTTTGCAATTAACAAGCACTTCAGTCTAATTTTAGAGGTGTTTAATACACTCACACAACCTGGACTAACCTTTGAGAATAGTGATGGTGTGGCTTTAGAGCCAAGAGTTGGAAAGAGTGGTGGTTTTTGTCTTTTCTTTTTTTTTCCCTAGTTCTGCTGCAGTAAACTTGCACTGACTTCTGTAGGGCCAGGATTTCACCCTAGATGTGATCATGAGTAATGGTAACAGCAACTGTCACTATATACACATGCTGCAAGTTTAGAAGAGTTATAAGCATTTGTGATTCATGACATAATAAAGAGCATTAGGAAGAAACTTTCCATAGGGAAAGGTTATTCTATATTTATCCTCTCTGCAGTCATTTTATCTTCCTTTGAAACACCTGGAATTACACGGTCTTAAAGACAAGGCACTGGATTAGTAGTCTACACTGGAATAGTTATTCCCATGTTCCTGTAATCATTAACAGAGCAAGACAGATTCTTTTCTAGTTCATTCATACATGCTATTAAAATACAGTATTACTAAAGGCCAAAAATGTTTGATAAATACCTTCTTTCTTGCTAACCCTGATTCACTTGTGTCAAGCAGCCAACTCCTACTACATATGAGGAGAGTTTCTAACGCAGAAGAGTATTTCCTTCAAAGCACTGCCTATTCATCCCTAAAAGTGACAGATTACCTTTGAATTAACTTAGTTGTAAACTCCTGGAGATTTGGCACGAGCTGAAAAAGCAGCAGAGCAGCAGTGTGATTGTTACTAGCTACAGCAACAACCAGCACCACCGAGTACCCTGACAGCTATGGCAAGGTTGTACACAACTGTAGGAAAAGTTTGTCTTAGCTTTCGGGATGCTGGATGCCACCTAGAGGATTATCCTCGCTGTTGTACACTCAGCTGCTTTTCCTCAAAACCGTGCTCTGCCACCCTTGCCAGGTGCTGCACAACGGTGCAGAATGAGGAGCCCCAGTGATAAGCCCCGGATGGTGTGCTGGGGCTGTTCTGCTCCCAGCCCAGAGGTCTCCTCTGTCTGTCTCTGTAACAGTGGTGCACAGCGTTTGGGAGTCATCAACCTTCAGCAAACCACACCCACCACTTGGAAATCAACCTATGTGCCATAAGGGCAACTGAGAGCTGGCAGCCTCTGCTTTAATTTCCTCTGACTGTGGGCCATGCTTTTGCGGGCCACTGTTTCAGAGCCGCTAAGGGCAAGGAATACAATTTAAACAGATGCAGGAGCCTATCTGCCTCTTTGGTCCCCTGCTGTTCAGGTGTGTTTCCAACCTCCACACTGACGCTCAGCTTCCACCTAATCCCGGGAGGAGGTGGCCACATCCCCTCGGCATCCGAGTTTTCTGCTGCAGATACGCCCAGAACCAAATAAGTGCCAGCACTGCCCCATTGCTGGCAAGCTCTCGATAAAGAACCACAAAGTGACATTTCCAAAGCAGGCACTTGAGTGTGATTGTAATGGGATGCTCAGACTTCACTTACACTCTTTTGCAGGGATACAACCCTGAGATCTATATCCAGCTTTTCAAGAAATTAGATGCCTGAGGCAGGAATTAGTGAGTGAGCATATTTGGTACTTTTATGCCCTTCTGGCCTATAAAATCTGTAAATTGCCTGGTTTCTCTTAGTCTTGCCATGTCTCCACCTTACCTGCCAGGGGAGGGTGCAAACCCTGTCTCTTCTGTCCTCAGGCTGGCCTAATAAATGGGAAGTTCACCTCCTGGTAATTGAATGAGGTGGGCCCTTATAGGAAGCCAGACAAGGTTTTTTTGTCTGTGATTGAGACCATTTTTTGGAATGAAAATGGCAGTCAAGAATCAAGTAATAGATCTGATCATCTTTAACTTCTAACTTGACTGACACTGCAAAAGAAGTTTTAAGAATAGTCAGCGAAGAGATACCACCTCCACTTAAAATTAAACATTTGTCTTCTATATTTTTCTGATTGCCCTCACCTTTCTTTGTCCTGAAAGTCCTTCTTTTCAGTCCCTTCCCCTTGTTTAAGGTGATACTCGTGCCTGTTTTCCCAAGTAGCACCTCTGTGCTTTCTGTCTTTTGCTGTGCTTTATACTATTGCAACTTTTAGGCGTCTGAGTCCTGTTCCAAGGCTGCCTACTGTAGGCAATGTAAACAAAGCACCACAAAGAAAATAACAGTCCCTACCTCAAGGAACGTTGTCCACTTCCTTGTGTGTCTCTAAGCCCTTAGGACAAACCCTTATTTAGTACACAGTGAAATAAGGATACCCAGAAGAGGTGAGGGTATTTCACCCTTCCCCATTACTAAAGCTGCTGCCCACAGACACGTCCTATAGAAGTCAATGGGCATTCTCAGTCTGGACTGGGATAAAGTTTTTTTCAAAACTGAGCCAAGATTTCTGTAATGTGGTTGATATTATCTAGATTTACTCCCCCTAAAGAGTATGAGGTGCCCATTAAACTGAACTTGCAAAGGGTGGCTGATGGTCTTCTCTCCCTGGCAGGGAAGCGCTGCTGTGTACGCTTGCTGGAGAGCAGCAGAGGGGTGAAAAGATGGAGCGGAGGCCGGGGAAGACAACCCACGCCCGGAGGAACCTCTTTGGACCCGTAGACCACGAGCAACTGCAGCAGGACTTCCAGCACATGCTGCGCAGCAGCATCGAGGGAGCCCAGCAGAAGTGGAACTTCGATTTCCTCTGGGACACACCAGTCGAGGGGCTCCTGCAGTGGGAAGAGCTTGAGGGTCACCAGGTGCCTGCCTTCTACCACAGCTGTGTGGTAGGGGATACTCGGAGACCCCTGCAGCACTTGAACTGGCCCCTGGGCAGGGAGGACAAGATTCACCACTTTGTCTGGGTGACACTGACTGAGAAACCCAAAACTTCCAAGAAAACAGGGGGCAAGAGGAGCCCAGAAGGGAAAAAACGAAGACAGACATCTCTGACAGGTGTGTGAGACCTTTGTATTGCTCAGATGGTCCAACCTGGTCCCAGCAGTTTCTTAGAAATTCTTTGATAGGCCCATAAACCAGTCTTGTTTTAAGAAAAAAGATCTTTTTCTTCAGAGGAGCATCTGAAAGAGAAAGAATACAAACTCTTAATTGAGTGACCAGTGGCTTGTGTTTTTTGAAAGATGCTGTGCCACAACCTCCCTCCAGCCCCTGGGGGTTTATTTAGGACTTGTCAGCATCAGAACAAATAGATAATGGCCACTTCTTGCAAGAGGATGGTTAGGCTGATTACAAGGGTTAGACATTTAAAAAGCCATTCTAAGAAAAGCAGTGAGAGAGTTTCCCAAGCAAGAACCAAACAAGAAAACAGGGTTGCCCATCAGTTGGGAGTTTGGGGGGTTTTGTTTGCTTATATTTTTCAGAGTGCAGTAAGGAGCATAGCTGGCTGAGCTAAGCCTTAGGAGGAAGACCAGAAACCAGAGAAAGCAGCCAGTTCTCCGGCTAACTTCAGCTTGGATATTATACTCAGTGAAGGCATCCAGGAATTTTAAGGGCAGATCAATCTTAAACTTGGCCAGGAGGCAGAAGGGGTCTAGGTTTTAAAATGCCTCTCACCAGGACTTGCTGCCAGATGCACAAAGGAATGTATTTCTTGTTTCAGCACCCATAAAAGAGTTTTAAGTTTTTAAAAGTCCTCGGCATCCTGCATGCTAAGCTGTTCTGAGAATCTGGCCCCTCATTTTCTCTTCCCAGTAGGATTTGAGCTTATTTGAAAAATCTGATCCCATAGATTAGATTTCTCTTATCCTTACTGGAATTTTGGTTTATCCTGGACTGGGGTTTTCAAGATATAGACAAAAGATTTTCTTTGGGGAATTTGATGTGAGACACCAGCTCGAAATTGCCTAGAAGATAATTGAAGCTAAGGTTTCAGGAAACATTTTCTGAATAGTGATGTTGATCTCGGTAAGTCAGACAATAGAATAATTTGCTATTTGAGGGTATGAAACTTAATTGCTAGAGAGAGGTTCAGGAAGAGGTTGGAGATTAATGAAGAGTGGAACATTGTACAGTGGAGTACAGAACAATGATATTTAATGAGTGCACTTTTCCAAAGCACTTTACAGCCATTAACTAATTAACAGTATAATTTACAGGTAGGAGTACAGAAGTGTAATTCAGAGCACAATGTTGTGATGGTTTGAGGGAACTGCTGTTCAATTGTAAATCTCTCACTAGGTGTGTGGGAGTAAATTATGCAGATATTTCCAGGGGATATTTTTCTTCCGATCTGTTTTCCCCAGGCAAGACGCATTTCAACAGGGGATGTGGAAACCAAAATACCATGCTGCGCAGTTTAACACTTTCCCACATATGTTTTCATAAGAGAAAACTCTTTAGTCTAACAGTACCCTTTTCCCCAAGGAATCTGGGTGTAATGAGATGGGCCAGGAAAATCATTTGCAGTCCTCTTTTTTGGTGACGCTTGGAGATCAGGGCTTCTCTTCCTCCTTCTCTCACAAACACCCATGCACCCATGTAGCCTCTTTATTGCCAGCTGAACAATTCATTAAAAGTTTCTCTCTGGCTGCAGAAAGCTTGTCCCTCTGAACAACACTACAGTAATTCAGGCAAAACTGAAGTCAGGGTGTTATGGGAAAATGATAACTACTGATAAGGTCTGACCTCACTTTTCAGCCCATTTGCCCAACTTCTGTCATCCCAGAGTGAAAGGTTAGTTTAGGATCAGGGTCTCATATTGGATTTGAACACAGTTATCTGCATTCGCCTTTGGTCAAGAGGAACACTGTAATGCTTTACATTAAGATCCAACAATGTGCATTTAATTTAGACTTTAAAAGACAGCTGTGGCCCATTAAATAAATATCAGTGTATTAAAAACCATCCATGGGGTTTTGTGGACATTGGCACCTCCAGAGTGGAAGTAGCAGAGGTTTTCTTGCTGTATTTGACTCCTCAGACATGTAGAGAGATAACTAGCACGAAAGTACATTTTTCCTTCTGTCTACCAAACCTTTTATGTGCAAATACTTAATTTTCATTCATCTTTCTCAGTGTAGTTCCAGTGTAGTTCTGCTCTGCTGTCTGTCTGGGAGAGCCCCAAGTTCAAAAAGTAGCTCAGCTACAGGTCTTGTTGGTTGGTAGGTTGATTTGAGGTTTTTTGTTTTTTTTGAAAGCTGTGTTTCTCTAACCAGGGTTGGGGAACCATACCAGCTTTTTGCTCCTCTTCTTCTTTTCCAAAGCTGTTGGCTTGCCTCAGTCTGATACACTTAGACCTTGTAGTGTCGCTCGGCTCTGCAGGAAGACATCCATAAGTCCTTGCCTCCTTTGCTTAATGTCAAAAGAGAGAAAATTGGCAACAATTCTGTTTTCACTTGCTGGTCTTCCTTCTGAAGCATTTAGTCCTGAAACCCCGTTTTCTGCAAGGTAAGTGAGAGAAAACAAGGGGGAAATGAAAGTAGGTATTTAGATAGGTATATTTAAGCAGTACAGATCTTTTCCTCATAGGTCCCTATGCCCAGGGTTTCCTTCTGGACTGGCTGCAAGCAATGTCCCACTCAGTACTTTACTTATGCCAACTGATGTGCTCTTTAGAGTCCCTCAATGTGGTCATACCAGCCTGTTTCCATGGACTCTGTCTAGAGTCTTAGGTGGAGGCTAAACCATCTGAATATGACTCTGGGGATCTACATCCCCCTGGCTTTTAAGTCCCTCCATCAATCCTGAAATGGGGCTCAGCTATGAGGTATGCAAATGTCTAAGCAGTTTGGCTCTGGCTAAAATTCTTCACTGGCTGAAATGGGAATAATGACTATCTAAGACTTTTATGAATTTCATCCACTAAGCATAATCCAAAATGCATTTCTTTGCCCAAAATGAAATGGAGGATAGCTTTGTAGAAGCCTTTGTACTAGAAGAAACAGCAGACGTAAGGATTACATTTTGTAACGTAGGCTTTTTATTCTTACTGCTATCCCTCTCCTCTGCGGCCCTACTGAGAGCCTGCAGTGGGTTATAATAATAGCAAGACTTGCTTTTCTACTGAGTTAGCAGCATATGCTCTTGCCTGGGAGAACACACTCTCCTTGGGATCAAGTCTCGCTCCAGAAGCTTAACTTACTCAGGGCAAGCTCCAGTACTGCTACGCTCTGTTGCACTGTGCCATGTAGACATATCCTTAAGGAAGTTGGCTGCAGGAATCACTTTGCACAAACTTGGCTGTGAAAGGCTGTAGAGTTCCAGTCATCCTGCCAGTAATATTCTGTGCTGAAATTAATACAAGACTTTATGCTGCTGGGACTCAATATATGTTGCCAATTTGATTATATAGGGAGCTTAAGTTTAAACATGATGAAGCTCGGATCCTCAACTGGTTTAAGTTGGAATAGCTTCGTTAGTATGAATACAAACAATTTATGCCAGGTAAATACCATCAACTCTAAAGGTAAATAAACATTTAGCTTCCATTTCAACTAGTTTTGCTCTGTTTACCTGAAAAAAATAGGTATTTTTTGTGCTGGGGGGACAGGGAAAGAACTCCTAGGTGTTTGCTATAATTATGGTTCTGTACTTGAGATGGATTTAAGTTTGCACTTAAAGGAAAGATTTAGCCATGTATACCTATGAAAAAGTTCTCCTCTTGAGCCACAGTAGTTACTGTCTGGGTGGAGAATTAATTATAATTCAGTGATATAGCAAGGTTTCATGCAGTCCTCCCAGAATCCGCATTTGACCTAATAAGTAGAAATAAAATGCCACATAAATACAGTTCTTCTGATGTTATTTTACAGTGAGTATGTTTTGTTATTTTTAAGGAGGAGAAACAACTGTTTCTGACAGGAAAGCACTGCAGCAGTGGCTCTAAAAGTTGGAGTAAAATGTCATATTGCTCAGCTTGCTTAAGAGGGTCCAAAGTCCTTTGATCTGAACTGGATAAAAGCCAGCACATTTTCTTTGTTTTACTTGGTATTACATAGCTTTCTATGGAACATACTAAAGGTATTAGTTTTGTTCCTTCACAAGCCTTAGAGAAGTCCAAATGACTTTTTTGACACAAAACCAACAAGATTTGAGGGATTTCTTTAAAACAGTCTTTATCGGTGTTACAGTTCTAATTCTCTGTGTTTTGTGTTGTTCTGCAGATTACTACTCAGCAAAGAAGCGAGTCAAAATGAATACACAAGCTGTTGCAAAGAAGTCAACTTCTTGAACGCGAGCGCAGGATTGTTATGCACCAGGGAGGTTAGAGACATCTGCCAAGTTGCCTCGACATTCAGAAACTGTGCGCAAGCTGCGGACACTTAGGGGCATCGCACAGAAAGATGCTCATGGCAGCAGCGATGAAAAGTCTTCTGGGCGCACAAAAACTTTCATTGGAATGGGGTCAGGCCAGATCAACTGGAATCACTTTGATGAGAAATGACTAGCCTTAAAAACTCTGGTAAGCAAGCTGGGGCGCTACAGTAATCAGCTAAGGCTAGCAGTTTAACATGTGTTTAAAATAACTCTACATGAGAAAGTGGTAAACAGTTATGGCTGTATATGTGTAGTAATGTGCTTGGACATGTCACTGTACAGGTGGGGCCTTTTATTGTTCTGTCTTTACACAGCCTCTGTCTTGGTTGTAGCAGTGATGCTTAAAATTTTCACCATCTCGGCTTTACAGGTCTGACATACGAAAAGGTTCCCAACTCTTCTGTGATGTTTTTCAGATATAGAATATATGCCTGTTTTGTGCTTGCAACTATTCGAGGCATAAACAACAGAATTTAGGTGCCAAATGTACATACATTGCTGGGGTGAAAATGGAGAAAACTGATATTTTTCTTGGGAAAGTTTCCATTTGTATCAGCAGCCATTTTAGCCCGGTATGTCTGCCCTCCTGGATCCACCCAAGAATTAGGTAGTTAATCTTAAATGTTATGGGTAGAAATTTGCAGACATATTTTTGTATCTTTCAAGTCATTCCTGTTATCAGCTGGGCCAAATTCGCCCTTCATTTTTGGTTGTGCTCTTCCATCTGTGTCTATGAGTTTGTGTGGTGAAAATGAAGACAAAATGGGCTGTGCATTTGTCCACAGTGTTTTAAATTGCCTGCTGCCTGCCAAAACATGCTAAGAATGAGGGAGACTATTTAGTTACCATATTGTGCTTCTATTCATATTGATAATATTTCTATAAAAAGATAAAGGGCATTAATAACACTGAAATTTCTGTTCCTCTTGGTGTTGCATGGACTGCTTTTTCTAGGGCATTTGGTAACGTACCCTTTTCCACCACCTCCTTCTCGTTTCCCTTCTTCATTACCCTGACAAGTTTGGATAATTGAGGTTTTGCAGCACATAATCAGTGAGTAAAACAGAAAATGAAACCTATAAAATATACACTCTAAATTATACTGCTGCATATGGCCTGAAGATGCAGGTTTAATGAACGCATTTGGAAAGACCTCTGCAAATGTGAGCATTTTAGAACTTCATACAGTGATGGAACACTGCTTTTTATCTCAAACCTACACAAGCTAAGGCTTCTCTTGGGTAGTAAGAATTAATGTGCACACGCACGTGTGTCAGCTGTACGCATGAGATGTGGTTTAAGGAAGCAATACACCCTGCATTACATGCAACATCAGGATGGTTTAGTGTCTTTTGTTTTTCCCCCAATATAAGAGCTAGAGTGTTTAGACATAAATAATAGTTGGTTTCCCCCGAGTGCCAGAATGCAGTGATTTCAGACATTTCTCTGTATGCTGAGATAAGGGTGCTCAGCAAGTCACAGAATTGGGGCCTGTTTCCAGCTACATGCAAAAGAGACTCACGAGATGTGATTTTTCTCTTTTGAATTTTTGATTTAGTGAGGAACTGTGGGAACAAAACTTGCCACAGCTGAGAGCAAAGGGAGTTTTACCTAAATGAAGCAGGACGAGGGCCTGCCTAGCTGGCAAGTGCTGCTAGCAGTGCACTCAATGCAGTTGTGGGCCAGGCCCTACTCTTACAAGCTTTTTAGCAAGTTGAGATGCAGCATAAAGATGTGGGGTTGGGCTTTTTTATGCCTGGTTGTTTTTATTTTTAACTTTGCTTGTCGCTAGAACAGACCAATATATATTTTTTTAAGTGTGTGATTTTCTATAGTTCAGAAGAATATCACAACTGTTCCTCCATGTGTCTGTGATTTTAAATCAGACCAGGGACCCTGTGCATCTTTGTTTTGTAGCAATGTTTTGCAGCATTACTTTCTGACCAGGATAACATGAGTTGTGCATAAAAGCCTGCAAGCTTGCCATGCACAAGGTCACTGTGAAGCTGCTGAGTCTCTCTTCCCCCCCCTCCCCCAAAGGGAAAAGGGATGCTTCTTTTTATTAGGAGAAGTAATGACTATTGATACACTGCTGTCCCAGCAAAACAAGAAAGCTGTTTTGGAACCAATGTGAAAAAAATCCTAAGTGCTTATGTGTATGTTTAAAAGGACATATTTGCTTTAAATGCTTTGTGATCAGGATGCTACAATGTCCTGGGAATTCATAAAACCATTGTTAAAATTATCAACAAATTAAACACCACAACTTTCGGTTCCTAATGCAGATACCAGCTCAGGAGTGGAATTTCAATATATTCAGACTGAAAGGTCAAGACCACGGATTAGAATTAGGCCTGTCCATGTTTAGCTCTCCTTGCAACTGTTAGCTGGTAAAAAAAAGAATTGACTGCTGATTAGACAGGGCGATGTCTTTGATTGCCAGCTACATATTTGTTAATGTTTTTTGGAATGACATAATATTGGAAATGGAGATACATGGTAATACAAAAGAATAATGGGGGGGATAATGTTTTCATGCCAGTGTTTGCAACTGGAAAATTCTTATACTTGTACTGCAGGGCCCAATCCTCCTCTGGTGTACATGAATATAGCTCCGCAAACCCATGGTGGAGCTACCTGGGTTTACACCAGAGGAGAATTGCAACTGAGGTGTTTTGCACTAGTTCTTTTTGTTACTTTACAGAATAAAGTGACAAGCAGCTATGTAAAGTTGCTGCTTCCCTTCTACGTACACAGATTTTGAAAGGTAAAGAAAAATGGTTTCTGCAATATGAGCACTACAGATGTGGATGTGACAGCCAAAAATGACAGCAAACCTCTGATGAGTGTCTGGGCTCCATCATCAACAGGGTAGATAAAGTATATCAGTCTTTCATTTCATTACAATTCTGATGGGGAGACAGTCAAGCGTGGAACATTTCATTATTTTGTTCATCCTGTAAATTGCACTTTCTTGTTAAACTCAGTACATGCAAGGAGATATGTCAGTATGTAGCAAAGCTATAATAATAATAATAATAATATTGTTTATTATTATGTGGGTCTAAAACATTCCCATTCTTTAAGCGGATGGAGGAGGCAGCAGACCTGCTGGAAGGAGCAGTACACCGAAGCTCTGGTCCGCTTTGCTCTGTTGGCAGGAACAGCGCGTTGGACGTAC
This sequence comes from Apteryx rowi, assembly GCF_003343035.1. Classification (NCBI taxonomy): domain Eukaryota; kingdom Metazoa; phylum Chordata; class Aves; order Apterygiformes; family Apterygidae; genus Apteryx; species Apteryx rowi. Next base: position 372,217 of record NW_020451021.1, read on the forward strand.
CAAGCCTTGTTCTGTAGCAAAGGGCTTGTTTGCAGTCCACCAAGTCGGATTGTCCACATAGGTATATCGCCATCCACCAAACCCCAAAGCAGCTTTCTCATAATGAGGAACAAGGAGGGGTGTTCAGAAACTGAAAGAAAATGGGGCATTAAAGAAACGGTAGCAGCACTGTTCACAGGCCTTATGCAGCTGTCTTTACATGTAGTGATTACGCAGCAGAAGGGAAACCACATTAGGAATCCACAAAATATTGTAACCTCAGTACACTGATAAGTAGATACAACTATGTCTGCCAGAGCCCTCCTCCTTCCCCTTATGTGAATATAAACTGCATACATGACTCAGGGCCATATATTACTCAACAGCCACAGCCTAGCTTCCACTGGTACCATAGTGTGACCAACATATACATTAGGGAAGTATGCAGTTCAGGATTTTACCATCCAAATGTGTCCCATGTGCAAATGGGACAGAGCAAGTCCCAGAACAGCCGTTCCACTTGCTTTATGTTTTGTACAAACATGGAAATCATCTCTCAGGTATGGATCATTTCATTAAATTCCTTTCAGCAGCAACTGGAGAAGGTTGTTCCACTTGGGCAAGAGAGCCAGGAAAAGAGATTCTACATGCTTTTAGTTATTTTCAGGATGATACAAATACAATTTTCTTCTACTTAAAGCAACTCCTCTGCAAACTGTCATAAGTACCTTTCTTTAGGACAGAACTGGTTTCCTGGAAAATCTGTCAACTTGCCACAGCAGATGCTTTATAATTCCACCATCATCTTTTGGGTCTTTGTTAATAGGCATTGGGGGTGGGCCTTAAAATCATAGAAATGTTTGGCTGGAAGTGACCCTATGATATTGTCTAGTCCACCCCCCTACCCTAGGCCAGGATCAGGACTTATTTATTCCAAAGCTTGTGAACTACTGTGAGAAATGATTTTCTCAGTTCATGTGGCAAATTGAGGGGGTAGCCAAGCTCAACAAAGTTCCTTCTGAGGTTCAGAGGGTTTATGTTATACAAGGTGCTTTCTTTCAGGTATTAATTTTGCTTTGCTCATAATGTTGTAATGCCATAGATTCAGTTAAATTCCATGTGAGCAAGTTGGTGTGCTGAACCATTTGGTTGTCAGCTGTGGATATTTGCCATATCATCAATAAAAGCTGGTGCACTTGTATGTTTTAATAACAAAAGAAGTTTCATTGTCATCTTCTTATGCAGGTTCCTTTTGTGTTGTTTCTGCACTGCTCTGGCCTGGACTTCCAACACTGACCCCCTGTGCAATTCCACGTTTTACAATTCATCACTTCCACATGCAAAATATTGGCACAGCCTGTGGGGTAGGGTAAGCTACCCCAGCTTGCCTCGGCTGACCTACAGCCTAGAAAATGCATTTCTGCAGTGGCTATTTTCACGTTTTCCCACCGAGGTGTCACAAACCATGTATGAGAAAACCCTTTTTTCTTCCTTCTTCATTTTCTGAGATTTTTTTTTTGCTTAGGAAATGCTGCCTTTTTTACTTTCAGCAATCTGTTCTCTTGGCAAGAAACATGACTATCAGGTGTTTAAAATTAAAGTCATTAAAATCAAATTTGCAAAAGCAGGAGGGTTTGCCCCAGTATCGTGGACATAGTCCAGGTAATTACGTCTTGCCTAACTAAATCCTTCTTGCCGTTTCATGGCATTCCTCCTGTCCCATTGAAATCTGGTATGGAGACTTGCTGTGACAGGACACATTAAACATCTGCCATGTTTTTTCCCAGAAGTGGCTGCACTTTAATAGCAGATGAAGTGATTTATGATATATGGCATGTGTACACACAGATTTTTATTGCAATGATTTTACTGAACTGTAAGAGTTATTTAGGAGCAGCCCTTCTGAAAAAAATGAGCTCAGTAACTAAATATGGATTTGAAAGCCTAATTCTAGGCCCCTCTTTCAGGCAATCTTTTCCACACCCATCCTTTCTTTTATAAGGAGGTACTGAGAAATGTCAAATTCATGTGATCAGCTGTGTTTATGGGATAATAACCTTCACTCTGCCCATTAATCCCCTCCAGAAACACAACTCACGTTCCAAAGCTCTGAGCAACTTCAGCAATCAGTGGGTAAGAACAACACACACGCACCTGCTAAATAAATATTTTCCTCATCTTTGTACAAACGTGAAATTTCTTCCTTGAAATTATGTTGGTAAGAGACCAAAGACAGTAGTTCACCCTGGATCACTGACAGGCCAAGATAACCTCACTATTAGAAAGGGCTACTCTATACAAATGTTTTTCAGCACTGGCTGGGGACCTCTAGTGGTCTGGAAAACATCAGAAAATGATCCCTGCAACAATTTTAAGCATTTTTTAAATTAAAATAAAACACACATTCTTACATAATAGCAGCAAGGAGGCAAAATGGAGAAAATAAAAATACATGAGTGTGCAAAGATGAGCCCAGTTAGAAGATTAGCTGCAGTAAATGAAACCATTGTGGCAGCAATCATGTAATTGGTCTGCAGAATTTTTTTCCTAAAGAGTTAGGTAGTCCTTGGCTTGAAAAAAGCTGAGAAACACTCATATGTTCCCACTGGAAATGAGAAACTCCCAGGATCCTGGTGGTGTATAGCACTTGCTTCTAGTTTTAAAGAGCCACGCAAGTTTACACTTTAAAATCATAACATTATACTGAGCAGAAAAAATGTTTTATTATCAATATTTTTAAATCCCTATATCATATATGTCTTTGGAGCTGGATCCATGCCACCAAGTATGGGATGAATGAAATCTCCTTAAAACTCTGTGATATGAAAACTCCAATGATAATTGTTTTGGATCATCTGCATCCTGCACTTGGTTACATGAAGTAATAGAGACCGTCTGTCTCCCTTCTTTCAAATATGTGTATATATATATTTATGTGTATATCTGTATGCATATCCATTTTCACTGACATGGCACACAGACTGTCCCAAATGCATGTTAATAAAATGTTTTTACCCAGGAGTGGCCAACCTTTCTGACCTTACAAAGCACATGTGTGCTTCCATGAGAGACACTATCTAAAGCTCAGGCATTTATGAGTTTTGTACTACTCACCGATATATTACGCACACACACACACACACGCACCACACGCACGCATGCACACAAACTCTCACTAGCAATATTGGGCCCCTATGAAATAGAAAGCATGTTGGCCTAAGAGAGGAAGGAGCAGAGGGCCTGGAGAAGCGGCATACCTGGCCCTGGCTCTGGTGGCAGGCACTGTTTGAGAAGATTTCCTAGGTTAAAAAAATGGCAACAGGTTCTTTGGGACTCTCAGCCCAGTAAATGAAGCACAGTGTAGCTGTACAAGCTTTACAGCGCAGCTATATTGAGCTACAGCTCCCCCCTCTGTGAACACACCTTGTGCTGAGGTACAGCAAAATTTGACTTAAAAGGCAGCCAAGCAGTAGAGCACATTTCTTCACTTAGATTAAAAGCATTGTTTAAATTCTTGTGGCTAGACAATTTGTCTTGTCCTTTTAAAAAAAAGAAGCCATATTAAACAGTGAAGCGGCATAAAGAGGCTGGTCTGGGACTGAGAGACTGAGGGGAATTTTTAGCCTGCCTGCTGCAAATCAAGATCAGCCTTTTTACCTTTCCACAGTCTTTCTCCCTTTGTTTTTTGTGGTTACCACAAAATCTTATTCTAAGAGTCTCTCAGATGTTAGAATTAGATAATGGCTCTGGAAAACAGTGCCACAGTCTGGATAAACATAGCCATGCAAATAACAGTTTATGCTTTGCCGCTTCCCATCCAGCAAGACTCCAGGAAAAAAATACATATATATAATATATATGCACACATATATGTACATATATATTTATATATTTTCCTCTTATATGCAAGGATTTTTTTGCTTGCTATGAAACAATCCCATTTCGGAGATGAACAAGAGCAGCAGATGGGTAGAGGCATAACACTCACATTGCCATTTATATAATAAGGAAGTGACACAAAGCTCCTCTTGACAGAAGGACCGTATAAAGAATGCATCACATGCTCCCTCGGGACTGTTAAGGATCAGGAGGGTGTTAGGCACAAAATGAGATGTGGGAAACACCTGAAGTAACACAGAATTTTCTCATGGCCGCTGCCAGTCGTTCTCACTCCATCCCAAACTCAGGCCAAGCTCAGCAGAGAGGACTGTGGAGGTTATTTGTAATATTTTAGGCCCACACCCCATGTTGTGAATACCTCATCTTACTGCACACTATCTATAAGGCAAAGAATTAATTAAAAACCCTGGACTGAGGAAAATGCAGAATTGGGATATTTACATGTAAACTGTCTAACCTGGTTCCTTCATAATGGCATGTGGCCCTCTTCCTAACAGTGAAACCACAGAAGCAAACCAGACATTAAACACTTCTGGAACAAGCTTTAAAGAAACCATACAGCAAGGACATCTTTTTCAGCTAACAAAGAAAGGGATACATTGGTGACATGTCACAAGAAAATGGCACCTGGGAGAAACACAGGCTCCTCATGGCTTTAGGATAAGCTTTGATCCGTTTGTGCCCAGATTTTGCCTTCTGAATCCAGAAGACCAGGAAATGGTGGCTTATTTTGGAAAAGCTCTCTTGCCTCCATACAATTCACTGCTAGGTTTCATGCTCCTCCTGAAAGTGCTCAGCCCCATTTCAGAGCAGATGTTGTTATCTCTAATGTAACCATGGCCAGATTTTGCAGGCCAAAACCCTGTGTCTAAAGAACCAGAGGGCCCCTCCCCTGTGTCGAGGACTGTTAGGGGTGCTGGATACAAGCTGTATGAAGGAGAGGTCACCAGCAAGTCTCCACAGGCATGGATCTACAAGAACAAATAAGGTGGAGAGAGACTTCCCTTTACCACATCAAAATCACACAGCCCATACTTGTTCATAAAAAAATCTGCATTGGACGGAGTCGTGGGTAGCCGTTTGGGAGACTTCGAATATCAGGACTGGAAAAATGTTGATAATGTGCGCTGCAGATTATTTTCTGCTGATAAGTCACATGATGGCATGCAGCCACATCAATCACAGGACCACTGAATGGCGATGGGGTGATACAGAAAAACAGGGGTGCCCCCAGCACCAAAAAGCTACCCAATGTCAACTGCAATGACATATCTCCCATGACTATTACATCCCAGGCAGTGGAGTAGGGGTGGGTATAATTCAATATACAGTGTATGTTCACAGGCAAAAGAACACCTGAATAAAATAAGAAAGAAGGCACTTGCCTACAGCCCTAGTAGTGTCAGTCTCACAATGAGGAGGAGGTTTTTCCATGAATCCCTGAGCTCCATGCGTTCACCAAGCCATGAACTTGCCTTGGTGTAAAAAAGACTATACCATGGTTTTCTTGATATCAATTTTTTTGCTGTATCCATTTAAGTCTATAACTATTTTGCTATAGTTTGACATGGGAAGAGGCCATAACCTGGATAGCTCAAATATTAATCTCCTTCCATTTGAAGCCTGTTTTATGAAGGAGAGACACACCAATGACTCAATAATATATATATATAAACTTTGGTATCTTGCATGTTAGAATAAGTGGATGCATCTATGTAGCTATAGAGCTCATTTAATAACATCAGTTGTGTAAAATGCCAATCTCACTCATGCAATTTTTCAGTCCCCGCTGATTCCAGCAGCATGACAAGGGAGAACTACTGCTCAGTAGTGCTGTCGGATACAGCTGTAACTGTGCTGTTCCAGATGCCAGAATTTGTTTCAGCTTACTTCCAGATTTTTTTTTTAACTTCTTCTCTTAGGGAACAATAACAAAATCTACTGATAGTTTCATGAAGGTAAGTATTGGATCAGTGTCTAAAGAGAGGAAATGACAAAGAACCCAAATTCTTGTTCCCACAAGGCAAACTTTGCAGTGAGTGTTTTGCTTCATTTTCCTCAGTAAAACTCCAACTCAAAGTTTCAGGCTAAGTGCAAATGAGCAGTCCGCTTTGCCTCACATATTTGTACATGGATCCAGCCCAATGAAAAAAAAAAAAGACTACTGAAGGCCTTGAAAAAAAATCAGTGCCTGGAAAGGGGCTTAGTACATTCACAACGTTATTTAACTTTAACAAAGAGCAGCAACCCCAGATGACCTTCTGGCTCCTGTCTCCACCCAAGTTCCTGGCCTCTGTTCAACGTCCTGGCAAAAGTTGCAGACATCCGCAGCACAATGCCAAGTAGCTGTTTTGTCTGTAGATATGTAATAGAGATTCGGAGAGTGGTGGTGGGGAGCTGTTACACGTAAAACATCACCTCCAAACACGAAACTGGCATCAAATTCCCATCAAAGAGCCTTGCCCCAACAGCACCAAACACCTCCTCAAGACTTCAGTGGCTCAGTCGGAGCAGAAAATTTCCACCGCTTCAGCTTACTGGTGGTGAGGTCCCCTCCCCAGCCCCCTCCCATGTCTGTGCTGAGGCTTCCTCTTTCATGTCAATGATTAACTCCATGCGATTGGGCTCCACAGTCTGTGTGAAGGATAGAGTGAGAGCAGGGCCCATTACATCATACTTTGCTGATGTGCTCAGTCATGGATCACTGATTTGCCTCCGACTGCAAGCTAGCAAAGCTGACACTTGAATGGAAAAGGGAATGTAACCCAGTGCACATGGCTTGTTAACACCTCCTGTATGTGATCGTTTTTAAAGAGACGCCTGAATGGTGCCCGTAATGGAAACGGCTTTTGTTTTCCTGTAGTAAGCTTTAGAAGAAAATTCAGTTTTGACTTTAAATACTTTTTTTGTCCCTTTTTTCCACTGGAGACAGGAAATGGTCCTTTCATGTGTTCAGAAATACAAATTATGATTGGCAGAACATTAGAGTATAGAAAAATAGCTTTTGAAAAAGATCCTGGAGGAGTGATCAAGGCAGATTAAAGGTTAGGCCCTGAACCTATCCAGCCAATCTCTTTGAGTCACACACCCCCACTTTCAGGAGTTTGTTTGTATTTTTATTATAGAACTGGCTAGACCTGCAACTTAAGTGAAAAGCAAAGTGGGAAGGGAAAAATGCTGGGCTTTCCTTCTCTTTCTCCTTCTCCTTCTCTGTGTAGGAAGTATAAAGAAGGCATAAAATATTAAACATTTTGCTTCAGCAAAATGTTTGTTATTAGTAATTTATACTTTTACCAAGACCACTATGACATTGCACTATGAGTGCAATGGAAGCTGTTCTAAAATAACATTAATTCTATATAACATAATATATACAATTATATTGTATATTATATTATATGCAATAATTAATGTAATATGCTATTAAATGCTCATTGTGCTATACATTGGGTGAATTTAATAGCAGGCTGTCATGAGAAATCAAGCAAGAGAGCACAAGGTGTCAGTTAAACATACAGATTCCGGAAACACTTTGGGTTTGTTAAAAGAAAAGTCCTAAGCTGTCTGCCATGAGATTTTATCTCCTGGTCCTAGCCTATTTAAAAAACTTGTTTTGGCAATCAGGACCATCATTGAGAAGCAATAGAGCAATAACATAGTAGCATTTAAAGAACTCTCTTTTTTCTCTCAAAAAGGGGCTCCGCTACTGATGACTGGATCAGAATGCAAGTGGGCACTCTCTGGAGCGCATAAAAATACTTGGCAGAAATCTTGCTATAATATGCTTTGTTCCTGTGACTAAATAGACAGGTTAAGAACAAGTTAAAAAAATATTTTCAACATTGGTCACTGATTTGTAAGTGGAAGAATGACAGCTGCCTAACTCACTTGGCTCTTCAGACTAAACTGTAGGTATAAACAGTTTAGTTTGAGGAAAAGTTTGAGGAAAAACTTTTTCACTGTGAGGGTGACAGAGCACTGGAAGAGGTTGCCCAGAGAGGTTGTGGAGTCTCCTTCTCTGGAGATATTCAAAACCCACCTGGACGCGATCCTGTGCAACGTGCTCTAGGTGACCCTGCTTGAGCAGGGGGGTTGGACTAGATAATCCCCAGAGGCCCCTTCCATCCTCAACCATTCTGTGATTCTGTGATTCTGTTGAAAACAGAAGCAACTCAGTATCAAGATATACAGTATGCTGTTCCCTTATGTGCTGGGGTAGCTTTATATCTCTCTGGAGGCAGTAAAGGGCCTTAAAATAGGCCAATGTGCTTGAACAGGCTTGTCCATGACCGTAAACGATGCCGCACGAATAGTCACAATGCTGCAGCACCACTGTTACTGCTGTGTACCAAAGCCGTGCCTCACGGCTCCGCATGGAGACCAGCAGGACCCGTGCAGAGGGCACAGAGCTGTGAGAGAGGTGCTGAGATCCAGGGCAGAGCTCCTGTCAGCCTGGCTGCTGCTGCCCATTTCCCATGTCTGCCCAGAAGGGCAGCTTGCCCTTTGTCCCCTCTGCTTGCACAAACCCTGGCTGGTCTCCCTACTCCCGTCCTCCTTGCCTCCACCTTTGGAACAGGTCAGGATTAGCCTGGCACCACAGCTTTGTGTGGGAGGATACTGTGTATATACATTCCCTCTGGGAATAATTAACCAATGTCAACATTGCTTGATCCTGAGATGGGAAACTGTTAAAAAAACAAGAGTGCTACAGAAAGCAGTGCTGGTAACTCAGGATGTGAGACACCATCTATGAGTCAGAGCATTTTACATAGCATTAAGGACCTTAGTGGCTATGTTTTTCCTGAGAGTTAGGTTTAATCTCACAGTGGCACTGCAGCTCCCACTGCACAGTATCTATACTGCAAATCTCTGACTGCAGCTCCAGGACCAGCAAACTCTGCTGAGGGTCTGTGTATGAGGCCAACCACCTCGCCTGCCCTCTTCCACATTGCTCAGCCCTGGCCCCACTCTACAGTGTATTTGGGGTCTATTGAAGCCTGTAGACCTCAAGCAGTGGAAGTCCAGCACTACAATGTCTGCTCCTGACTTCCAGCCACTTCAGCATCTCACTTGCTGTCTGTGTTGCCCCTAGACAGAAATGCAGGGCAGCAGCTAAGCAGACCGTGGCCTGCTTCCTGGAAGAGCTCTGCTCAGCAAAGACAGACCCCACGACATGGGCAGCTTTAGTGTAGGTCACTGAGTATTATCGAAGATGGACACAGTGGATGGGATGGGATGGGAGGGAAGGGGAGGGGAGGGGAGGGGATATGAAAGCATGAGCAATTCCAGTCCATGGTAGTCAGAGAGAGACCATTATAGTTTTTTCTCAGTAAATCAGCACTCCATAGTATGCATGGAGAAAAGCTGCTCACTTCATTTTGGCTACTTGAGAGCCACTTCCAGCCTACCCCAAATAGTTCAGCAACCAGAGAAACTGGAGATCCTAGCAGCATGTTGCACTGCACTTTTCACAGGAGCAGGCTTTTACAACTCAGAACGATTGGTGCACTTTAATTCTGCCCGTCTCAATTCTCCTCTGCTGAACTTCTATGGGTGTAGTGTCCTCCAACATATGTTGTGCTGTACAGCAGCAGAGCATTGCCATTGTGCTTTTGCCTCAGAGATCATTGCATTTTAGTCCTTGGAGAAGTGATCCGCGTCCATTTTGTAAAACACTTTTGAATCCTTTGAGAAAGATGACGTAGATAAATGATTTCTTCCCCACCATTGTAATTCCTCTCCTCTGTATTTTTTCTCCTGTCCCCTGTACAGTGCAAAACTCTTCTTCCTTTTCTTTTTTGAACTGGGATTGCCTGATCTTTTTTAACTAATAATGGAAATAACAAATGTGTTCTGGGTCTTGAAGACATCTCTGTCTTATAGCACTTATATGTTGTGAAGATGCGAGGGTGGCAGAAGAGACCTTTGGCTGTGATAAGACCCGTATGTCTGATTCAGGATGTGTATAGCAATGTTACCATGTCAAATCTTTGTTTAAATTGGGTCCCACTACACAAGTGTATTTATTAGCATAACCAAGTTGCAATGGCCAAGGAAAGGAAAAAATGACTTGCCTAATGGAAATGAATTGTGCAACATAACCTGGTGGCACATAGGACTCTATCATGGTATTTAATGTCTCTCCCTGCACAGAGAGAGAGAGCTTTGACAGAGGTGCCGGTAGGTCTGTATAGCCATTGGTAGACAGCCAGGGCATACCATTTAGTGGAAGGACATCATTAAATATGCCTTTATTTTTATTACTTTGTAATATTATTATGCAGCTGAAATAAATCGCAAGATGTTTTTAGTGGGATTTGGTCACAGCAAGCAACAAAAGCAATGTGCTGGGGGCTTTCTTCCTGATCTCCCTGCAAGCAACCCTCTGTGCTCTCTGCAAGCAGCAGAAGTTTTGCATAAGGGTGAACCTATGACCTTTTGGTCTCACCTTAGAATATTTATTAAATACATTAATAAGTACAACTTCTCAAACTCCTAGGACCATATTCTAGGCTCCTGTAGCCCCAGTCTGCCAGCAAAGGTGTGCTGCAGAACCCCTTGACCAAACCTCATGACTCACTATTGATCCTGCTGGAATCTATGTAAGTGAACACGTCAACCTTTTCTACGTAGTCACTCATTTTCTCAGCTCCCACATGAGTAAGAATCTAACTTTTCTGGTGAAAAATATTCTGCTAGAAAAACTAAATATGCTACTGGGAAGGTATTAGCCATTATGTGATAATTTTGGCTAAACACATTTTGTATTTACTCTTTTCCCAGCCCCCTCTGAAAGCACAGCTAGATGTGCAAGTTCTTCCTTTAACATTTGTTTTCTTGTTTTAGTTTGTACAAACACAGATGATTTTTGAGGGAGGAAGACTAGCAGACTGTGATTCAGATAGCACTGCTGGAATACCAGCATTATTTGTGTAAAACACCCATTAGCTCTTTCTTGTGATCTTTAAGATGCCTTTTTTTTCTTTCTATTTTTTTTTGGGGGGGGGGGTCAGGTAAATGTTAACAGGAGATTTATCATTAATTACCTTTGGGTTTTTGTATAAGGTTATATAATTTCAGTGAACACTGTGTGTTGCAAGACTCCTTTTTCACTATTTTGATTAAAATTACTCAGAGCTTGAGTTTTGGATAAAGCATATCCAAACTGAGCTAGATAAACCCCATCTCAAAAGGGAACCTCAAAATGTTTCAGCTTATGTCCAGTTAAGATACAAGCATCACCTCCTTGGATACTGGAATGTATGCAGATCAGAGCTATGAGTTATCATGCTTCAGAGTTGAGCAGATAGACAACAGCATGATGCTGGATTTGATTCAATTCATCCACTGCACACATTCAAAAATGTCTATAGCCCATTCTTTTCTGCAGTAAAATTGTATTTCAGTAAAGTTTATTCTTATCTAATGCTAATATCCTGGTTTCCACAGAAGTGACATCTCCACTGACTTCCACAAAACTAGGATTTTGTAGTCAGCAACACGCAGCTGGGGTTTACCATATAAGCCTGAAAAGTAACAATAGCCACAGAAATAAGAGGTTTTGTTTTCTAAAGGAAACAGGTTGCAGCGGAGATGTCTCTGCGTAACTCAAAGGAATGAGATACAGTAAATCCAAGCTCAGTTACTGACTGGCTCTGCTACAGATTTCCTGGCTGACTCCGGGCAAATCATCATATCTCAATGTGCTGCATTGTACCCCTCAAAGATGGTAATTCTTTTGCACATTCACAGGAGGAGGAAGCAGCAAAGGGGAGGTAAGAGAGCCGGGGTACTGTCATATCCATTCCTGCATCTCACAAGCGTCAACACCATGAGAGAGCTTTCAAAAGGACAGGCCCGTAGACTGAAATATTCAGCAACTTCTGCTAGTATTGATTTCATAATTAGGCCGTGGCATCCTTTTGAGGGGGAAGGAAGGATCCTTCTGTATCTCTGATCATCCTTCAGCTCCTGTTCCTGAACTCGAGCAATATTTCCTTACCATGTCTTCTTTATGTCCCCTGCCACACACACCACACACACACTTCTTATTTGCGTGTGGGACTTGGATTAAAGAGGGATTCTGTTCACAAACCTAGAGGGACCTGTGGTCCTGGGCCTGTCTCTTCAGAGCACTAATTCCTCCCTCCTTCTTTTGTTATGTTTGCCAGTGGAAAAAATTAGCAAACTCTATTTACAAATATTTTTGCCTGTTGGCCCCCTGCCTAATGCTGTGCTGTTAAAGCTGTCACTGTTCCACTAAACAATTGCCAAATGTTTTTGCATGCATGCATAGGCTTGCTTTTGAGTTCACATATTCTTATTCCATCAGCTACCATCCATAGCTTAATTCAAGGTGAATACTCTAGTCTTCAAGCCTGGTAGAAAATTTCCTCTTTATTACACAACTAAAATATACTATCCTAGCAATGCTGGTAAAGTTTCGAGCTAAGAAGGTTTCCTGCAAACAGTTTTTCTGCTCCAGCTTCTCCTTTCATTATAGAAAATGTTCCGCTCACAATGGAGCACCATGCCCAAAAGCCTTGCATTTACATTGGACTAGGTCAAAGGGGCTGTAGCTACAGAAAGTGAGACCTCAGTGGAATTTGGTTACCTAATTCCAAAAACTGTGTCCCAGAAAAATCTCTTTTCAGGTGGTGCCTGATCCCAGAGACAAGTAATCTCTACTTCTGTGTGCCCAAAGATGTCTGAGCAGCTCAGTGTCAAAGCCGAGTTACAATCAAGGAACAAAATATTTCTCTTCTTTTTTTTGCCTGTGACTCTTGACCTAGCAACCATTCCCGTTGGTGGCCAACACTTTCTCTTAAAGTACAGAACGGAGTAGTGTCTGTGTTCACCTTCCTGCCTTCTTCTCTTCTCTTTAAGGCTCACCAAGGTGGCCTACCAAGGCACTGGCCTACCAAGGTGGACACCCACTTTCTCTCTGTCTGTGGGGCTCAGTCTCCCAGGATGCCCTTAAAGAGCAGCCCGTACAGGCCATTTTCATTAGGGATTGACTCAGTGTCATGTAAGCAAATAGCAATAGTGATAGTAATGCTACGTCCTTTGACACACGCCATCAATATAAATGTATGATTATACAGCACATGGGTGGTCTCCCCCTTCTGTTGTACTTCGGTCTGGTACTCCGACAAAACACAGATGATCATTTGCTGTTTTAATTTTTGTGCAAATACGTTCATGCTTCTGTGTGTGTTTTGTCACAGAATATGAGTGATCTAATTTACTAGTGTTTCAGCAGCAGCTGAAACAGCTAGTGATAAAAGGATGTTGAAGAACAGCCGAAGAAAGCACGTTTCATATCTGTAATTGCAAATGGTAGCATGGGAAATGCGATTCAGAGATGAGAAAAGAAAGATTTATGTCTCTAATGAAAACAGCTCCAATGTCAAATACAGCATTACTTTCCAGACAAGATAAAAACGCAAGAATTATGTCTAGAAATTATTCAGTGAAAAATTCTGAGTAACAAATGCATTTGAGAAAATTACTAGGACAGTTTGCAAATAGGAAAAAGGAGGACACATCAGGTTTTTAATCATTACAATCTATGCATCTAGCTTTAGTAGTAATGATGGACAACAAATCAAAGCACTGCCCAGATTTCCTCCACACTGTTTGGTCAGTGAACCTTAATCCTGATCCAAGGCACTGCTGTTTTTACCATCAGTCCTACCAGGCTCAGTTGTTTCTCTAAACCCATGAAGTGCAAACACACAAGATCCAGGTAGTCTTCATGAAGATCATTCCAGGACCTGAATCTTTGCTTCTGCAGTTGAAAACAGACAGTATAGGAAATATGACTGCAGACATATAAAAGCCTGTATGTATTATCCTATCCTGTGTAAATATATCGGGTGGGAAGATTGCAACATAAACAGTTAAACTACATTCTTTCTATGCTGGGCACATCCTAACTATCCACTCAATGAACCTGTGACAAGCTGTGAAGAGAAATTCTGGAGTTGGAGCCATAAGGCTTGTTGAGTATTTTGGTTCTGACTGTCCCGTCCACTTCTTCAAACTCTTCTCCGAGACTGTAGCTCTTACTGATCCATGACAACTTAAAACACAAGCTTGTGATCTTCAGACTTACATTAAGAAAGTTTATGAAGTTGCAACAGTCGGTGAAGTGTCAGGCCAAGTGTCCCTCATCCCCAAGAAGTGGGATCCAACCTGCCTGGTGACTTAATCATGGCATCATGACAAATGAGGTCTTATATTTTAATGCCATAGGCCAGTAATGCCAACCAGTCAGCTAATCCTTTGTGCTATATTTCTTAATAAAAATGACACTGGCATAATTTCCCTAACTGGAAATGATGGTGACTTAATGCCTTAAAAACTGTATAAAGCTCAGTAACCTTTATCCAACTCCATGCAAGCATCCTTCGTGATCTGTTGGGGTAAAGAGGACTGTGCCAGAGGCAGTTCAGTCTAGCTTGACAGAACAACTGTTAAATATCCCTGAATGTTAAAAACATGCCACTGGTGAGCTCCACACTCCGTGCATGCTCTGCCTTCATTTTCAGATGTTGGGCTATGCAGCTCAGGTCTTCCTCCCCAAACCCCTTATGTTGAGACCAAGAAAGCTCCATCCAGTGCTGCCCAGAACCAATGATGTCCTTCATCTTTCTTGAGAAACCTGTCTCACCTTTATTTATTTGGGGTTAGGTAGAGCCCAGCGATCCAAATCAAGCTAGATGCTGTCAGCACATCGCCTAGGGGAGCCTGCCCAGCACAGCTTGCAATCTGATTAAACAAGACAAACACAGACAGACGGGCTAGGTACACCAGCAGAGCACCTAAGGTGCAAGTTAGCGCTGTTTTTAAAAAAGCCATCCTCATCTTCCCCCTCCCTCACAGAAATGCTGGTGTTCAGGGTTCATTTGCAGCCTCTTTCAATAACTTCTTGAGAGGCATTTCCCACCCCCACCCCACGTTCCAGTACAGAGGTCTCTTTATTTTTAATTCTTTTAAACATGGCCCCAAGCCCTTTTATTATTTAAAAAGCAAAACAAGGAGGTTGTAAGCAAATGACATGAAATTCATTTCCTTTCCAGAAGGGGAAGGGGGGAATCCTGGGGATTCTGCACACAACTCAAGCACCATTCTTGTGGTCTGTGATGTTGCTACCACCCTTTCGTGCTATTTTTTTGTAGGCATAAATCAATCCCAACCCTCCATTATCCTCCACACACACATCATATAGAGGCCAAAATGATAGACGGCTTTCAGACTAACTGGCTGAGAACAATTCCTATTAAAGATCTTTCCCCAGCAAGTCCAGCTTACACAGTAGCTGTATACATGATCCTCCATCATCAGCTATTAGTTTGCTGTAAAATGAGGTGACCACATGATGTAACCTGGCTAGCTACAGTTCAGTGATATAGCATCGCATTAAAGCAAAATTATGGAGTGCACAGTGTACTTTAGCATATAAAGCACTTCCCATCAAATGCAAGCCAAAAAAGGTAAAGCAAAATGAAAAGGATACAAACAGCTATGAGTGAAGCATTAAATCAGCTGATTCTGGATTCCTTATTCAATATTTTCACAATGTTTTTTATGAAACAAAAATATTGTATTGAATTAGTGCAAGAGGAAAATTGGATCTTTGACCAAAAAAAAAAGAAAAGAAAAGAAAAAACAGGGGGAAGGGGAGCTGTTTGGGAAAGCTTATTTAAAAAAAAAAAAGTTTTTTTTTAAATAAGATAATTGAAAAAAATAAAGTTAGGCATTGGCAAATTCAGTCAAAACATTTCAATAGCCAAAGTGCAAAAAATTCTGGCTTTAGTTTGTTCTACAAGTTATGATACCCTGTGGAAAATGTCAATAGGATGATGAAAACTTATTTTTGTTTTCATTTTCCACAAAAAATAGCTACACGGGCAGATATTCTCTCCCTTAGACAACACCCCTAGGCTACAATCTTCCTCCATTCAGCCCCTCTTCTTTCCTTTTTTATTCCAGCAAAGAAAGAGAATGAGAGTTGGAAGATAAAATTAAAAAGAGGAGAAGAAAAGCAGGAAAAATGAAAAGGAGGAAGCAAGGCACCAATGCTGAAGATAGCCTCCCCACTTCTTTCAGTGTGGTTGAGCATGCTGGGGCACCTTCTGCAAGGGTACCACCCATGCCCAGTGCTCTCACAGCACGGCATCCCTCCACGTCAGCCTTCCCTCCGCCCAAGAATGGTATTTCCTATTTTTGTTACAAGGTAAAAGATAAAGGAGTTTTAGAGTCTACAGAGTGGTCAAGGACACAAGAGAAGGAGAAAATCAGGAAGGGAAAACAGCACAAAGGAATGGGAGGAAGAGAGGGACAATGCAAGATTCCCAATAAGGGGAAGGACCGAAGGGGGTGCTTGGCAAAGAAAGAGGAGGAAAGGGCCTAGCAAAATGCCAGAGGAGAGCAGGAAGGGCCAAAGAAAGAACAGAATTATTTTTCTCCCTTCACACCATTACCATAAACTTAATTTTCTTTTCTTCGTCTGTTTTCTGAAACTCAACATGCTTACAACTTAAGTGGTAAAGACAAAGGTTGGGAAGGAAAACGGAGTAAAGCGAGTTGCCCAAGGGCCTAGCTCACTTCATCTCCTGAATCCAAGTCCACATTTTTGTCCACACTGCTTTAAATTTAAACATCATTTACTGATCTCCTGCTTTCCATTAACTTCCTAGGCAGCCTGTAGCTGATGTGATGGTAATGAAAAATTTAAGTGAAACCATTTTAACATTGCAATGTTTGAGAAATTTATAAGGCATCAGAAGATATTGCTTTAAAACACTATCAAATCCACTGCTCTGGTGACATCTGGCATCCAAGGTACAAGACAGCCCTGGTTCTGAGGATTGATTTGGCTAGTGCTTTCCCGATGCAGGTACAGATAGCTGCTCTTAGGCACACCCAGAGAGACCTAGCATGTTGAAAATGCCCACCAACCTGCAACAGCATAGTGAAGAGCTGTTTGGAAGTAGAGGGTTCAGGAGAGTTAGGAAATTTTTGCAGAAAAATCATTTGCTGTAGTACATTATTTTTTTCAAAATGTGACGTGTCAACAACAAGCCTGCATTAAAGAAATCAAAGAAGAAAATTTTCTGACAATTCAAAATGGGAATTGGTGCACTGGTTTCATTTACAGAATATTACTTCCTTCCTATTGAAAACAAATGTCAAATTTTGGGAGGGAAATGGGGCTAGCTTGTGTCTAGTATTGAATATTTTGTGCTTTATATCCATACGCGATTTATTCTTCAAGGTGTGCTAATCACAAAACCATCCGGCCATCACAGCAAAACACAGGGCTAAAGGTGAAAGCAGACCCACGAGCTTCTCCCATCCCATCCCCTCCTTTGTGAGGTCCCTCAGTCCTGCCTGGGCTGATGGCCAGTCCTGAGCCATCACAGAAACTCCTCGATCACAGTTAGAAGAGCTTGTTGGCTTTGAACTACCTCAAGTGGACGCTACTGGCAAAGTAGCTGCAGCAGCACAGAGCAGCGAGCACTCCAGGCACCGAGTATCTACCAGTTTCTTGGAGGCTACAGAGCCTCGCTGCTGCTTGACTACACAGCTGATTTGGGTGTGCCAGTGAGCTTCCCAGGTACATCAGTTCCACGTAGAAATGTCCCATTCATTTAGCCAGAAAATTTGGCAAGAGGCTGAGGCAGTTCTCCAAACCGCTGAGAGCCGTGGTCATTTCTGCTGATCTGAGCTGCCAAGAGCTCCGGGGAAAAAGGTGTTCAGGGCTCAGGCTAAGAAAGGTGCAGGTCAGCCCCAGGCATTCGCCTTCCTGGACAGCAAGCTCTGCCTGTCCCACTCGTCTGAGCAGGGTCAGAAGATCGTTCAGCCCTGCATCATGGTGAGCAGACAACCTTTTGTAGTCATAAGGCTGGTGGACTATGTCAGGTTCAAATAGAAATCTTCTAAGCAAACTTACTTCTGACTAAGTGGTTCCAGACTGCAAACCATAAAGATTGAAATCATCCATTTAGCCATGACAAGGATCATAGGAAATATTTCTTAATGCTTTCCAAAGAAATGTTACTTAACTGAATCTCCCCCTTTTTATTTTCCATGAATATTGTAGCTGAATATATATTTGCCAAAAAGTTTCATGTTAATTTCTGAAAGTGTTTACAGAAAGCAAATTTACCACTGGTAACTGTGAGTATTCTCAGTGGAAATCTCAGAGTTACGCTCATGTAACCATGGAACGGAAATCTGTCATCATTTGTCCAGTCCAAACAACTAACATTTTGACTGTTTAAATGCTCATAGGCAAGCTACAAATAAATGATTATTCACAGAAATTATGGGCAGAATTGTTTCAAACAACAAGTACATTCAAGAATATCTGGGCTGGCTCATAAATAATTTAGAACAGGAAAAAAAGATTAAACTCTTCCATTCAATAACTTGTAGATTATTCACACAGCTCTAATAACAATCCCCTGTCTCTATAAGCCTGCATCAGATGCAGTCCAAAACTGGAATAGTGGAGAAAGCTCCCCTTCTATCATTATCAAAATCCATAGTTCAAGCTCTTTTGCCCATTCATTTCTACCAAACAGCAGCAAAAGATTGAGATTCTCTTCACAGGGGATGGTCTGGAGTCGCTTCATCTCAGTGGTATGCAGATATTTCCATTACGGTTTTCCAAAGTGACCAGGAACATTCATTAACCTTAGAAGAAAAGCATAAAATCACAAAAAAAACATTTTTTTCATCCTCTAAATATTCGTTTATCACATTATGGCAGCAACCACAGCTTGCAACTAACATTTGGAAGCTGCAAAAAATAGTAATTGCTGTCAATCAGTGGCTGGTTGCTCAGTTTATGACAAATGACCTACCAATGGTTACACTTAGTGCAGACCCTAGGCTCTTGGCCAAACACCCTCAGTGGCTTGCACCCTCTGCACCTCCCAGCCTCCCATTACCATATCTCATAGGTGATACCCACTTCCCAACTGTTTTCTTTTCCTTTGAGCATGCCACGAAATATTCCTGCATCGCATTCAGTCCATGGCCAGGTAGAATGCACACCATGAACATCCTTCAGTTGCAAAAGCAGAAGGTCCACCCTAGGAACAGAGCTGAAAAGAGCCCTGCCAGCCCTCAACAGTGCCCAGTGGGGCTGTTCTGACTTCAGGCAGCAGGGGGGTATTTATTTCTCTGGTTCAAGCTCATCCTCTTTGCCCTAGCTAGTCAGTGTGGCTAAAGAAACTATTTGGAGGTGGATGGGTATGCACTGCTATTCACCTTGAAACATTCCTGTCTTTCTCCTAGAAAAGTAGGTCACATTTCCACACTTTCCCAGTGAACCAGAGAATGGTTTTGAACTCCTTCACCTCAGGGGTTTCCAATGGGAACACATCCACGTGGCTGTTGCTGTCAGACCAACATCCTTCTGTCCACCTCCCAATCTGAGGTGGTTGGATGTGCGTTCTTTCAGGAGCTGGATGACCGTTCAGCTTTGCTCTGGGCCCAACCTCGCAAACCCTGCTCTTCACACCAAAGTAACAGGTCTATATTGCTTCTGTGCCAACGCTGGGTAAAGCCTGTCTCACATGGAGGTGCTCAGAACTGTCTGTTTCAAACATTGCTTGTAGCAGCCTTGTTTATTTGAAGGATTCAACAGATTCAACAGTATGCCTTAATTAAATGCTAAAGAGGTTTGTGGCTGTTGGCTGAGGGGAATAAACTATGACAATTCTGCACTGCGCTCTTAAACAGATACCTTTGTGCTGCCAACCAGCAGCTCTGTCCATGAGTGCAAGCATGTGAAGGTGTGTAATGCATCATAGGTCAAGTCAAGGGTACAAATTTGTCCAGATCAGTCATCAGCATGTTTTCCAGAGAATCAAATTACATGCCAAATTGTGTTTAAAATCATATGCAGGCCAATATGTTTTCTAGAAGGACTTGCTTTCTTCACTCTTACCTGTTCTAACAGGCAGACCAGTTTTAACTCAAGTGGCAGGGTTACTGCTTCGAAACCTATTGTGACGCACTAAATTTATGGCTCTGCAGGGGGACAGCTCTTCATTCACTGTAAAGAGAAACAGAGATAAGTGAAGAAATCAGAAGGCAGCTGACAAGATCATCATGTCGCATGTCCTGGACTGGGACTTACCCTCCTGCCCTACCTGTCCTGGAACGCCTTTTTAATAACTGTTTCATCTCGGTGAAGTCATAGACTCGTATCTGAAAAAAACTATTGAGAACTACCTGAAAAAATTCAGACCTTTAAGTTTGGGGATGAGGAAATAGGAAAAGTTTTTCATAACGTGTCACAAAAAGTGGTTCTTTTTTGTTTTTGTTTTAAAATCATCTTTACTTAACAGTTGCTCTCCTAAACAATGGGCAGCCATAAACACACTACTGCTATCGATCTTCTTTTCTGCCTCTCAGCCTGGCACATGGACAGCTTTTGTTGAACCATTGCTGGGCACATGGGCTGCTAAAATACAAAACTGTTTGGAAAACAGGAAGTTTCCAATATAAAATCCTAACTGTTGTTGAAAAAAACTGTTAACTTGAGGAGCAAGTTTTTCCACACAACGACTGTCAGAAAAATGAAAGCCTTCCAGTTGAAAGTTAAGAAATATAGCCTTTGACCAAAAACATTTTCTGAGGCAAGCAGACATTTTCTAAAAATACTCAATTAGTCAAAAGCCTGAGTTTTCAGTCAGAAAATTAACAGTGAAAAATTTTCAGCCAGGCATAGTAAATTCACATTTACACCTCACTAGTCCAAACATTCTCCTTGTGTGTCCTTGTGTGTCAAGAGAGTTGGCAATACAGTCAGATGACCTGTAAGATCAGCAGCAATGAGTTAATATTTAACCAGGGGCCTGTTCAGGAGCTGCCATATAACAGAAACCTCTCACTCCCCAATCACTATGTACTGGCTCTTCAGCAGAGAAGCCCATGCCAGGCAGCAGGATGCTTAGACAGTTTGAACTGCTATAACTACAGTGGATAGCAAACAAGTTTGGACAACACGTACTGACTTTACATGGAGTTGTCCTCCTCCAGTTCCTCTTTTGGCCAGAAGAACAACAGGCACCACAGGGATGCAGTGGGAAAGCTGGATTTTGGAGCATGTCACAGGGGCAGGCACTGTTTCATAAACTGAATGGGCAGTGCAAAATGTTCAACATATACATACACACAGGAACCATGTGATGTTGCCTAACCATTCCCAGTCGCAATAAGAAGCCCGGAGTCCTAGAAGAGGGAGGCAACGGAAAGCAGGCCTTTTCTTTCTGAGATACATTAAGGTCCACTCCCTTCCTCAGCTCCAGGATTGAACCCAAGGCTCCCTCTGCCGAACCTGCCACGGATCTGGTGCCTCTTGCATCCAGCTCACAGCAATGGTCTAAAAATCCTCCCACCTCCTGTGTCTTTATCTCACCTCCTAGCCCAAGGCAGAGAGGGCAGGCCATGGAGAAATCCAGTGGAGACCCCTCTCCCTGCTCCCCCATGTGGGAGGAAGGGACAGACACAAACTCCAGGGGAAATTTTTCCCAGAAAAAAGTCTATGTGTGGGGGTATGTTATACCATGAACCCTTACACATCTCCAAAACCTTATTAAAAATCATTCGTGCAGTTTCGCTGAAGAGCTCTGGCTGAGTCAGCCTCAGTGTCTGGGCTGAGGAACTGCTAGCAACTGCACAAATGTTCATTTTCTAGTTAACTATAGAGACACTCTTATCAAGATAGACTAACAGGATCCCTCTGTTTCAGTGCAGCTTTGGGGGACTTCTGTATTGGATGCAAAAGAAAATAAGTGTTGTCTCAGCTGAAAGCTGAAATATGATGTGAACAGGCAGTTTTATTTTGGACCATCCCTGTCATTTTTCCATTTTACCACAGAAAATGATCAATAAAAAAATAAAAATAACCTGTTGTATATGTATAGCTCTTTTTTCTCACCAGTATATTACTTCTCACTTGCCTCCACATCTGCTTCATAACCATGCTCTCTTAGACTCAGAGCTTGATATTTCTACATATCATCCTGTTCCATCCCTCTCATTTCATGGCTTTTCAAAGCACAGTCCTTTTTCCTCACTAATAAAAATATGACGGCCTTCCAACTCCCAAAATACACTCTTTCATACCTTTCCACATCCCATGGAAGGACTTATGATTATACCATCCCTTTCCTGCTCCCTGCTTCAGCCATGCACAAGTCTTCTCATTTCCACTCCTACTAAAAGGCTGCATTCCCATTTCTCTCTTTAGTGGTATGTTCCCCCTGCAGTATCCTCCTACCTTTTATCCATGCCTCATAAAGTCCACGTCACACAGGCCACTATTATAGAGTTTTGCCCTTTCTCCCCAGCTCTTAAACCCTCTCTCCTCCACACTTAAACTGTGGGCTTATATGCTTCTATCTATATTCATTTCATTACATTTCTCACCTTCCTTCAGAGTTCCTATTTACTTACATCTCCACACTATTTTGGATATTTAACTTTTAATAAGTCTTTAATTTAACTTTTAATAAGTCTCTCCAGGCAAACCGTCCAGGCCCAACACATAACAGGCATTTATCCATGCCTCTTTCAAAATCATTCCTGCCAAATTTCCTTCCCACTGTATTTCTCCATCCTTCTACATAGATCTATCTTTCTTCACTTAACTATCACTTTTTCTTTTCCCACCATTTTCCTTGCTCTCCTGACTGTCCACAGACTCCTATGTGCTTCAGCCTTCCGCCCCAGTAAGAACAGATAAAAGGGAATGGTGAAATCTTCTGTATTCGATTCACAGTCAAGGTAAGAAATGATGATAAAATTGAGTAAGCATTTCAGAAAACAGCACTGGTGCTTTCTCCTTTTTTTCCTTTTTGCCATGAACTGCAGACCTTTCTGACATATCTAACTTTTTTCTAAAAAACACATCAGCTCTGATCCTACTATGCTTGGGTTTGAAAACCAGCATGTATTTTTTGCTGCATAATATACTGATCTGTTTATTTCCTCACCAATCCCTGCCTCAGAGTGAGATTCACACAATTTTTCTCCAGTGAAGTTTGAATCAAGGAGTTTTTAAAGATATAAATAGAAAGCAGCAGCAAGTTATCTGCAGGTAATATACCCATGATGCATTAAACCTGTGTGGAGTACCATGCCTAGAACTGTTTTACTATCATAAATCATTATAACAGCAAAATAACAGGAACATCCTTTGATATGAATATCTTGTCACACTCAGGCAAACATATACAAGTCCTACTGAAGACAACAAGAGCTGAAAACATAGCCAAAAGGAGATTTTGACCCTATCTCTTAAGGAATAATCATCAAGAAGAGAATTTGTTGAAGAATGTAGAAAGAAAAATCTTCCTTGAGGAGCTTAAAATATAGATGGAGCTTTGTGATGTTGAAGTTTCTGTCATTATTAGTAATACAGCAAGAGCATAGTAAGTTTTGCCTCTGCAAAAGCAGTGCTGTCCCGTTGGCTTGGAAGGAGCTATATATAAACAGGGCACACAATAGTACATAACATCAGTAAGAAAAAACTCATACCTAGAGTTACTAGGAGATCTACCTGAGACATTAAGACCCATGTTAGATTCTTTCTCTCCTTAACTCAAGCAGACAATGCCCACAAGTTAAGCAGGTTAATCACATGCCTTCTTAGGACACAGCACAGTACAGCAAAGCTCCAAAGCACTGGTGCTTATAGCAGTGTTGATGCTGGACAAGAAAGTTTCTGTGATTCTTCCCTTTGATCATGGCAATGCTCCTGCTGGCATACTCTTCCTCTCATCTTCTGAAATGTCAAGCTACAACTCCAGAAGACACTGTAATTTTTTTATTGTTTCATAAAATCTATATAACCAGATGACGGATTCTTATTATTTTTTGATGGGCTTCTGGGTGCGACTGCTCCTCCTCTCTAGACCTTCAAATTTCAGTGCTGTACCAGAAGCATCTCTGGGAGCCGGACAGGTTTCTCTCTGAAATCCATCAACACCACTCCATTAGCCAGAAAGCCAGAAAGTGAGGGGCCTCATTTCCCTTTCCCCATTGCACAGCCAGGGCTAAACACCTCCTCTTTGTCTATCTCTAGCCCTCCCTCCAAAACATACACGCTCTTGTTCAAAAAGCCAGCTCTAGAAATTTAATAGTAAATAGCAAAATTCTGCTTACATATTTTGCCACCACAGTAACAAAGTAGCAGAAAATATCACAGTCTGTGGGATCTGTATGCTACCAGCATGGCTGCGAAGTACCCTGATCTGTATCTTAAAAAAAAAAAAGGAAATGAGGCACAGAGGAATTAAGGGCCATAGTCAGACCTCCTACAGTGACTTATATTTCTTGGATGCCTAAGTCAAAAGACCAAAGAAGTATTTAGGTCTCCTGTTCGCAGGGCTGCCAGACCTTGGCTGATAAAAAGAAGTAGAGTGGTATTCAGATCCCTTTTCTGGGTAACTAGCTTGAATGTTGTCTCCATCTCCTTCCTCACTGTATAAGACATTGTGAGGCCTGGACAGCAGGTCTTGAGGATCTTTCATTGTTCTCCTTTACACAGACCCTGAAGCTGGTTTCCAGGTGGAGCCCAGCTGTGCATGATTCCCGGAGGTAACATGGGAAGCACTGGCAGGGCCAGAGATGAAGCCCTATCTACCTTAACTCAGTCTGTCACTTACCACTCATATTTCATTAATTCCAAAACATACTGCACTACTTCAGAAACAATGTGCTTGGCATAACTGAGTCACATCAATCAACCCGCCACATGCAGCTATCTCCAGTACAGAACAGAGCAGCTATGCAAGACAATTTGATTATATGTGCACACATTCAATTACTTAGTCTAGATCTCAAAAGATAGTCGCCATGGGTTTCACAGCTCATTTATAAAAAGCAGCATTGTTCCCAGCTATACCCATCAGCTGTCTTTATAAGAAGGCGTATTTGTCATTTTTGCAGTTCAATCCAAAGAGGCTAATAACACAGACGCTGAACAAATGTGCCTATCCCAGGGCATAATATTTCCTTTCCTACTGCATTTTAATTGTTCAAGGACGGTATGAAATAAATAATCTCTGCTGTAGCCCTGGGACACCAATGGGTGATCATTGCTGACTTTGTTTTACAGATGGACCAACCCTAGCCCATGAGATGAAGCTATCTGCCCCAGGCTACACAACAGGCATCAGCAGAGTCAGTATCTGGTGAATTTGTCTGGCACACATGGAGGACTTGTCTAGAGTACTACAAAAATTAGTATTCAATATTACTGGAACTTTACAGCTGAGGTCTGTGCTGTATACAGCACTTGCACCATCCTGCTCAAAGGAAAGCTTTGCTGGAGCTGGACATATTTTAATCAGACATAAACCTCCCTCCAGCAGCTTTACACAGTGCACCATCAGTGGTGGTGAGGTTACACCGACTGACAGAGGAAAAACTCCCCAAACAGCACTTCACACTCTCACAGTATTGTGCTTTAGCTGCCTCCTCCAAACTGATGTGTTTGCCGAAATTTCCTTTGGATTTCAGCAGGACTTTTTCTGCACAGGGGTCTGCCTGACACATGCATGGGGTGAGACCAGGAGCATTGGCCTGAGCTCCGCTGACACCTACTGACTGCAGGGAGGAGTGCAGGGATGGAGGGATGGAGAGATGGAGGGATGGGAAATGAAACATCTGTCCCAGCTAACCCACCGAGGGGCTGCAAGGGAGCACGGGATCCCCAGCCCAGACGTCTGACACAGGAGACCCCTGGCTGCTCAATGCCCTTCATTCAGCCATACGTCCTTAATGTTATTTACCCCACTAGAGCCATGCCCTGCTCTCAGCACCACAGGCCAAAGACGTCTCCAACAAACTGCTGGCTGTTGGTGCATGTGTGGGCCTAATTCCTGTAAGACTCCTGTAAGACAGGAGAATTGCTGTTATATTTTATGCATAAAGACTGAGGCACAAATTGTTTTAGTGGTGTCTGCTGTTACAAAGATCATGTCTTTACTTTAGCACCCAGAAATCCTTCTCTCCCTGACTTCCACCATTTGACAGTTAAACTATATGATGTCTTGGGATCAACCTATGTCATGTGAGAAACACCAAAGACAAAACATTTTCAGTCAGACCCTCTCAGTAAGCTTATCCATCACTTCTGCCTAGGAAGACTCATTCCTAACGGGCTGTGTGCATCCCCCCTGATTTCAGATATGCCACCTTGCAGAGAAAGGCGCCATCCGGTGCAACTATAGAGGAAGCATTTAACCTTAAATGAACAGAAAGCTCACTCAGACATAAGCCCTACACAGAGGCAACTCTCACATTTGTTCACTCATGCAAATAATCCCTTTTGTCCCAAGAGAGCAGTTGTGCCAAAACACACCAGTATGATAAAGGGCCCCACAACCAGGCTTTCTTTTGTGAGCCAGCCAGCGCCCTGCATTTGAGAGGACAGCATTGCCAACTCTTAAAACGTTGACTTGGGTCTCACAATACCTGGCATTTTTCCTATCATCCCACTACTGAAATCCAGTGAATGCTTTCATTTTTAAAGGTATGAAGAGAGCTTTTAACACTCTCACAGTTGAGGCAAAAGCCTGACCCGAGCCTTTAGACTACGCTGGGGGAAACAGAAAGAGGATAAATGAAAAGGAGTCCCACTTTTTAGTCCTTTCTAAGCCAAATTCACAATTTAGGGGAGGGCTGAGCACTTTAAAAGAGTAAAGTCTGCAGTATTGAATTTACAATCTTCTCTAGTAAAAACCAGTCACTTAATCTACCTCATTTCACAGAAGATTCCATTAAGGATACTTCCTTCCTCTTTTCCCTGAAGTGCTCACATGCTAAATTGCACATAGGAGAAAGTACAAGAAAAAAGGTCACACAATATTAACTAAAACAGGGAAGACATCTAACTCAGTTTTTCTTTGCCAAGAATTTTAAAATTCCCATAGCTTTATAAATACAGAGCATCAGCTAGCATAAGATTGCACATCACATCAATTCCAGTGAAACTTTGCTTCATCGCACTAATGTAAGATTGGGGCCACTGATATGAGCAGATGTTTTTCTGAATGACACTGCTTTGGAAGAAAGAAATAGCACCATCATCATGAAACACACACTGAGTTTCACCAGAACATACAGTCCCCAGAGAAAGTGGTGGAGTGAGACTTGCCTTGCTCAGATGAGGCTGTAAATGTTTCACTGCATCAGCAGACCTGTTTTCCACTTTGATTAGTAAAATGACTTATTAGTTAAATATAGCTTTTTAATAAGAGAATTCAGTCCCAGCCAAAAAAGCTGGTCTGACAGACCTTATGTAAAGCTGGACTGACAGATATGAAGCTGGATTAACAGGTCTGAAGTGTTTTTTTCCCGAAAAAGCACAGACAAAGCACACGTGGTGATGGTATATCAGCAGGCTCCCTGCCCTTTAGCTCAATATATTCCTTCTAGATTCAGACAGATCCCATCCAGAGTGGCCTGTCCTTACTTTATTCTTTCTTTACTGGGCTGCCATTATGCCAGTTGCTGAGGCATTCTTCGGTGCACAGTCATTTCTTTGAAATCAGCCTAAAGAGAAGTAGCTCATTTTATGTCCCCAATACAAGTTCGCCAGCAGTGTGCCAGGACTAGTGTTATGATAGAGTTGTCCACTGCTGCTAAAACCAGCGCACACATACACAGGATGCACAGCAGCCATGATGGCCGAGTGAAGAGTTAACAGGACTGAAGTTTGTCAATTGATATGCAGAAGAACTGATAGCACAAGAGCTGACCTGCGCAAAGCTGTTGAACAGAGGACTTAACAGGACTAAAGAAGTCTACCAACCGATATGCGCAAGGACTGATGTGCGCAAGGCTGCGGAATGGCAGCATTAACAAGACTGAAGAAGTGAAGTCTGCCACCTGGAATCTGCACGGACCCCCGGGGAGGGAAGAAACAATACGGAGGTGTTGTGGTCTTGCCTCGCTAGCAGGGTCCTCCCGAGCAGACAAACAGACAGTCCTGTGATTGTGAAACTTGCTAAAAGTCAGCAAAAGCAGTGTTTGCCCAGAGCCCCAGCCGTATAAAAAGAGACTTGGGAGCTAGGAGAGTTTGAGCAGGGACGGGAACGTGACCTGATCATCCTCTCCGGCTGGACCGTGAGTATTCCTCCCCCTCCCCTTTTCCTGGGACGCTGGGTTAAGGTAACTCCTCGAGGTTGAGAGCCCTCTCACTAGGAGAGTGAACAAGAAAGCTTTCAAGTAGGGATAAGCAGTCCTTCCAATTAATAACGCAGTAATCGACGGTTTCAGGTTATCCTTTCTAAATTAGTAACTGATGGTTTTGTGTTATCCTTCCTAAATTAGTAATCGCATTATTTTAATGGATGTTACTAATCCAAGAACTTGTGTGAGGAAATAAACATCTTTTTTTATTATTATTACATTACTGTCTCAGTCGTTACTATCGAACCTTCATAGCATGACAGCGTGACAAGCCATATGGCCACAGTGCCTTTTTTTATTTCAAAAGTGGCAACCCTAACCCAGCCCTACCTATAATAAATCTCAATCTGCTACAAGTATAGTCCCTCAACACCAACATACTTATATGCCCAGTCTTTTCTCACCATAAGTAATATCTCACTTGGGCTTAATTATTCCTCCTGTGAATTTCACATCTGATAAGCATTAAAATGCAATCAAAAATAGAATAAGCCCTCTTGCAAGAACAGTCTTGCTCTCTGTAGAGATTCCTCATGACTCCTGGTTCCCGACTACAGAGCCTTGAAGCTGGGGGAGAGGGAAAGGCTCAATGTGCCAAACTGTGCCCTCAGATGTGCATTCCTATCATCCACTGGTGTTAGCAGGATTTGTGCATGAGGACAGAAGTCAGCCCAGCATCTTGCTGTTCACCACGTTCCCCATGAGTCTGTTGAACCAGGCATGCCTGCTGACTCACCTGATGCTCAGCTACCGTAAGCCCTTGTGATTTCTGTCCTGCTTATGCAAGCTCAAGGAAAGATGAGCTGTGCTGAAACAGATGGGCATGCAACAGTGTGAATGAGAGCAGAATCTGGGCCTCTTTTATAAAAGCAAACCCATAAACCACTCTACAAATAGAGAAAAGTGATCTAAGAAGCCAGCCCTAAAAATCCTACTAGAAAAGGAGGGAAAGAGCACATCGGCACTGCTGGGCTCCACTCTGCCTTCACTGTGCTTTTTCTGGTACTCTGAATCTGTTGCACTTTTTCATATAATCACAAGGCCAGCTTCTGCTCTCCAGTACACCAGACTGAGTCCAAAGTTACCACAATTACTTCAGGGTTACTGCAGACTTAAACTTAATACAGAATTTAGTCCAGTTTAATGCATCACCACCTCGCCGGCTGTCACCCAGCATAGTACATTTGTTTAATCTACGACTGTTGTCTTAACATTCCTTCACTAAAAATCCTCCCTCCTCGAGGGGAGGATTAGAGATGTAATAGCAGTGCAGACAGCTCTAGCCCTTGGTGCCCAGCAGGTCATCAGAAATGGACTGAGGATTTTTAGCACAAGGACTGGTTGTATTCGTGTGAAACAGGAGGAGTCCTAAATGAGTGCTGCAGATTAAAACAACCTCCAGAGGAGTCTGTATAGGCTGCTGTGCCATTGCCCAAAGGCTGTGCAGGCACTGATGGCTGTTCAGGCTCCTACCTCTGGAGGTCTGTGTTGACCGTCTAAGTTTGCTGTCTAGTCAAGGGGACAAGGCAGGTTCTTCCAAAGAGCAATGAAGAACAGCTCAGTTGAGCTTTTACCTTTCATTGATTGACTAGATCAGCAGTTGCAGCTTCAAACTTAGGCAACTAATTTAGGTGTCTAAGTTGGAGGAGGTGTGAATAACCCTGGGTAAGCACAGAGTGGGGAAATCCCATTGCTTTGTGGCTCTCCCTTCCCTCTCCAGAGCAGAAAAATTCAGTGGTGTTGGAAATTGCAGCCTCCTCCTGGCACTAGGAGAGTCGGAGGCCGCATGAGGGCAGCATTGATTTTCTTACAGAAGAGCCTGAGCCCTAACGCAGCCTGCTCATCCCAGTCCAGGCCCGAGTAGGGCTGCAGGAGAAAACACGCCTGCGAGCACCAGGATAGCCTACAGGGATGTGAGGAGGGGAATCAGTCTGCTGCAATTCATTCCCAGATAGCTCCAAACAGGACCTTCCTGCAACCACTCGACTCGCATTTATTTTCCCACTCAGCTCTTTACTAACCATGGGTAACAGGGACATGGTGATAATTTGCCTGCAGCAAATTTCCAGGCGATTTAAAGCAGCAAGACCAGAGCTTCAGGGTGCTCAAAAATTGTCTCTTACCTCCACATGGTCCAAGGGCAACTGAGTTCATCTGAGGAGTGCAAGTTAATGCAGCCCAGCTTTGAAGACAATGTTTTGGATACGCTGGGAAACTGGAACAAGGTGGCCTCAGGGGAGAGCCTATGTCTGTGGAAGTGCCTTCCTGGTTTGTTTTGTGAAATTTGAGCCCCTGCACTTGGGGCTGCACTGTATGGCTCATCTGCCATTGCGATTTCCACAAGAGATAGTGAGACCATTTAGAAGAGGGGGATCTGGAAGGACTCAGAGTTTGTTTCCAATAATTTTTAGGATACATTCATTTATATTGGGGATATGACTGTTAGCCTCTCTGTTGCCTAACTGTATGTGTTCTCAGATAAGTTCATTTTTAAAGGAAGGGGAGGGGGTATGTTTTTAAGGAGTAATGATGCAAAAATGTTGTGGGTTTTTGTCTTGGTGAAAGCATGAAAAGTTAGAATGGAATGTCACCCAGAAAGTAAGTGCAGTCTGGACAGATTTCTGGTGCGTGAGGGCAGCATCTCTTTTCTGGTTTATAAACCCCTCATGTCAAATTTACCATGGTGCAGTGCTCTTAGTCAAAAGGCCGGGGACAAGGACCAGGTTCCCCTTGAGCCTCAGTGTCCCAAAAACACATTTAACACAATCAATAAATAACAACAGCCACCTATGGCTACTATTTTTTGTGTCTCTTCGGAGTACCTTTCTCTCTTTTATGGATATGAGGATTTTGTCTACAATGGCTATGCAAATTTGTTGGATGGGCATGGGAGAGGTGGAAGTTCCTTTAATGTACATCCTTCCCTATTCTTCCCCAAGGAAAGTTAATAGTCATCACGGCCCACGACTAAAGCCATTCCTAAGAGCTCTCCCAGCTCCTAACAGCCTTCAGAAAAGTGGCTCAAGCAGTAAAACCTGGACTGGTCACAGGTGCCTGTGCAGGGTAAACAAGTCAGGCACAGAGCTGGTACTTCTGAGAGGAATTTGCATTTTGTTGCAAGCGCTATACCCATCTCACGCACTCTACGAGGAGAAGGGGTCATTCTGGTTATCACTGCCTCCCACTGCCCTGCCACTTTGCAGCTCGGCACAGAGCCAGGGCTGGTGTCTCCTTGGCCACCGGCAGCTTCCTGCAGCAGTGGGGTCCCCATTCTCCCTTTGACATCGCGGTTTTATATGCAGCTCCCGCTTTGCCCAGAAAAGACAAAGCGCCTGCTTCCAGCCACACCACTCCAAACACTTCAAAGGGGTGACTTCATCCATGCCATTCCTTGCAGGACAAGATTCGAGCTAAGGGCTTGAGTGCTTCACAAATAACCCTGGAGTTTATTTCACAGTGGGAGGAAAGAAATTACCATATCTGTTCATGTAAGAAAATCTGTTGGCCATAGTGAGTGACGGATGACTGCTATTTTTATAATAGACACACGCATAGCGCAGCTAACAGAGGCAACAAACAGACGCAACTGTTTGTGCAGCATTTTGCACAGAGGGTGCAAGAAGGCACCTTCGTTTCCAATCTTAGTAGGGTACACTTCCTCAGATATGGTCATGGCATGCCACAGAGCACATTCCCCAGTAGCCATTGGAGTCACTGCATCAGCTGTGTCAGAAACTTCAACCCAGACAGACCCTCTGACAGCAGATGCAGCTCTACAGGTCTCAGGCTGCAGGGAGTGCTTGGGGCCTCTCCGGGAGGCCTGGGCTGGCAGTCAGCTCTCCTGCAGGAGGTGTGCTGCTGTTGACGAGTTGTTTCGTCAAGTAAGGGAGTTACGGGAGGAAGTCAGTAGGCTGCGTAGCATCCAAGAAGATGAGCAAAAGATAGACAGGGTATTCTCGGAGACCATACAGCTCCAGGAGTCCCAACCCCCCGCAGCAGTGGAGTTGCCAGAGGGCTCTGTGCCATGTGAAATGGTACGTCATAACACTGCAGAAGAAGGCTGGAAACTGGTCACTTCTCATAGGAGAAAGGCTCTTACTCCTCCTGAAGACTTGCAATTGAGGAACAGGTTTAGTGCCCTCCAGGATGAGGAGGAGCTGGGCAGGGCTTCAAGGGATGCAACTGGGCCGACAGACCCTGTGCCATGCAGGAACACCCAGAAGAAGTGGCGAGTGATTGTTGTGGGTGACTCCCTGCTGCAGGGGACGGAGGCACCTATCTGCTGACCTGACCTCCTGTCTAGAGAGGTTTGTTGCCTGCCAGGGGCTTGAATATGAGATATCATGGAAAGACTGCCAAGGCTTGTCCACTCATCAGACTATTACCCTCTGCTGCTCTTCCATGTGGGCACTGATGACACCAAGGGCAAACTGGAAACCATCAAACAGGATTTCCGAGCTCTGGGGATGGTGGTGAAGGGTCTGGGAGCCCAGGTCACTTTCTCCTCAGTCCTGCCAGTGAGAGGGATGGATGTGAGGAGGAGGGGACGGACTTTCCAAGTTAACAGCTGGTTGCGCCACTGGTGTTGGCAAGAGGGTTTTGGTTTCTACGACCACGGGACCCTGTTTGAAGATCGACAACTGATGGCGAGAGATGGGATCCACCTCACTAAGCGGGGCACGTGTGTCTATGCCAACAGGTTGGCCAGCCTGCTAAGGAGGACTGTAAACTAGGAAAGATGGGGCAAGGGGAGCGTTAGAGTGACCGGGTAGTTGGCAAAACACGGCTCGAGGCGGGGTGCCTGCAGCCAGGGAAGTGCGCATGGGCTGTGGCTACGGAGGAGCCCCTTGTATCCCTCCTGGGAAAGCCGCATGCTCGATCAGCGCCCTGAAGTGCCTGTACACCAATGCATGCAGCATGGGCACTAAAGAGGAAGAACTAGAGAGCTGTGTGTGTGGTTGCAGGGCCATGATCATGAGCTCATGCAATTACAGAGACGTGGTGGGATCGTTCACATGACTGGCRTGCTGTCCTAGATGGCTACCTGCTTTTTAGGAAGGACAGTCCAGGAAAGCGAGGTGGTGGAGTTGCTCTTTA
>NW_020451022.1:0-52909 GCF_003343035.1 Apteryx rowi
GATGCAATCCTGTGCAATGTGCTCTAGGTGACCCTGCTTGAGCAGGGGGGTTGGACTAGATGATCTCCAGAGGTCCCTTCCAACCTCAGCGATTCTGTGATTCTGTGAATTGCTGCTCGGCATAATCTGTGGCTTCTCCAGTTATCTCCACTGTGTTTGTCCAGCTCCTTCCTATGCTGCCAGCCCTCTGTCCAGCCCCGTTGCTGTTAGGAGGATCCTTAATGTCCTTCATGGCTCCAGCTTGGATGTGTGTTATGGGCTTTGCTATTAGCTCGTGCTTCCAGGTGGTAATGCATTGCAAACATTTAGCCATGTTAATACAAAATGCCCTAAGCTTCAGGGAATTCTCCTGAATAATCTGTTTATCAAACCTCACGTGCAGCCTGTTGCTCTGCAAAATAGAGCCGCTGCTCTAAGCTGAGCAGGCGAGACGCGCTCTGGGAGCGCTCTGCAACACCGCAGCAATTGACTGGCGGGTTTGCACCGGGTCAGTCTTCAGGGCACTAGCAGTTGTCCAAACAGTACAGGCAGCTAATGGTGCCATGCAGGTGTTCCAGATCTCACAGGTCTGATTTTCCAGTGAAACCAAATACGTTTCAGATGCTGTGAGAATGCCTTGTGTTAGGGAGAGTGACCAGAATAAGTAGCTCGATGCAGTGTCATTACATAAACATTAGAAAATTTACCAATTCTGAGATCTGCCTGAAATAAATACAGTTCCATTAATTTTTATGGTGCTGAGAATGTTCCTTCCAATATACTTAGTCAATATCGGAAGTTCATTTACCTTCAGATTTTCTGATGGAAAAACATGACAGCCTGAGAAATGTAGTTATGGACTTCTTTTTTCTCCAATAATATTATTAGTGATCTTGGAGACTTCTCCCATGTACTCCACTTGCATCCAGCTAGTTGAAATCTTAGATAATTAGTTTGTTATCTATGAGGGCAGAAATATGTATTCTTAAAATTCAAAACTATCATTTGAAAGCACTGAAGATGCTATTAATAAAAATGAGACTTAAAAACTGTGTAAATCATGGGAACAGGTCCTCAGATTAATAACTTAGAAGACTTTAAAAACACCTATCTATTCAGAGATACAATTCTTACAAAGCTACTATGGTCAAATAGAAGCACAATTAGGTTTTCAACAGAAAGACTATGTTTCTCCTTTTTTGATCATAGCAACCATCATAAGCATGGCCAAGGCGAAACAGCAGGTAAATGTGCACCAAGCAGCCATGTTGCCCTGCCGAATCCCCGCACCCTGCGGCTGCCGCTGCCGTCAGCGGGGCAGGCGGCAAAGCCTGTGCCCCTCTGCAGCTCCACGTTTCTGAATGCTCATCCTCTTCCAGCAGCAGAAGCATGAGTTTTGCTGCTTTTGTGACAGAGCTAAAGAAAAGCAGAAGCATTTAAGGGCTTTTTTTTTTTTTCCTGGCCGTATCAGGCAATCTAATGTGATATGTTGCCTGGCGAACAAATCTGCTTCCCCTTGGGGAAGGGGAAAAGAAAAGGGCAGGGAGGGTTCTGGGAGATTTATTGCAAGAGAGGAAACATCCCCGTTTCCTTCAATCCTTCTTTTTTTCTGAAATCCAGCAGCAAACTTGCGTTTAGCAAGATGTCTAATATGCCACGTTTTATAACTACAGCAAGACAGAGAGCTGTGCAATTAAATGTCCCACATCATAGATAAATTAACACTGGCCCTTTGGTGATACTGTTTATCACAATGCAAGTCTTTCTTTTTTTTTGGCAATGTTAACATATCTGATAAGCGCCCTTTGATCTCACAGTGAGATTTCTTCTTTTCCTCCTTAATATAGTTTGACGCTTACTGATCTGACTGCAATGGGTAATTTTTGTTTTATAGTGCTGCTCAAAATTTGTTAATAAGCAGCATTGGTCACAAGTCCTCCCATTTTCAACTGCTGCTGTAAATTTTGCCAAAATATAGGCATTTTTATTTTGCAGAGTGATTAGGATTCTAATGTGATGCCATAAAACCTTTTTTCTAAGCAAACCAACTTGTTTGTGGCTTATAGCTGTCTTGAGTTGCAAGGGAAACGCTAAAGAGGTTTGGGTGCCTGTTGAAATTATACAGGGCAAAAACCCCAGAATTTTTGCTGACTTCACAGTCAGTAGAGGATTACTGAAAGCACTTGTAAACTTTAGTGTTAGTTTGGCTGCTTTAAAAAGCCACATGTAAACACAGCAAAATAAGCAGAAGGTAAAGCTTCTTATTTTTCCCATTTAATGTTCTCTTATGTTGCTGTTAGTAGGCATTCACTTGTTTAGTAGGAAAAAAGGCAAATGTGACAGTGATTCATAGTTTTTAACACATTTTGTGCCATATTTTTCTTTCTTTGAAGCACAACTTTTATCTACTTTAATTACCAGTGATGTGAAGGTAGTAGACTGAGTTTACCAATAATCACATACGTAGCATCCATGCATAGATTGCTTAAAGGGTTGATATCAAAGTCCTCATGTAAATGTACGTATATGTGTTAGAAATTAAATAACAAGATATATGCTAAGAAAATAATTTAAAGAAATTGCCCTGACTGCAAAAAGTTTTAAAGGAAAGGAACATTGGGCAAGATAACAAACATCTTGGGATCTTTTATTAATATGCACAATTACATGTGCACATTAGCAGTTAAAGGGACTATACAAATTTTAGCACAACTCATTTTTTAGAGGTTGTGATGCAGATGGGTAAAACAGAGAGAAAGGTAAGCTGCTGAATTATATCGAGAGCTAAATATATCAATTTATCAACACGAGAGTAAGCAGGTAATGTGTTGGATGTTCACATGCTTTCCATGATAAGAATTCTTTGCCTGGGACCAAAATTAACGTGAGAATAGTTTGACTGCTTTCCAGCAGTTTGCAACATGCCTTTTGTTAGATCAGTTTGCCCAGAAGTAATTACGTGAATAAGCATCATTTCAGTGCTAGAAGATAACTGCACGTAGCCACTAAGTGATAGGGGATTTCGCAGTAGCAGCCCAAGGCTGCAAGGTCAGCGCTGGCCAGCCAGTCGGCAGTGGAGTCTGTGCTCTCGGTGGCAGTTACTACCGCAAAATAATATTCATTAATCAACCGAGAGAAGTTACAGTGGAAGTTACCAAGGCAGAAGTGGACCTTTCCTCAGCTAAAAGCAGTGTGCAGTACTGGTGAGGAATTGCTGCTAGCAGGCAGATTGGGATAAAATTGGTAAGTAAATGATGAGAGCAGAACTCGGGATGACAGAGTTAAACGTTGTCTGTCCATCTGCCTGTTTGTTTGCAGATAACCTTGAGGGACCTTTCCCTTTGCCCTTGCTCAGTTCGATCAGACATTGAGAAATATTTGGGATTTTTGCAGCTTATAGGAGTGGAAGAGAAACGTTTTATCAGGGAAGTTAAAATGAGCCACGGGGACTAAGACCTCGGGGTGGTGTGAGAGAACGGGGCAGGCGCCTCCACGTCCAAGAGGCACCAGGTTTCTGCATTGGCCTGGTTTTCTTTTCCAGAGCTGTTTTGGGCTGAGGGGGATGAGAGGAACAAGGTGATGCAGCGGGCTTGCCCCAACTTCTTGGAGAGATTGCTTCCCTCTTCCTTGTCGTCATCCTTGTTGTCGTCATCCTCCCTGCCTGCTCATCCTCCTTGTCTTCGTCTTCCTCGTTCTTGACCTTCTCTTCCTCATCCTCCTTGTCCTTCTCGTCCTCCTTCTTATCCTCCTCATCCTTACCCTCGTCCTCCTCCCAGCACTCCTGGGGCTGAGGAGAGAGACAGCTCTATCTATGGACACAAATAAGTCAAGATCCAACTGTGCAAATGGGAACCCCGTCTTGCATTAAGATTTTTTTTGTACTCTGTAAGGACTGGTAGAAGAATGCGTCAAATTTAAGTCATCACCGAAGGAGCGTTTTCACTCCCTTGCACCCATCCCCGGGTGTCCGAAAGGTGGCCAGCCGGCTCACCGCAGTGCAGCCAGCTCACCGCAGCGCTGCTCTCCCTGTGGTTCCCGGGCCCCAAGGAGCGTCTGCGCGGGATGTATTGGCCGTTAGGAGCTGAGGGATTGCCCTGTGCTGCTTCAAAAATCTCTCTAGCGAAACTCCCGTGATCAGATTGTCTTTGGAGACCAGCTTCCTTGAGATTATCAGTATCTTTTTGGTTATTTACAATCATCTCTTTTCAGCTAACTCTGAAAGAAAATTGAATTTGTTAATTAATATCATTAAAGACTCATATATTGATATTCTGTTATAGATTGCTGAATTGAAGGAATCAAGAACATCTTTTTAAGCTCCACTCCTGTCCTCCTATGTGTCCCTCTACCAATTACGTTATTTTCAGTTCTCTTGAAGTTGGGGTTTTCAAAGCAAAGCGCTCTGCAAAGCTGCAGAGCATTCACCAGGCTCTCGATTTAATGCTCTGTTCTAAAGGAGTACATTAGTGTGCACTAATCCTTCTTTGATCTTTTTTTTCAGACAACTGAAACGTGACTACCCCAATGCTGTAGTTCTTAGTACTGATGACTTCTTTAATAGAAACGGTGTGTACGTGTTTCAGCATGACTTCCTGGAGGAGGCACACAAATGGAACCAAGCGAGAGGTGACTGACATGGAGCCAGGTTTTCTTAGCATAGTTTTACCTTCATAAACTATCCGTAAACTTAGCCCCCAAAATAAAGTATCTCAAAGTAGTGGTGTACAGTATAGTAACACTCTGGGAAGATAATTTTGGAGTGCATCATCCACTGATGTTCATGGTTTACTGGTTAAAAAAATTATTTACAATGTCTGAATTTATAGCACAAAAGAGAAGAATTCAGAAATGACCACAGGTTGGTGATGGATGTTATTTTAGGAAGTAGAACAGTGAATACTAGGTAGCTTGGTAACAGCAGGTGGCATGCCAACACCAGCACAGCAGCGGCTCAGTACCACTGTTGGCACGTTGTTGTTCACAGTGTAAAACTCCTCCAGTGTCGGTCCCCACTGGGAAGTGGGTGTTACGCCGAGTTACTAGTGATGTCCCAGAGGAAACTTGCAAACTTAATTGTACGTTTGAGAATGAAACAATCCAGGTGTCTGTTTCAGGGAGAAAAGCGTAACACGCTTCTGAGGCTGCGCTCTGAACTCCTTTGTGGAAATGGCAAACGTACGTTGAGATCACGGAGCAGACGTCTTCTGCAAATAGTCATTAATACCTGCTGTGGCTGTCTAGTGCTTATGGACCTGTAAGCATGATCTACAGGCATTTCAGATCTTACCACTGAGCAAAGCCACTGGCTGCATAACATCCTTTGGGAAGGCGTCAGCTGATTTACTGTCCCCTGGTTGCATTTGGGCGGTAGGTGAAAACCCACGTCAGGGTCGAGAGCCAAGTACGCTAGGAGTGGGCCGAAGAAAGGATGCTGGGGGCTAATAAAACCTGGATCAGTCTGTTATTTAATATGTTTTAGCTTTACTTAATGTGTTGCATTACAGCAGACAAAGTAATGAAGAATGGGAAAAGCCCGGTTATTATTGATAATACCAACATCCATGCTTGGGAAATGAAGCCGTATGTGATGATGGTAGGGAAAGCTATGATTTATTGCTTTTACATGCTCAGCTATGACATTTAAGAGGCAATCTAATGGAAAGGGTTCTTACCATGGCTAAAAATAATTACTTCCGTTTTCCCTTAGTTCTCTAATTATAGTTAATGATAATTGATGCCGTGAAGAAGTAAGGAAAGAGATGCCAGTGTCCTTGTTCTATCTAGTTGGCTGTATAATGGAGCAGAAGCAAAATCACTCAAAAAGATTAACAGTCATTGATCTTCCCCTGTAACTTCCTGGCGCTCAGGCTGTCACCCCCTTCCCCAAAAGTAGCATGAATTTAACAGTTTCAGAATTATTAGTTGACAAATATATCAAGATATGATTTATAGTTTTAGTTCAGGACTTGTGAAAAATACACAATAAAGTGTCTTTGAGGATGCATTTGTATCTGTTTTCAGTGATTCTGGCAGGGACAGCATTTATTGGCAATATTTTTATACAATTTCATAATGTCAGTGCCAACCTTACATTCATGCTTGTGCACAGCTATAAGTTCTTGGGTTATGGTCTTGCCAGTTAAGAAATTTGAGTCTAAGTATTGTTTTTTTGGAGCCCAAAAGAGGCAAGTATTAATAGTAGTGCTGCAAACCCTAGGTGTGTTACTACAATAGTACAAATTGTGAATGCTTGTAGGTGACTATGTAGCCAGTGAGAGATCTCAACCAGAGGTGGACAAAATGTAAAAAAGGTCAGCAGAGTTCCCTGCCTCCTTTCTGCTTCTATATAACTTCCTCAGGGGGCAACCCTCCCACCCCCCCAAAAAATCCAAGAGCAAAAGCAATCAAGTAATTAATTGTATTACATAGCCAGGAGCTATGCTGAGGTTTGCTGGGAACTCAAATCCCTGATGTGAGAGGACATGAACTAGCTGGGACTCAGCCCACAGTCTTGGTGAGGATCACTGTTATCTCCTTCCTTGTGGCTCTTGGTGGGATGTGACTCGTCTCTTCTCGGCCAGCTAAAATCTCAGGGTGGTGCTCACAGAGTCAGGAAAACCAGCTACCCCTGGGCTCGGCAGCCATCTGTCTACGGCTAAAACTTCTGTGTACTTCTTCAGGCCCTTGAAAATAACTATGAAGTTATATTCCGAGAGCCAGATACACCCTGGAAGTTCAGTGTTCAAGAACTGGCAAGGTACATCTTTCTCTCTTTGATTCAGCAGGGAGTTTCTCATTTTATTGATGTGCTCTGAAGAAAGGTTAGCCCTCTTCCTCTTTGCATGTGCTAAAAAAAAAAAAAAAAAACCCTAATAGATGACAACAGAAGAACTGTGAAATTGTTCTGTTACTCAGTACCTGATGTGCAGTGAGCTCAGCCCCAAAAGAGTCTGACTGATCTGAAGGGAGTCAGTCAAAGGTGGACTAGTAAAGGTACCTGCCTGAAGCATATATTCATACTGCAAATGTCTAGGGGCAGGGACCCTGATTTTTGTTCTGTGTTTTGAACAGCACTTTCTGTATTTGGGTGCAAGACATGTAGAGACACTACAGACAATATCCTGACTTCTATTCTTAAAAAAATATAACCATAATAAATACCATCTTGCTGTAGTGTGGTGGGATGCTACATTAAGCACTTCCAAGAAATGAGGTTCTAGAGGCTCTTAACACACACATACAAAAGGGTACAATGTGCATATCACTTCTGCATGATACTGTTGTAACAGAGGTAACCAAATATGGCTCTAAATATGCTGTTTGGCTAGTGGATGCAGGTGAACAGTTATGTTATTGCAAAATCCATGCAGACAAATTCCCTGGCCTGTAGCCAGCTGGCTGTGCAGTACATTGCAGCACAGAGTGCACCCCTACCTATGAGACCCAGAAGCAAGCCTGTGCTAACTTACTTATCTCAAGAAAACAGGACATGGTTACTTCACTCCGACTGATTTTAGGTGTTGGCAATTTTTTAATGTTTTTGTATCAGCTAGGAACTCCAGTCAAGAATCAGTGTTGTTCTTTTTATGCT
Organism: Apteryx rowi; assembly: GCF_003343035.1. NCBI lineage: Eukaryota > Metazoa > Chordata > Aves > Apterygiformes > Apterygidae > Apteryx > Apteryx rowi. Next base: position 7,571 of record NW_020451022.1, read on the forward strand.
TGATGGAGACAAATGTCAGAGGTCTGTGCCGCAGAGCATTCACAGCCCCAAGGGAGCCATGACACGGCAGACGGCAGCTGATGGCTTGGGGCCAAAGGCCAGTGAGAATGGCCACGATGTAGCCTCACACAGTTGGGCCAGCATGTGCTTCACCAGCACCAGCCAGGAGGGATTTGTAGGGCATCACTGCAGAGATGGATTTTAGCAGTAATCATTAATTATAGGACGAACTGCTTGGTAACTAACTTGTATTTTGTTTTATTAATCAGTTGAAACAAGTCAACGGTTTATGGTAGCCTGCAAGCACTGTAAAGCTGATTCAAATACATTCAGTTTGAGACAGCCCCTTGGCAAATGGTTCAGGGACAACTGAAGGTGCTTTCCAGTGCACGAGGGCCTTCAGTCTGTGCTGCACATTTCTAGATAGCGGGTAAACATCCCTCGTTTCCACTAGTTTCCACCAGTGCTAGGTTCCCTAGATACCACAACCTTTTACCCCCCCCCCCCAAAACTGATGTGGACAACGTTGGTCTCCCATACAATCACAGCTAACTCTCTCCAGAGCACTGCTTATGGGTCCTGCACACCCTGGTGTGATTTAGGATACCACTCTGAGAGCACAAGTCCTTTACCATCTCCACAGCTCTGGTACAAAGAGGGAAGGAGCAGGGGTTGGTTTGCTGTTACCCCTCTGGTTCCAGGACTGCATGTCCACATTGCATCTTTGCTGGCAATAAAGTGTGTGCTGGGTGCTGGTCCTGGGCACTCACGGGGCACTGACTGCTGGAGAGCCTTGTGGCCACATTGCAAGTAGGGTGCTCGTCCTGTTGCATGACCAGCACCTCATTGCTGCCAGGAAAAAGGGTTTTTTTGAGTGCTCCAGGACGTGCACACTGCAAGACTGCAAAAAATACAGATGCAGGAGAAGCTTGTGCCAGAATGAATCCATCCTGCATGCTGAATCACTAATGGCACTTTAAAGAGCTAAATGGCAAAAAACAAGGCTATCAAGAGTTTGCAAAAACTTTTTGCAAAAAATTTTTTTTTTTTTTTTTTGGAAAACCAATTCACACTAAAGTGTTGAGCATCTGCAGCTGTTTCTGGTCTCTCCAGCAAGCCCTGCATGTTTGAGCACCCTGTTCCCCTCCCTCTCAGCCACTTCTTCATTTGCTCCCAATGCATGAGTGTGGCCAGCCTCTGTGGCAAACACCAAATTGTACCACATTTGTCTTCCCACCGCCTTCCCCTCAAGTCCCTGTGTTTGCCAGCAGCCAGCAGCAGGCATTGGTGTTTCAGCCCAGAGAGCACCTGGGCTGAGTTTTCCCACTCAGGTACCACAGCAGCAGGGTCTGGCCCTGCACGTGTCTGTTGTGAGGCAGCGGCACTACAGCCCCTGGCTGCCTTTCCGCAGGTGTGTCAAAGCTCCCCGAGCCTGGCAAGCTGTTTGCACTAAGTAACAGCAGTATTCATATGACATGATACACAGGTCTACGCACTGCTTTCCTAGCTGGCCCGTGTTTCAAAGTATTCATCTAACATCTCACGGCCTGGCTGCTCACCAAAATCTTTGGGTTATGTTTTGCAACAAAGTCATCAAAAATAATTTTGAAATGTAGGTGGCAATGATTAACAATAGCAAAAAAGGGCTAGAATCATATCGCTGGGGACGAGACCTGAAGTCCTGAGCACAGCAGGAACCTTAGCAAGCTTAAGATAACCTATAATATATGGACGACTAAATACCTGTATTTTCTATTCATGTTGGTTCTATAGAAGAAACATTCATGCTGTCCCTCGACAAAAGATACAGCGGATGAAGGAGCAGTACGAGCACGGTGTTACCTTCCACAGCGTTCTTCGGGCTGAAAAGCCGAGTGGAGCTGAGAGGAGCGCTGGGGGCCCCCAGGCAGCTGGCGGCCGAGGGACCCAGCACAGCCCCCAGGCAGCCCTTGCCGACAGGAGACCACATGTGCCACGTACAAACCTTGCACCAATTAATTAAGGGGCAGATTTCACAATGTGTTTTAATTGTCAGGGTATAAATGTCTGTCTTCATTTTTACATTTTTCTAAATTATTCTTGTATTTTTCTACTATATTTCTAATGTAGACTTTTGTATCTTACAAGTCTTTAAATGTCAGTGGACAATAATTTCACAGGTTTACATGACTGAGCCAAGCCCACTGTACCCAGTACAAACTGTACACCCCTGCCCAATCCTTCTTCCGCCACTAAAATCCAGCCATGTGTACAGTGAAATTTGCTAGCTGTGCTCATCACTCTCTTTTTTTTCCCCACCTAGCTGTCACTAATAGATAATACTAGATATTCCCAAATGCTTTCTTTCATTACAGGCTAAGTGGTCAAGTCCTCCTCCGTGCAGTGGTTCTTTCTTGACATTTTGCTACCTCTTACCTGGCTGCATGTCTCTCATGGCCTGTTGTCTCTTCCCCCTCTATCTTGTCCAGGGCATTACTGCTGGCTTTAAGAGAGGCAAAGTGACTCATAAAACAAAAAAGTAGCTCTACAAGACCATATCAAGATTTAACAGTGTTCCTGTTCTACGTCTACATCTCTGCTGCTTTGATTCGTGCTTTTCTCGCTTTAGCTCTTACACAGCCAAACAGTTTCTCCAGCCTCAAGAAAAGCTTTAACACTGAACCGAGCTCTTTATCTGGCCAAGACTTGGGCTGGCAGAAGAGGCTGAGTTCAGCCGGGCCTGACACAAGGCCGTGTATAGAGGCTCTTCAAAGCAGCTSTTAGTGCTAGTCTAGCACTCAACTCTGGCAAGCAGGACCAGGGCTACAGAAACAGCTCTAAATAGTTGAAACATAAGTCTACAACATACCTGAAATAACCTAAAGCACAAATTCTATTGCAGAAAATAATTACTTAAGAAAGAATAAAAAAAAAGTGTACATAAGTGGAGAAATCAGCTCCTTCCATGACAAAGTGCTGAGAACCCACACACTGATGGATGAATGAAAGAAAGAAGCTATCTTGCACTACTTTTCCTTTGTCTGTATCTTTAAATCACACTGATTATTTCCTTATCAGGAAGCCTCAGGAAGCAATTTTTAAAATGCAGCATTTGCAATGGCAATTTTTTAAAGTAGGTGTGAAATATTAGACAGCAGTTGTAGAAAGGGACAGTAGTGCTTAATTTTGCGGTAGGAAATGAAGAGAGGTAGCACTAGACACTGAGAAGCATAGGTACAGCTTAACTAATTAGCAGTTTAGTAGACAGATGAKTTAAGAGGCATAAAGAAATATCATGCTGTCACTGTGCTAAAGCAAAGCTGTTTGTAGGACAGTAGCAGACATACGGGATAAATTTTTTACTCAAGCAGCATTTAAGGTAGTAGTGTCTTAAATGGTCTTCGTCATAAATAATTGTGAACAAGGGGGCCTAGGGAACCTGGCTCTGCAGCATTGCACCAAGGCTTACAGAAACATCAGCAGTTGTGTAGTGAAGCCGCTTACACCCCATTACAATTCTCTGGTCCTGCTACAACGTTCAGCCGTCCCCAGGTCCCCCCCAGGTTGGTGGGGGAGCTGCTGGCCTCCTGCAGGAGCATCCACCTTTGGCAGGCGCCTGGCGGGAGGCAGCAGGACAGGGCAGGCTGACAGCAAAATCCCAATGGAGGTTGCAGCTCAGCTTGCTAGAGTGGAGAAAGTAGAGTAGTAGAAATTCCAGTTCTGAGAAGTCTTGCTTGTTGAGCTTAATGAGAACAAAGTAATGAGTAAAAGTACTCACTACTGCGCTTGAATATTTTCCTGGCAGAAAGAACTCATAAGTGATGAAATTAAAGTAAGATCATTCTTTCCATAACATTGTGGCTCGAAGTGGTACCTTTAACTACAACTGAGTAGTTTAGAAACATTGCCCAAGGATTAATCTGTTAATCCATTTATACATTGCTATCAAACCTTCACAGTTACAGCTGTTTTCTAAAACTTTTAGCACTATAAGAAGTATGAGGGAAAAAAAACATTACGAGAATTGTACTGAAATTAAAAAGCAATATTCCAGAATTAAAGTGTTAAATTCTGGTTATAATGGAATCAGGGAATTGTTTTCACCTATTTGGCACAGTGCTAATCCAATAGATGTGCTCCATATTTACTTCTAACAGCCAAACAACTGTTCTAACAGAGGCCAACAAAACTGATGGTTTCAGACAGAAACAAAAGATTGTGCTGTAATTCAGGAATACATCAGAATCAAAGCAATGGCTTATAAAATGTCAATAAACCTTCAGCCACGCTGATGCCTATTGTATCATACATAGCTGTGTGGGAAATGTATAATTATTCAACTCCAATTTATTATATTTTGCAGATGAAATGCCAGTTAATCTTTGTTTTTGTAATGTATCTTTATTAAATACAATCAGGATTTAATGTACAAAGTGTAAAAATCATTTGAATTTGAAATATATACAATACTGTACACACGAATTTAGTAGCATTCTTTTTTTTGTCTCTGTAGCTTTCTGCAGTCTGTTAATGAGCCCTCAGCTTCCTCTGTGTCCTTCTGAAAAGTCTCAGCTCCTTCAGCACAGTTTTTTAAAGAGTTATTTGCTTCCCCAGCAGATTTAAAACTATTTTTTCGTGAAAGATCATCAGATAAATTAGTAGCTGTTGTACTGCTATTTTCATTTACACAATCAATCTGCTTTTCTTCTGGTAAAGTATTTATGAATGCTTGTGTGTTAATCATCGCAAGCTCTTCATCTGCAACCAGATCATTCTCAGGAAGATGGACAGTCTCTCTCAATTTTCTACAGGGGGTGGCATGACTGATATTCCGGTTTGTTTCTTTTGGTGACTTGCTGTGCTGAAAACCCAAACTTCGTGGAGGCTGAAATGCCTTTTTTAAAGATGGAGAAACAGTTGAACAGATTGGTGTCAGTGGTGGAGGGGCAGGTATGYGGCTGAGCAAGTCCATAGCTTTTCTCTTTTTGCTGTTTTTGGGATGGTCTTCATTAGTAGTAGCAGATGAAGACATTTTTGCTGAGCCTTGTGGGACAAGTTTCAAATTCTGTATGCTATTTGCCAAAGGGCTATGATACTTTACTTCGATATTAGGAGAGGAGACCTGTTTAAAAAAGAAGCAAGTTTTATGTTAAATAAAACATACTATTTTGTTAGCTTCCTCAAAAATTTCCACACAAGAGGGAAAAAAACTGATACAAAAATGCTATGCCATCATTCATGTCCAAGTTAAGTTTGTTATCTTCTGATAGTGATTAACATTTTTTTTTTCAAGGATTGATGCTTGATAAATCATTTTTAAAGGCACATTAAGACAGAAAAGTTTCAGTTTCTGAAATCTAAACTAAACATATGGAATTTTTTCTGTGCCAGATTGTAAGAATTCAAAATAATCATTACAGAACAGAGTTAACTTTGATTTCTACTGCACTGAATATATACTCAAAAGGTTGTTAAAGAAAAATAGAGAAGAAAACTGGGAAAAAAAGGGGGAAAATAAAGAAAGGAGGGCAGCATATAGACTGAAAAAATTAAGGTAACCATATGCACAAGATGATCACTACACTGCAAGCCATTCAAACCCATGCTTAACTTCGGTATACCTTTAAAGTCTCATTTATTTTAAATTGATTAATATATTTAATAAAATTATATATACCACTAAACCTTCAGAATTAAATATTAGAACTGCCTCTGAAAATAGAAAATGATGCTTTGCAGACTTTTTAATCTAGTCCCCAGGAATTAGTCTTATATCAGGGTGCTTCCACCTCCCTAGCAACTAGCGGCAGAAAAAAATTTTGTTCCGACTCACTCACTCCGACTGGCTATGCTTCTGGAACAACTTACCACCAGCAACCTTCAGGGAAAAGAGAGTACTATTTAACTTCAACAACTGATGTTGAGATTGCTCCAAATGTAAACATTTACTAAGTAAACTATAAGTGAACTATATCTAGAAAAAAAGAGCAGAAGATATATTATCTAAACAAGGGTAGGACTTGCAGACTGTCCTGGAAGAAAAATAAAATATTGATGAAGAATTTTCCTCCCAGTGACATCCATATGTCAGATAGTCTTCATAATGGGACCTAGAAAGCAGTAAGTCACCCGTAAGGGAAAAGAGGATTCAATTTACTCATATAAAATTAGAAAGGAAGTTAAGCACCACTGGAACACTTCTGTAAACATAATTTACCAAAAAAATGCATAAGGATGTTGACTTTAGTGGACAAAGAGGTGACGAAAATGCAACAAATCTCTAGCTACAATTTTTGTGGAAATTTTGAGGAGAAAAACCAATCAGTATAAGCCATTAGTATAAAATGTGCTTATATTATTACTTTAAGTAATGTTTGTATAAAATCAGTATTAGTTACAAGAAGCTTACCAAACTGTTACACCCTGCATAAAGGCCTGAGTTGCAAGGGGAAAGGCATTCCAAGCCATATCTTTTAGGTAAACTGGGTGTAAATGGGCCGTTTCTTTGGAGCAAATTCATCAATTTTCTTTCGGCATCAGAACAAAAGGAATCCACATTCTGTAAAGAAGAACAGATTACAATGCAGTAACAGTTTTTTAAATTACAGAAGTATTATATGCTTGCAAACAAAATTTTTGGGACTAAGCTTTCTCATCATGATTCTGCCAGAAGTTTATTTTATGGGTAACCAACAATTTAGAAGACTGCTGCACCTTCTATGGGGTGGGGGGCAAAATATACCTTCCTGATACTGTTAACAAGAAACACTTCCTTCTGTACTTAAACCTGTTTTTCAGTAAGAAGTGAGAAGGCATGACCAGATGCACTACTTAACACAGCTACAAAATTAAAATAATTGTTTTAACAGCCATTTGGTTAATGAACGTGTTCAATTGAGCAAGACAGGAAACTTTAAAAAGGCTAGAGCGAAAGTGTCAGTGGCAGATTTCCCCATTGACAGTTCCACTACTTTTGTTAGCCAGAGAATATTCTGTGGCACATCTTAAGGACAGTACAAAATCCCCCTAAAAGTCAACATTACATGCGTTACTTACTGTAAGAGTTATCAGTACTAACAGATTCTTTGGTGAAGAATACAACACAGCAATAACTAAAATTAACTGTTGAACTAAAAGGTTTACCTTTATCACACTTCTCAGTTCATTAAATTTCTCTTGAAGATGGTTTTCCTTTGGACTGGCAGAGAATACAGAAAGATCACCAGCCAAAAGCATAGGAATTTCTGATCTGAATTCAGATTGCCACTGAAGGTTGCTTGCAGAAATGAACGAACTGCGGACAACTATATCTTCAACAGCAAGGTGTCTAAGATCTGTCCAGATCTTTACTGCCACTAGATTATAGTTTTCATCAGACAAGTACACCAAAGTAATGAAACCTAAAAACAAGGAAAAAATTGAATTAAATGATAAACCTTTAAATAAAGGTTGATTACTGCAATTTGTATTTATAAAAAGAAATAACACATCTTAAAAGAGTTCTAATTGATAAATGTAACAGTGCAGCCTATCTGCATGGTAACAGATGTTTGATGGTTCATTCATAGCCTACACTAGCTCCCTACTGATTGCAGAGACCAATTCAAAGTCTGTGTTTTAAACACCAATATTCCTATGGTGCTTTCTTTTTTCAACCAAAAGATTATCAGYCTGTCTCTGGCCAGGAGCATCAATGGCTGTGCTTCCCTGGTTTCATGATATTTTTACACAGAAGAGGAGCTCACGTGCATGCAAGACAACCTCTGCAATGCCTAAAGTAAAAGCTTCTCTTGAGCTTGGATTTTCCCACACTAAAGTAGTTCCTGAACAAATAAGGGAAGACATTTTTTCTTTAGGGAAATCAAAAAATATCTGCCAGCATGTCATGGTGACGGGCTGTATTAGGTTTTGTAGCAGGTTTTGACAGACCTGCTGAACAATACCAAGATCATCTAGAATTTTGAAATAAGAAGTTTTAGTACTTATTCAATGGAAAGACATGAACATGGTCTACAACATACCTGTTTTGCCAACAGAAACTACAACTCCCACTAAATCAACTTCAGCACATGGCGGCTGAAAAGAAGGATCCAATAAACTTGTGAATGTCAGAGCCTTTCTAGGAAAGAAAATCTGTGACAGCATCTCTTGTGAGACCTGAAAATACACATTTTAAATATTTACAACATACTGTCATGCAGACTGTTATACTTTTTAATCATGACACATCTTCATGAAGTTAAAGCACTTACCGGTAATTGTAGATACTGAGTTTTCTTTGTTGCTGTTAACTGTATTTTAGCTGGGTCCGATCTTCCTTTGGACTGGGATGCTGATAGCTGGTAGATTCTGTACCGACTTCCTTCCTTTAGTAGGGAACAGACATCTAGCAGTGGACGCCAGATACTCAGTATCACTCCTGAAAATATCAGATTAAGATATATTAGGTGTACAATACTAATGTGAAGGCTTCTTAAACAAAACAAAAGAAATCCACAGCACGCCCTCTACCCAAAGAGCTTAAAGCAAAACCAAATACAACCATAAAAGTTGACATGCAAGCTGGAACACTGTTAGGAAACTCTTTTCAAATATACCTATTATGTTGAGCTGTTATCATGTGTAAATTACAGTCACTTACACATGTCCAAGTACTAACCATTATGTTTTTCTTGCTTTCTGTAGTCTACCACACATAATTTCCATACAGTAGACACATCCCTTTTGGAACAACCATGTTCTTCCTGTTCTGCAGACTCTACTGCCTTCTTGAATTCTGCCTGTATCTGAGCTTGCTTTTTATCATTCATCATCTGCCTGTGAGCATTCAAAGCTTTTAATTGGTCTTCACTGAGATAGCCCTGTAACCAAGGGAAAAAGTATTCAGTATCTTTTCTTATTAATTAAAAAAAAAAAAAAATCCTCTCAAGGTTTTTAGACAGCCTCTTTTCCAAGTATTCTTCTGTTACAAATAATCTATTGTTCAGCTGATATACTACTAGGACTTGAAATGATTCTATGTTAACACAGGGGGGTCACCAGTCTTAACCGAAGCTAAGCACCATGTGAATACTAGTATTATATTATATGCTGTTCTTACATGGTAATTGGTGAGAAGTCTGCTTAAGATGAATATTTAGTATAACAGGCATGTTTATATATTAGAAGAAAGTTCTTTGAGAGAAAAAAAAAAAAAAAGAGATGCATGCCTCTCAGCTGACTGCTGTCTCTGAGTTGACACAGTGATTTATATSAAAATGCATCAGGAGCATTATCTTTCTGACCAAGCCTTCAAGATCCAGATGCCTTTACATGTAACATAACAGATATGCATAACATTTTATCAGAGAAAGTCACAGCTATAGGGTTTTAGTGCAGTCAAGGACCCTGATCTTGCAACAGATTAGGCACGCATTTAATCTATAACAACTGGTAGGGACTAATCACCTCCATCTAATTAATAAAGGTATAAACACTTAAAAATTGGGATTGAATTGGAACAGGGAATAAAGAGAGAAAGTCAGTATAATCATTCAAATACTTCAGTGAACAGCTTGCAAGAAAAATGTATACAACTCTAAAGACTTAATAGACACATTTAGTTTTCATCTACATAAGACAGAACAAAGTAATAAAATAACAAACAATATTAACTCATAATTGCACTATATTCTGGATTTGTTATATCAAGAGAGAATAATTTATTCTTTTTTGCAATCCAAGATATTACTTGGCTATTTTAACAAGCTTTCATTCAAATATTTTTCAAATTTTTTATTCTAACTTACTTAGCAATAAGCATACTGTAGGAAATCTTAAAAGAAGGCAAAATACATGGTAATTYAATGGTTGATTTTAGCAGCAGGTGCTAAATTGGAAATAATTCTACCAGCATTTCAAAATTAGCCCAGTAACATCTACAATTACCTCCATATAGCCAGGATCAGATGCATTCTGAATTGCTTCATAAAGTTCTGCACCATCTTGCAAATTATGGATTTGCTGTCTTGTGACTATGCGTGATCTCAGTGTTCTTCTGCTTGTTCTCTCTGTTAAAAAAACCCAATATGTCAGATACAGCCATTACATTTTAAAAATAAAGAAAAAAATATGTAAGAAGCATGATAGTATTTAGGCCTTGTCCAAATAAAAATACAAACTGCTACTCTACAAAAATTCATTTTCTTTAGGACAATGCTAGTGAAAAGAATTCATATTCATTTAAATGCAATGTARACTAGAATATCACACAAACTTAGGGGAAGGTTTTATAAAAAGGCAAACTAGTTCTGGGACTTGTCTGACCCCTCGATGAGCCAGTTCAGTGTGCTAAACCAACAGAAAAGTAATGCTACAAACAAGGCAATAGTTTTCTACCAGCTTAGCAAGCCAATATCAGAGCCTTCACTTAGGAGAGGGTGAGGGACTTGACAGGGTGCCATGAAACTACACTGATACTCGACCATGTGATCTGTATGTCTGTCACTTCCTCCTCCTCTCATGTGACAAAAGGTGACCACAGGACTGAACACAAAACCTCCTTTCCTTAGGACACAAACTACAACGCAAGTTAACTTTATTGCATTAGAGGGATAGAACACTTATCTTCTCATTAGGTAAATTGTCTTTGCTGCTAGCGTTTTGGTGAATTGCCTCAGCGTAGCAGACTTCAAATAGCAGGCTCCAGTAACGATAAATTTACCAATCAACCATGAACCAAGGCAGTGAGGTAACTGATACGTGGGAGGTCACATCAAGGAAGTTTGGAGTTATAAACCAATCTTTGATTTCAAGCAGGAATTAAAAATACACATTTCTGGTGCAGCAGTGAGCTTAATGAGGTTGCAGCAAACAGCAGCCAACTGCAGCACTCGTAGCAACAACAAACCTGAAACTACTGCTAGAAACCACTGGCAAGGCTGTGCAGTGTAATCCCATCGACCTAAGGTCTCCACAATCCCATGATGGTTTGTGAGGAAAGATGTCAAGTGCTCAGTATCTTGGCACTACCATCTATTGAGATAGACCTTAAGCAGTGCCCACCCCTAGAACAAGTCTGACAGTGTCAAATCCTTGAAGAGGACGGAATTATGAATTTCAGTCCTGTAGCACCTTCCTGAGCATCATCTCAATGGTAATTTTTAGTAGCCTGGCTACCAGCAAGTTCTCAGAGTCTCAGAGATAGCCTCAAAGCCAAGCACGTAAGCATGCAGCTGTTTCATACTGGAAGGCCTTAATACATAGGAAGTAAATATCAAAACAACATGCACACACTCACTTCCATCCCCCCCTAATTTCCTCTTCCCTACTGTCAGAGAGGCTTTTGTTAGATTCTTTAAATTCTTCTGTAAATGCCAAAAAAGAAAAAAAAAAAGTTTTTGTGTTCTCATTACATGTTTTGAAGCAATGAGAGCTTTACCTTCATGCTTTTCAAATTCCACTTGGATTTTTGCAAACAGAGCTTCCAGTTTCTTTTGTTGATCCTCTGCATGCTTGGCAGCTTCCCTTTCTTCAGCTCGACTGTTACGAAACACGTATGAGCCAGTTGACATCTTCTCCATCCACTGAAATAAAAATATTCAAACAAAAATCAGATTTTTTTAAACTCATTTGACTTCCTTCTAATACTGAATATTAAGCAAAAATGCTTTAAGAACTGATCAGGTAGTAGTTCTTTCAGTATTATACATAAAAGGCAAAAACCCACTGCCTTGGTAGATAAATCTAGATAAAGTTTTACAGACAGAATGGAGCAGCTGTAGTTAAACCTATATGATGCAACAGCTAAAAAAAATCATAGTTTATCATAACAGATATCAGTGATGTATTTTAGAAGATACCTGGATCCCTCTTGTAGATACATTTAGATAAAAAACAAACTCAAAGATGAAAAAATACCAGAACTGTATTCTACCCAATTTCTCTCTGCACTTCAACCGTACAGTCTATATTAACATGCTGGATTAGATGCTGTAAAAGAACTATAATGCTGCTCTGCCATTGTCCTTAAACTTTTTCTGCTTGAAGTGTTTTCATAGGATTACAGCCTCATCCACAGCCCTGTCAGAACTGGTTTGCTTGAGGCCTTAAGTGCATGGTTTGAAGAGATGGGTAAGCCAAACAAAAAGGCCACTGCAGCTGAAAGCGGTAGTCTTTGGCCCCTTCCCTTGCTCTTTGTTGTGCAGTCCTGCCTCCTCCCTTGCCCTGGCTCTAGTGCTTATCTGACCCTCACTTGAACATGTTAGTTTGCTAATCCAACAGAAAGCAGTTTGCTTCTTTGTTGGTTTAGTTTTCTCCTGGTTTAGTGAACTAAATTAGCTAAGCAAGGGGGTTGGGTGAGTTCCAGATTTAGCATAAAGAAGCAGCAAGACAGTACAGCCAGGAGCAGGATGAAAAAGGGATAAAGGATGGACCTTCAGAGGCAGTGAACTGTTGAAATAGGCCCTGCCTGCCTCCTTAAATGCATGTATTTCCTCTACTATACACAGTATGACACCTCAAATTAGGGTTACTGTGGGTCTGAGACCGCATGACTCTTCAGGTAAAAAGGAGACAGATAGTCCAGGTCTTCCTATCATTTTGGTATGTTTGCTATGTTTGAGCAAGATTTTCCGTGTTTCAGGGGAAAAAAAAGAAAGAAAGAAAAAAAAAGAGCCTACATCAGCAAGCTGATCCCTTGAGGAGACAAAATACAAAGCACCACTTTCCTCCCGAGCCTTGAAGCCATCTACTGTGATGAAGCTACAGATTACAGTCTCCTTTCTGGGACCTAAGTAAATGTTAGTTCTATCAGGGAGTCCACATAGGGAGTGTTGCAATTTCCTCCACTAAAATAATGAACTAAATATCAAAATAATGACCCAAACAAATACTGATACTATCTTTGTGGAATTCATGCCACATTGACCAACATTTAAATAACTTTTTAGATAGCAAATGCCGAGGAAATTAAAAACCCTACATGTACATGCCAAGTATAACATACTCTGAGAAAAGGTAGCAAAATATGAATGTTGTATCCTGATTACACTGTTAACATTAAGAGGACTAATTACCAATGAAAATACTGCTTCTCCTTATAGTTGGGTCTGTTCTAAAAAGCAAGTAATTACAATGAAGTTGGATCATATTTAAAATCTGTCTGAATATTTAAAATATTTTCATTCTATTTTACATAAAAATTGCATTGTATTTTCAGTAATGTTATAAATAATAGATCTTACACAATACAACCAGCTATATGTAAGAAAAAAATATTCTTACAAATAGTTCTAAATTATTTCAATTATTTGCATGGATATTGTATGCTATTAATAGGGCAAACTGGGTTGGACATTTCTACTTGGAGTTGAAGCTGTCAGTGTCTTTTTCTCTCCTTTCAAACAAGCTCTGTGCTTGTTAGATTTAGCTTGCTAGATCTGAAATTCAATTATTTCTCATTCTTTGAAGCTGAAAACAAAGCCAGCCAGAGGATACTGAGCGTAAACTGAAATTCTTCTTACATCGTGATACGTCACTACTGAAATATTAAACACATGAACTTTTTAGCACTCTATATTATGTCTCATTTCAGAAATGATGCAACAATTAACTATTTAGATAAGTTAGATCTAATAGAATCTATTAGATTTATAAAATACTTATACCATACCTGAATAGGATAAGTTCTTTGAATAACTACATCAATACATCCCACTGCACCGCCCTCACTGTAAAGCGATGACAAAGGCAAAGGAAAAGGTCTGGGATCCCAATGAAATCCTAGTTTTGCATGCCATCGTGCACATCGAGTACTGTTTGCTGAAATCTGAATAAGTTCAATGTTGAATGAAAAACTGACACTGATAGGTCAAAAAGAAATCCAACTTACTAAACGAGAGGGAAGAATATTTTTACACTAACCTCACTAAAAACCTCTCATTTCTGCACCTGAATGTACTACATTTTGGTTGCAGGGTTTCTTTTCATATTGAAAAACGTATCTTAAGCAGGTATTAAAATTTTGCTAAGTTAAACTTCTCTAAGAAATGAGTATCCATGAAATACAAGCCATTGCCTTATACTAGCATAGAAAAATCTGAAACTTTACACAGCACATTATTWTCCTCAGACAAGTCAAGCCCCCCCCTCAAGCTCACCCTCTCACAAACTGTTTCCCCCTCCCTTTCTTCCTCACGCTTCTATATTATCTATGATGGATAAATAGTTTTTGTAACTTGATGTCTCAACAAATTAAGGATTTGGAATGGACAAAACATGCAACAGATACCTTGACAGAATTTTATACTATAAACTTCCTCTTCCAATCCTATTGAATAGTGTTAACTGCCTTGTGTCATGTCTTAGTAATCTGGATATTAAACTGACAAAACTTTTGTCTGAATATAGAACTCCATCTGGTTTACAGCATTGCCCAAGTAAATAGCATCCATCACATCTCTCAGTCACATCCAATCAAGCTGAACTAATATTTCATTTTACCTTTAACATAAGAGAATCTGGGGCTTCCAGTGGTGTACATCCATTCTGAGAGCCAACAAGTTCTGCTCCATGTACTATGATCTTCTGACCAACAGTGAGCCGCCTTCTATGCAAGAACGCTTTGAGAGGCGGATCCACAAGAGCTCTAATCCCGTACCAGCCATCAGTAACTTCAATTACTGCTGCTTCTTTTTTACTTTCCACATTCTTATTGTTACTGCTAGGAGACACAATGGTATTCAGTGATATGATTTTAGAAATACACAGTATGAGTGTTTTACCTGCAGTATCATCCTTCTCCATTATTTTTTTGATCGCTGATCGTTTACTTTTATCAACTTCCAAATCATATCTACAAAAAAGAACCCATGACACTCTGTTAAAACATGCAAAATCCATCACAATCGTTTTCCTTTAAAATAACAGTAGCAAACTATTGCTAAATCAAACTACAGGCTTTAGCACCATTGTAGCAAAGTGACACTTATAAAATTTTTAGCGAATAACATGCAATACATTTTTAATATTGATATAATTAAGCTCAACAATACAAGCATTTCAATAAATAAATCAGGTAGATGTGCTTAATTTAAAATATTACAAACTAGAAAGGACACAGTATCACAAATTACAACTCCAAATACGTTGCTATGCATACCTATATTTTAATTGCAACAACACTGTTTCTGGTGTCAAACATCTGTTAGCAAATTCATGTGGAAAAGACACTTCCATGGCTGCCAATTTCCATACAATCCACCTATAGTGATTGTAAACCCATGCCTCTGTTATTAGCTTGGGATCCACACCAGGAGTATCACACAGGGCTCTGCAAATGAATTATTAATAAATTAATCTGAAATCCACTGCAAGTTTTCACTTTTACCTGTTTTTCCCTAGCATTGCATTCAGTACACCTGCATAGGCAACAATAACAAAGGCATAATTACTACTGTGAAAACTAGAAGATTACTTACCATAAACTGGAGGTCTTTCCCAAAGTCTTGTCCACATGCACTTTGGCAGCTTGCATATGCATACATACATGCGTTCTTGAAATGGAGACTTTTTAACCCTAGCAGTAGCTGCAGGGACGTGCCCTGTCAGCTTCCTAGAGTTATGCACATAGCATAAAGGGACAGATGTGTGCTCCATTCCCTTTCAACACTGGAATTTCCCCTGCTTGCTTGATGAATTAATGACAATCCCCTTCTACCTTACAGTCTTTAAAGTTGTGATTTGGGTGTTTTTTTGTTTGTTTGCCTTTTTTTTTTTAATATGCATGTGGACAAGTCATTTCAAAACTTTCAGCTTTGAAAGAACTTTCTTCTCTCTGTTGGATGACTGCTCAAGCTGCCTTTCATTCAGTCTTGATTCCAAGCTGTCCCCTTCTGACCTGCGTGAGAGGTCTTGGAAACCTTTATTTTTTCCAACTCTCCTGATCACTAGGAAAGCCATTTCATTAAAGAAGGAAGAGGAAGAATCAGACTAGAGATTCAAATGGCTGAGCCATTAGACTGGTTAGAACACAAGTTAAACCCCACAAAAAGAGTCAGTTCCCAACTGGTCAGAAAGCCTCAAGAAGACTTAAGAATATAATGAATTGTATTGCATTGGGTGAGGAAAAGAAACAATTTAAAGGCTGAAAACTCATACATAGGAGAACAAAGAGCAGGCATGACCATCAAATTAATTATCATTACATTAGAAGAAAGCCAAGTAATCTTAAGCTTTAGGAGATACTCTGTAATCTCTTGTAAAGGACACTCAAAAGTTAAAGACAACATTCAGTTCACGATTAAGACCCTAAATATAGATGACTAAATGAAGGCATATATGTTGTAGTTAATGGAGATTCAGTTAATACGCTTACCAGGATAAAGAGACTGATTCAGCTGACCAGTCAATAGGTATTTGTTCTCAACCATATACTTTAAAATATACACAAGTCTAGAAAAGATAAAGGAACTGAAGGCACTTGTGGAGCAACCTCTACAAATTGCTTGACAGGAAATCTGGTATTCAGGGTCAGATCTATGTTGACAGCCGGAGCAAGTTCTGATACCGAAAATGCCTTGGCTGTGCTGGGACAGCTCTCAGTATGTTGGTGGTTTCTCTCTTCTTTTGCTAAAAAAAGGAACGTGAGGAAAGCCATATACCAGGTGGCCTGACCAGAATCGGAAACACATCTGAAAAGGATTGCCAAGACAAGTTTCCACTGGAACAGGAAATTGGACTGCCTAAAAAGGCCAATATTTGGCTTGTCTAGTCATAAAATGTTTTGTGCCAATACTTTAATACATTTCCCATTCACAGGAAAATTGTGTGAAATGAATCAAGATAACCACTGGAACCTCCAACATGTAAAAGCAGTAAATTGCAAATACACTGATACAGAGTTGGTACATTTTTCCAAGAGGTCTACTGCTTCTTGACAAAGAACAACCCAAACCTCATGTCCTATTCATTTGTGTGGAACACTGTAGTCGTGTTGCTGGTCAGCCTAGAAATAGCAACCTATCCTATGAAAAAGCAATGACCAGTACCTACTAAAACGCATAAAACTCTAAAACACTAACAAGTAGGCAAGAGCTCTTGCACTGTTACTGCACTCAGGTGAACATCCCAGCCAGTCTTTTAAGCATCAACCATAAATGCTTTGTAGGAGCACTCCCTCTGACAAGGTGTGTCTCAAAAATATTCAACAATTGTGTCCCCACTGGAGGGAAATGGAGAATCAGGGATGGTAATGTTAATAGTGAAATACTTGCCAAATGGGGAGTAAACAGGCAAGCCACAAGTTAGGTTAAGCTCTGTGTATTCTGCCTCTGGGTAACTACTTAAACGCATCCAGTTACGTGGCCCAGAGATGTCAATGAAACAGTTGGGTCATGTGATGCCACAGGGTGTGAAAGGAGCTGTGGGAGGATTAACTTTGCCTTACAGTATTTAGAATAACAATAATTAATGGTTTAACTGGCTAGAATATTTTCATATTTATTGTCAAACCAAGAGACTCAAGAACTTCCAGAGCAGAGTGCAAAGTTGCCTTGACTTCAGCAAGGACTTTGACAGTCCCCCAAAGCTTCCTCATCACCAAATTGGTAAGATATGGGCTGGATAAGTAGATAAGATGGGTGGAAAATTGGCTGCCCTGCTAGGCTCAGAGTTGTGATCCACAGTATAAAGTCCAGCTGGTGGCATCTCTTAGGGATCAATATGGGGACCAATACTGACTGTTTAATGTCTTCATCAACAACCTGACTTCAGCAAGTTTGCAGATGACACCAAATTGGGGGGAGTGGTCAATACACTGGAGGGCAAGGCTGCTATTCAAAGGGACCTGGACAGGTTGGAGAAATGTGCTAACAGGAATCTCAGAATTCAACAAAAGCAAATGCAGTCTTGCACCTGGGATGGAATAACCTCACGTAACAGTAACAGGCGGGGGTTATTTGTCTGGGAAGCTGCTTTGCAGAAAAGGATCTTGGGTCCTGGTGAATAACAAGATGATCATGAGGCAGTAGTGTGTCCTTGCAGCAAAGGCCAACTGCATCCTGGGCTGTATTGTTATGAGTGAAATCAGCAGAGGAGTGATCCTTCCCCTTCGGCATTTGTGAGACTACACCTGGAGTAGTGTTCAGGTTTGGGCTCTCCAACGCAAAGATGTTGGTATATTGGAGCAAACCCAGCAGACAGCCACCAAGATGGTTTCCCCATGTTCCAGGGGGCCGAGTACATTACATATGAGGAGAGGCTAAGAGATCTGTCTTTATTCAGCTTTAAGAAGAGAAGACTAAGAGGAGACCTTATTGCTGTCTACAACTACCTGATTGGAGGACACAGAGAAGATGGCGACAGACTCTTCTCAGAAGTGCATGCAATAGGACGAGAGGCAATGGACAAGCTGAAACACGAAAAATTCCAACTAGATACAAGGATTTTTTTGAATATATTTTTTAAACGTGAGAGTGGTCAAATACCAGCATGGGCTGCCCAGAGGGGTTGTGGAATCGCTATCCTTGGAGATATTCAAGACTCAACTAGATAAGTACCTGTGTGACCAGATCTAAATAGACCTGTTTTGAACAGGGGCTTGGACTGGATGATCGCTGGAGGTCCCTTCCAACCTAACCTACTTTGTGATTCTGTAAATTCCAGCACTTGATCTTGAGAGCACTCCTTACTGCGTAGTTATTTGTTATGGACACAGTTCTCCTAAGATGAACAAATACTGTTGGCACCAAAAACGTTTCCCAAAGTCATGTGGAAAAAGTCAGCAATGATCCTGACTCACTGAGGAGGGCGAGAAAGTATTTTTTCCAGGAGGAAGCTCAGATTACAACATGGAAGTAAACACCTTGTACAAGTCAATTTTCCCCATGCTGGATTACTTGCACCAACTTCACCAGCCCAAACTCAGACTTGCAAATCAAAGCAGTCCTGGAAATTGGAACAGACCTAATCTCTGTTGTATTTTGGTACTGGAAAGCAGATGCTGCAAATGTCTTCATTCTGATATTATGTATGTTGGTAATGCATGCTTGACTACAAATACTGCTCAAGTACAGGTCTCTGGCTTGAATATTTGGGTGAACACATACCAACAGTGATGCTGACTTGAAAAAGAAACAACCTCAAACTGGCTGAGGAAAACAGCAAAACTCCAGAAATTATTTTACTTGCCAATATTTTCTGAAGTTTTGCTGAAACAACAGTACACCAATAGTTCCTTCTGCTGTTTAACATACTTTTGCTAAAGTTGCATTTAATGTATAAACTTGCTTACGGCAAAACAAAACATAATTTTCATGAAAGTGTTTAGGAGATATGCACTCAACACATTCTTTTTTTTTTTTTTTTCCTCAGTTTATCTTAAATGACCTTAAATGTCCAGGAATAGAAGGTGGGCCAGGAAGAGTGGAGCTGTTTGTATGCTTTTTTGCTTCTTATATATACATTCAAAGAATGAATCAGCGAAAGTTCTACCAGTGGAATCTTGGCTTCCTTCAAATCATGCTACAAATCCACTTTCTTTCTGTAAGTCAGCTTTAAAAACTTCATCATTAAAAAACATTTCCAGCCTTGTCCTGCCAAAGAAACCTTAAACAACTTCTGCCCCCCGCACAAACCCAACCTTCATTCCTTCACCCCCCCGCCAAACTCTTGAGCCTACCAGAGACAAATCCTTTTCCACTTGAAAAATCACAACCTATTAATGCTATTAATTAAACAAAATGGTAAAGGGCTAAATTAATCAGTAAATAGTAACATTTTTCTAGACTACATACGCTATGGAAAAAACTCTTGAAATTTTCTGAATTGACTTTATGTTTTACTTAATGCTCAATTAAGATCACGAACAGTGATTTTAATTACCAGTAGTCTACATAGTTACAGTAACAGAAGTGTACTAAAAATGCATGGTAAAAAAGTAGCCAGAGGTTATAAAAGACCATTTTGTTGAATTTACTGTAAGGAATAAGAGAATCGCAAGCTAATATAGCACACTTGCCTCAAGTTCATAAGTAAAAGTACCTGTAAAACTCTTTTTTTCCAGCTTTCCCCTCATCTGTAGGTATTAGGCATCCTCCATCAGCAAGTTGCATCCCATGCCCAGCTAGTAAATACTCCTTACTGAAAAAATCTTCCATGAGAAACTGAAAAGATTCTGCATTCACAGCGTTAACTTGTATGCAATGTTTTGAAACACCATATGTGTAAAGCTGCAAAAAATTAGATGAAAAAGACAAAATAATGACAATACAGTAAGAATTCAGCTGATTCTTTACATCTAATGCTACAAATTCACATATAGTATCTCATGAGCTTGAGTCAGCTTTTATCTGACCTTGTCATTTTGTATGTAATCCAAGGAGAACGGAGGAACTCTCAACAATTATTTTTGCAGAAGCACAGCAGCACATGCGTGCTTTTAAAAAGGATTTCAAAAATTCAACAGGCTTTGCACCTTTACTGTGCCAAAAGCAAGACGTTTTTGGTATTGACTCAGCTCAACTAAAATTTTAACTGGGTGTTAAGAAGCTTATTTAAAAAAAACTCTTTATATGGGCTAAAGGTCATTGGCTGCTATCACTGGTGGATTTTTTCCTTGCTCTGCTTCTCTCATTTGATGATTGTTACAGAAACACATAAGATTCTTTTTAGTTGGAATATTCTTAAAAACTGTGGATACACAAAACTCCTTAAAAAGCTGTAGCAACTGGTATAATAGTTGTACTGTACTTATCTTGAAACCAAACAAAATACACATTTTACTTAAATGTATCTATTCAAAAGATTTTGTTTGCCTGTTTAAGGAAGAGACCCTGAAAAGATGCACAGTATAAAGGTATGAATATACCTGCTCCGCAGAATAAGAACTAGGAGACTTCTCTTCTACTGCAGTTTTCAGAGAGATTCTATTTCTTGCAGAGGTTTTTATGACATAAAGACTGCCTAGTTGTGAGCTAATATTTTGTCTATATTTCTTTTTAATTCTCATTTCCTGCAGATCTCTTGCACAGTGGAGATTTGTCATCATCTTGCTCATAACTGCGAAAATAAAAAATCATGAAAACCTGCTTACAATATTATCAAAGATAGTCATATAATAAAAGCAGATTCAAAGATGCATATTTTCCAAGTCACTACACAGGTCTTTAGAATCTGTAACAGTCTAAATATTCAAAGTTTAAAGCATGTAAAAAGCAGTGTTTACTGAAGGTATTTGAAAAATATTGACATGAAATGAACTGAAGTCCCTGAACTAAATACCGTATATTTCTCCCCAGACTGAACTCTATCTTCATAGAAAATGCCAAATGAAAAGAAACAGGTAGATGATGACTAAAACATCTGTAATCCTGAGATCCTGACCTGTAAACAGGGGATCTAGTTCTGCAAACACTTATGCATATGTTTAAACTGATATACATGAGTTCTTCTGAAGAAATCCAAACTATGTGATTTTAGTAGTTACATAAGTTATACATACTGGAACATTCTAGAGAGACTAGAAGGCATAAGTAAGTCCGCATACCAATGAAAGTGAAAGAACAGAGCATTTAAACTCTGCTGCTTTGAAAATGCCACAGTCAGCCATTTGTATGGTTAGGCCTACATTTTAATCAGGAAACAGAATGTATATATGCGTCTATAGAAGTGAATGAAGTATAGCAAGGCCACTCTATAAAGTGGCCTATATATATATATAAAAAACAATTTAAGTATTCTAGGATCTTTATAGATTTTTTATATCTCTCTCTCTMTMTATATATCTTTTATATACATATAAAATCAAATATCAGATGAAACATAACCAACTTAAACATTTGTTCCGGAAACAGCATGTGAAACCAAATTGCTCACATGCGTAATTAACTTTTAAGATGCGCATGCCATATAATGAGCACAGTATAAAGTATGATTTCCTAATTTCCCTACAAAAAGCTTATAAAGAAAATAAAAAGTCTGACAGAATGTGCAAAGCCCTTAAAGATCAAATTCTGATTGTTAGTATTTGTAGTAGGTAAGTGATCAAAATCTGAAAATACCTGAATTGCCATTTTCTAAGTCAGTGTCTGCTGCTTGCTGAATGCAATTGCTGCCCTCTGACTGGGGGTGGTGAGCTGCAGCAGTATGTTGTTCAGCTGTGATCTGATTTATTTCCCTCTCTTTAGTCATATTTTTGCTGATCAATGAGTCACATCTGCTGCTGCTGTCTTGTTCATTTGTAGAAAAAGTCAGCTTTGTTCTGAAGGGTGGAATAAAAGTTTTAACAGTTCTGCCAGGTTTGTATAAACTTCTTGTTTCTTCAGTCTTTTCAGCCAAGGCCTTATGTGGAGTAGAAAACCCTGAAGTACCACTTGAAGACTGTCTTAGTGCACAGTGCTGAAAAATAGCAGATTTAGATTTAAATCCTTTGAAGTCTTGATCCGGTAGAGTAAAGGTAGGAGTCTTGACTTCTTGTCGTTCTTTAGTAGCACTGCAGAGGCGAAAATATTTAAGCGTATAGGTTCAGCTTCCTGACATAAAAATCTTTGTAAAAATTTTGACATTCTTAATTTAGTAAAGTAACTTTCAACACCATGTCAATAAAAAGATAGAATGTTATCTAGTCTTTGACATTTTAAAAAATGAATAATTAATTTGCATCTACTGAGAAAAAAGAAAAGTGTAAAATTTCTGGTTTTCATCTCAGTGGACTACTGCAGCAATACATGTCATAGGTAATTTGATGTGTTTATTCTGAAGTAAAATGATTAGTCTTTTAGAAAGTTGGGTAGTAAATTACTACCGTAGGTTAAAAATGTCACAAGAAACTGCAAGGTCTTAAGAAACTTTAAAATATATTATAAATTACTCACCCCAAAGGTCCACAAGTTATGGGTTTTAAAGGAACATGGTATATAAATTTTCTTCTGTCTTTGAAAATGCCTGTAATTAGAAAAAAAAGTTTGAA
Organism: Apteryx rowi; assembly: GCF_003343035.1. Taxonomy (NCBI): domain Eukaryota; kingdom Metazoa; phylum Chordata; class Aves; order Apterygiformes; family Apterygidae; genus Apteryx; species Apteryx rowi. The sequence continues at coordinate 30,495 of NW_020451022.1, forward strand.
ATGGTACATTATATGGATGGACATTTACAGAACATATCTATATATTTATAATGTTAATACAGAGAAAGACAAGTTTGCAAAGTGGGTTAAAACAGTTCTTCGTCATGTTTTTTACAATAAAATCTTTGTATAAAACGTCTTTGATGTTGAGAAAGCCATTTCCGTTTTCCTAGCTTATCTTCGATGAACAAAAAAAAAAAAAAAAAAAAANAAAAAAAAATCAGGCACAAAACATTTAACATTTCCAGGGCTAATCTTACTGTGAGAACAGCTCTTGATATCTGAACTATTTTTTTCAACAGTACTGCTAGAAACCACTTACAGAAGGAAAAACCAATTATCTTTTACATTTCTGAATATTAAAAAATTTTTATAACACAAACTTGTCTTTCATAATCTGACTGCCCCTAGAAATATTTCTATTTACCAGTTCAGTAACTGGCATCCTCTGGAATGCAATGCTCTTGTGCATTTGACATGTTCCACATGGCCAGCACCAGATATTTTGCCAACATCTGTTTGATCTAAGCATTACAGTTATCCTTATCAACTAAACCAAGGATACACCGATAGTTACAGACCAACAAACACAAATTAAAAACTCCTAACAGAGAAAGTTCGACACCAGAAGGATGACTGTTTTACAGGTTCTCAAAAAATCTTGCTGTGGCTAAAACCAAGGAAACTAACATAACTGTCAGTAGTCTGGTGATAGGCCATCATAAATGCAAAATACATTTTCAAGGAACAACAGAGTTCTCCTCTTTAATGATAATACATAGTTCAATACACCTGATAAATTAAATGCTGATGCGAAACTCAAGATTAACCTCACATGACTGATTTTTTTTTTTTCAGTTTAGAAATGTAAACCTTTCTTAAAGATTCTTCTCTCTGGAAAATGAGAGACTGAGCAAGATCTTTATAAAGATGACATTCAACCACACACGTCATCTTATGTGACAAATAAGAAAGATTTAGGAATACAGTATTTCCCCTTGGCTGGTGTCAAAACACTTGGCAAGCAATAAGTGTATGAGTAGACTGGTAGCCATCTTAAGAAACTATGGGAACCAGAATCAAACCCAGCACATCTGGGGTCACACAGGAGTTCTGACTGGTCTTAGCTAAGGTTCTTGGCAGTTACAATACAGGTTGAAAAACAAATAACTGATGCCATCTCCTATTGCACCCCAATTCTTGTTCGTACTGGTTACAAACAGCTCTAAAAGATAAGTGACTATAAGGCTAAACTCTTAATTCTCATTTGTGAGTGTGTAAGATGTTTTGGGTTCCTGGTAGGGGAATGTTTATATTTTATTCCAGGTAAGCTCCCCATTCAATTAAGAATTCATTTAGCAATTTATTTATTTTTTTTATCTGCAACTGCAAAAGAAGAGAGCATGTTTGCACAAACCAGGTTCTCCTCCTTCCATTATTCTAAGGACATGCTTATCTTGGACTTACCAACATATCTAAATCACGTCTGACTGGAACTTAAATTGATTTGTGCTGTGCCTTTAGGCTGTGAAAAGGAGGTTTCAGATGAGAAGTCATATAAACAAGATGCCATGTGATCTAGGAGTCAGAGGAAAGATTTGGATAGAACAACTGTTTTCAGTTGTTCCACCATACAGAGTAACACTGTCCAGATTCTGTTTCAGGATAGGATATTATTTACAGATGCAGGGTACAAAATTGTTCTCTGGCAGCAACTTACAAGTTCCATTTAAAACTTTCTTTGAATCATGAATCTTATGCTTAGAACAGATTTAAGGCTGCATTCAGGAACCAATGAATTTGTTCAAAAGAATAGCTTTCTAGGAGTCCAATATCTAGTTACAGAATCACTTCTGCACACTCATGTAGGTAAGTCATTATAGTTACTGTGATAACTGTAAACTTTCTTGATGCTACTGCAAGGCCAAAAGGAAGTCAACTTTGTTGATAGCAGTATGCGCTCATCAAGAATCAAAGAAATTTTCTGAGTGTTGGAATCATGTTCAAGAAAAGTGGTTTGAATCTCCCATAAAATATTGAAGGGATCACAGGGGATTTTTTTTTCCTGAATCTGATGCAGCAAATGAAAACATTCACAATCTGAGATTAAGTATGATTCCCCTTTCAGCTTTCTTCTTAGAATGAGAGAAATACTTTGAATAAAGTATTTTTAAAAAACTGTTTAAATAGAATATTACAAGTTTTATAATTCCCATTTGCAGAAGAAATCCAAGTATAATTCCCTTGGGAGTAGCCTGGCATGAAAGGTACTTCCTTAAATGGACAGTAAAGGTGGACCAAAACTGAACCTGTGTGTCTGAACAATAACATTAGAAACCATTCATGACCAAATCTTTCTGCATCATAGCTTCAAGAGAAAAGTCATTCACATTATCTAAAGAAATAGGAAGGTGAGGCTTTCCAAATTCTTGTAATCAGTGATGCAGATCACAGTCTAGGTTAGGGAATAGCTGGCTGAGACAATCCAAAATGGAAGTGGTATCGATGAGATGGATAAAATGTTTCCCAGATCTAGCTAGCACTATTATAGCACTGGGTATATGAAAGGGGGAGTCCTCTACATCATCAGAAAAATCCACCCATCAAACTGGATTCTTTTACACTCTGTACTATTTTCAGGGCTTCCAAAAGCAGCAGCTGTGAAGAAACATCTCTCATCTAAGACAAAAGATCTGACAATAATTATTAGTTGTACATGCTTTTCTGACTTAGTGAATGAATCCTGCTACTCAATTCCAGGTGAGATCCAACAATACTTAGAAAGAACAAGTTACTTAAAAGAAAAAAACGGTTTATCCTATGATCAAAAGCAGTGGTCAAAATCACATGATCCTAGCACCCTAGTAAAATCAGCTTTCCACAAAACGTCATCTCAAATTTTAAAACCTTGGTTTCATTTTCATTAGCCTCCATGTTACTGGCTCAAAATATTAAAAACATCTGTAATGCAGATGCCTCTCAGTAACTACATTCCTCACAAATTACATGTTAAGATTGTCAATACCTTCTCATTTTCCTGTAGATATAGGTTTTAATTATGAAATTACAGAACAATAAAATACATTCCTCCAACTGAGTTTGGGATTTGAGATTGTGAGAAATTGGATGAATTCCTACCATGTCAGAAATAAAACAGAATTCTTGCAGGAGTAGTACTTTTTAATATATTTTGATACTATATGATAAGGCATGCAATTAATCATGTGATTTCAAGCCAGCAGACACATTATCATAGCAGCTTCCTTGATTTTTCGTGACTATATTGATAAGAGAAGCAGTTGAGCAATCTTATTTTATGTTACTTTATTGGAAACTGAAGAATTCTAAAGCTAACACCTGACACCAAATTACTTCTTAGGACACATGAACGCTAAAATTACCATCAGGGGTGCTTTTTGAAGCTTTCAAAAATTTGGCAGGATTCTTTGTTCTATCAAATTCAGGTAGCAGCTGTCTTTTAATTGGAGGTTCTCCTAGGATAAAAACACAGATTTAAAAAATGAACTTCCTTTTAAGTTCAGTTTCTTACCCAGTACACTATAAGTTAACTAAATTTCTAAATAAAACATTCAAGAAGTCACAGCAAACAGAAGTAGCAGGTCTTCAGACCACACTTCTATATTAAAAGCATCCTTTTCCAATTCAGAGATACTTTACCACACTTTGTAAAGCTTTCTTTTGTACAGGATGACTATATAGCGTTAACAAAAATGGTTTTGAGACACCATACAATAAAGTCTGTTGCAGACTCTCTTGTGGTCAGTAGGTTGTTCCCTCCAAGTCAAAATCTGTGAGCCTTAAGTTACCAAACATCCCAGAGACAGTCTGCCTCAGGAAGTCAACCATAGCGGACTTCAACACCACAGCTCGCTTCTGTCTTCTTTTGTACTTTCAGTAATCAAGGGGTCCCTACACAATTCTAAAAAAAATATGTAACACATCTTTTTAAAGAAGTTATAACAAAGGGTATGGTTCCACTGTGGCACAGACTGATTCAAGATGGAGTAATGCAGTTCCATCTGGCTTTCCATGCTTACCCAAACTTTCTTGCACTAGCTCCCTGCCCTTTGTAGCAGAACTTGTGGAGCTGGGCAGTGAGTCTGTTGCAACCTAACCCTTCCGCAAGCTGTTTTCAGCTGGCCCAGATCCCTGAATGGGTTCTGGGTGACTGTGCAAAAACCATTATCAACACTGCAGCCCTGAGACAGATGAGCTTTAGACAGCAAGGAACTGTGCTTTTTGACCAAAACCTATTCTTCAAATCAGAAGACTAGCAGTCTGAATATAAGTGAAACCTTGTCCTCATTCACAAGGCATGAAATGCTGAAAATGGAAATACTTCTCATTTTTAAATGAAAAAAAAATAGACTTGTGCAGAGAGTAGCACAACATCTTATTCAAAAAGAAAGACAATTAACACTATCTCCTCAGAGAGAAAAGAGGTAGCAACTTTTTTCCATACCTTTACACAACAACTGGAGCTTTCACAGAACAGCAAAACCTGCACAGCTTTAGAATTATTACTAATAAATTTGGCTTGTACTATGCATTTTAGGCTGGAAAGCACGAATGAACCCTTGCTTGCAGCAATAACTTTGTTGCTGACACTAAGAGACAGAAGTTCAACTTCTTGATGACAAAATTATCAATTTGTTATAAGCAAAAAGCTGCCCACCAATACAGAAGTATGAAGTGGAACATATATAAGACAAAAACCTACCAAATGAGGTATTTCCTTCCAAGTGCCTCTTCCCAAACATCTTATTTTGAAAGTTTTTATCCAGCATTCTGCCACTGAAGGATTGTGTGGCATTAATTCGTACTCCAGAACCTGAAAGATGATCTTCCATAAAAGCTTTTGCACTTTCTACAGCCTCCACTTGCAAGCAATTTTTTGGAGTTTGGAAACACGTAAGGTTAATATTCGGTTCTGCTTTAGCAATAGTACTGCATGAAACTGCTTCAGACTTTGTTTCCTTCTCCAGATTCTGCTGCCCTTCTCCAAGAGACGAAGTCTCCTCTTGCTGAAAACTATTTTTAAATAATGTTAACTGCTTGTCTTTCTTACTACGCAGTATGTACTCAGGCATTTTAACATGGTGAGTGCTTGGAAGAGGCTTCATTTCCTCTGAGTAGATGCCTTCTAATTCAAGTTCTTCATTGAAGCTTTCTTCAACTTTGGGTTCTGAGATCACTTTATCTACTATTTTGGCTGTATCACCACAATCAGTTAGAGATTTTACAGGTTGACTGCTCTCTTTAGTTGAACCAAGTTGATTTGTAATGCAAAGCCTATTCCTTACAAAGTCATCAGAATCTTTTAAAATTGCCTTTGCTTTCTGATAGGCATTTTCAGAGACTTTTACCTGCTTTCCACTTGCAGTGCTGAACCCAAAAGCAGGATGTAAAATCAATTCAGTGTCGGAATTCTCTCTCCCTTTTAGTAATACTAGCCCCATTTTCTTAGGAACTGCTTTGGTGCTCACTTCAGACTTTTTAACATCTTCCTCGACTGAAAGTATTCCTTGCAGATCTGAGGAACTATTATTTTCCATTTCAGAAAAGAGCTGCCTAGCTTTCCTTAGTGATTCTTCTGATAATTGTACTGGTTTACCACTTGCTGTACTAAAAAATCCAAGATTACTTATAGAAGAATCTGACTGCTTTATTTGCTTATCTGGCATAGGCAAGTGTCCTAAAAGCTTAATATTCTGTTCAAAGCACTGCAGCTGAGAATTTGGAACACACTCTGCATCTGCAAGTGTATTTGTATCATGGTGTCCATTTTCACCTGCATTCTCATTTACATTAATGAAATGGCATGCAAATGAATTAGTCTCCTCACTTTTGGCAGCGTTTAAGAGTTTAGCAGAATCAGGACGCTGAGCATGAACAATGAAAGATGAATTTGCAGCAACTTCCATCTCATTAGTTTTTGACTTAGTTTCAGGTCGAGGTTTTACAGATCCACCATTGTCTTCTTGAAATATTTCTCTGACTCTTGCTAATACATTTTTTGAAACAGAAACTGTTTTACCTTTGGCTGTACTAATCATAATTGGTTTCAGATCACCCATTTGTTTTTCAAAATTAAAACTACGAGATGTTTCTTCTAATCTGGTCAAATTAGTTTCATCTTCAAGACCACCAACTAGGGACTGTTCTTGGTGAGCAGTAACTGTGGTGTTTGTGAAGCAGTTTGTATCAGGACAAGATTCATTTAGATGTTCTAAGTCAACTTCCTTACTGTCACAATTCAAATGAGAAGAGCTACTTTTTGAAACACTGCTGTAAGCTAAGAGGAGGGATTGATTAGATTTATTTTTACTGTCCTCAACAAATAAACTATTTTTTGCATCTCTAGGCATAGAATCCTCTGCAAGGTCATTTGATACCTTCATTAAGTGCAGAGATACAGCAGATTGCACAGGAGAATCACGCGTGTTTTCTGACTGATAATTCTTTTTTGCTGAACAATCCATATCTCTCTCTGCAAACAGTTTTTCGTCCTCAGACAATGAAGTTCCACTCAAAGCATCACTGTCCTTTCCAGGAAAGTATTCTAATTGTGACTTTCCAAGCCTGACATCAGCTTTTTTTTGTGCATGTTGAATTCCAAAATTTCTTTCACAATCTTTATCTATATTAACAAATGCGTCTTCTTGAACAGTATCAAGAGTAACAGTTTGTTTAAAGGGACTAAGCTCTACTGTCTGTTTAAACTGATCTCCAGTTTCTTTACGAAGAAGGTTTTCACTGAAATTAAGTGTTTCTGGATCACACTGAGCAGTGCTTTCAATACATGAATCACAGTCTTTGGCACAGTCCGTACTACATCTCCTTTTCTTTAAGGGGTCCTCAAAATTGTCATTCTGTTCCTTTCCTAAAACATTTTCTTCTGCAAAAAAATGTTTGGCTTTAGCCAAAAATCCATCAGCAATTGTTATCTTCTTGCCACTGGCGGTATGGAAACCAGTTGGATAACTCCCTTTAACTGCATTTTCTTCAACATCCATATCTTGCCGGAAAGGCATTTGATGATGATGGTAAGAGCCTATTTTTATTTCACTGTGGTTCACAAAGAGGTTCTTACCAGGGGTGGTGTCTGCTTCTTCCGTATTTATACTATTTGTCTTTCTTTTATCAGAGTTCTCTGAAACGCTCACATCTCTTTTGTCACATTTTACCTTGAGCAAGTATACAGAATCATCCAAAGATGCATCAGAAATGGATATATCACCATCAGCTGCAGTTTGCAAACTTTGTGGTAAGTATTTATCTTCTTGATTTTTCTCTTGTCCTTTCTGATTAGGAACTAGTTTTTCCATTTCACCGGATATACTTAAACTATGTTTTCCTCCAGTTGTAGTAGCATCTCCTAGACACATCACATCTAATGAGTCTTCTTGCAAACTGCCTTCAACTTGGCAATCTCCTTGATTCAAAAATTGTTTGGAAATTTTCAGATTCTGGTTGTGTTTTTTAATGGATGACAGACTGTTTCCCATTTCACAGGCAGAATACCTAGCATYATCTGTACAACTGAAATTGATGTTTTCATCATTTCTTGATCTTTTTGTCCAATTTTCTGTATTTCCCCTAAATGGTGTACTAATATTTTCCTCATATTTTTTCTCTGAATGGTGGGAAACAGAACCCGTGCAGGAATCAGAACCTATGCTTTTAAAGTTTGTAACACAAACTGTCTTTCCTCTGTTTTCTTTTGTGAGGCATCTGAAAAAATTCCAGTCAGAAGATTTATGTCCATTTGAACTCTGGCATCTAGTATTAGTTTCAGAAGATTTAAAGAAGTAGTTATCACCATCCAAGTCCCTGAACAGCTCTGCAGACCTGGTCAAAGCTGCTTTAGAAATATTTATTTTTTTACCTCCAGCCGAAACAAAGCCCACAAAATTAGAAAAGCTGTCCTGTATAGGCACTGGAAAGCTTTGACCATCAGATATTCTACATCCATTTCCATCTAAGGGAGTAAAAGTAACCTCTTTGTTATTTTTATGGAAAACCATTTTGTTTTCTTTTTCATATTCCATCATTTTAGACTCTTCATTAGTGTCTTCCTGCTTACTACAATACTTGTCATTTTTTACTTGATTTTCAGATTTAAGAGCATTACAAAAACCAGTATCTTTCCTTATTTCAGAAATATTTTCTACATTTGTTGTTCCATTTGCTTGTGCAGTTCCAAACTGTTGAGAAACATGACTTTGTAACATGTTACTTTGCTTTCTAAATTGTGTAAACTCAAACTGGCTGCCTGTTTCTTCCAGAATATTAGAAAGTTCAGCAATTTCAGCTTCTTGGCTTGCTGTCAAAGTTTGATTTGGTGCTTGCAAGGACTGTTGACTTCTAGGAAAATCTGTACATAGATCAACTTTACGTGAAATAAACTGTGTATGCCTCGGTTCAAGAAAACTTGCCTGTGAACCTAAAGAATCGGGTAAGTTATAGTCCAATTTGCTTTCCACATCTGAGAAAAACATATTTTCCTCTTTAACTTGATCTGAAATAGTTCTGACTCTTGCCATGGAAGAGGCTTCAAAGCATTCATTTTCAATATCTTTGAACAACATTTTGCCTTTTGCTATGTTGTCTTCAGAGAATTTAATCTGCTTATTGGAAGCAGTTTGAAAGCCACCAAAGCTCAGATTTAAATTGCATGCGTTTAGATTTCCTGACCATCTCTCCTTATGTTCTAGGTTCTCATTTGGGTTTTTGTTGGAATATACAGGTTTTACTGAATATATATCTTCGTATGATGCAAGAATTTTAGATGGAATTACATTTGTCTTCTTTAAGTAATGTTTATCTTCGGTGTTAGGTTCTGGCACTTTCTTTGACAGATAAAGTCTTGCTTTTCGAGTCATGGCTGCAAAATGATCTTGTGCAAAAAGATCTGGTGCTGCCTGCTTATCTTTTCCAGAAATTACTTCATTTAAAGAATTATCAGCTATACAATCCAACAATTCTTTAGGGCTCTCTACATCTACATTATTGCAAGCAGTTGCTTGAAGGTTTTCATCATTTTCAGTTGACTTTGTTTCTTGATTGTCAGCTACAATTTCTGAAAAGGAAGCTATATTTATTTTTTTCCCTTGTTTTAATTCAGTATTACAATTTTCTGAGCCTTTTATTCCCAAAGGTGCAAGTATTTCTCTACATTCAACTACTGACAACTGGTCTGTAGCAAGCTTTTTTTCAGTTGCTATTTTATTACAACAATCACTACTGACCTTACTTATGTCAAAGTTGATTTGACTCGAAGTATTATTGAAACTACAGTTTGTCGCAGATGTTGTGTCATGCTGCATATCAGTCAAGCCTTCATCATCACCAGCAGAAGACTGTGCAAGTTGTCCTTTAAGGTTCTGAGGTACAATAGCTTCATCACTCACATTAGTACTCATATGCATATCCTCCTTGTCTTTCTCTAAGCAATAGCCTTTAGGCAGGAGTCTGGAATGCTTTCTTGCCATAAGGCGTGCTGAAGTTAGAACTTTACGTTTTATGTTTGAAATTCTTTCACTATTTAAAGAATCTGTCGTGTTTTCTTTCAAAGTATTAGATACTTCTAAGCATTTTAATGATGTAACAGATTGAAGCTCTCCTGCATTTTCCCCCATGTCTTTCAGCTCGTGTTGTTTCAGCCTATTGTTGAAGGCATTATCAGATGAGTTATCCATTATATCCATTTTTACGGTACAAGTGCTGAAATTATTTTCCTTGATACTCGATTGCAAATGCTTTCTCTCAGCAGAAAGCAAACAGTCTACAAAAAAAGACATTACAGAACAGACACGTTAATAAAGTGGTTATCAGTTATTCAAAAAAAATGCAAATTAAAACTTTCATAGAATTTTGACTCATTCACAAGATACATATGTTAACACTGGTACCATAAATACTGCTTTTTCTTCCAAATGTGAAAGTCTTGACAAGATTGGAGCTTTGTCTGATCTAATCATGTTCTAATAGCCAGAAATATGCGAGTAACCTGCAGTTAATGCCATCATTTAAAATAACTGATTTGTAGTTCTAATTAAATTTGAAAAGACGGACTTCCATTCCTTGTGTCTCAGCAAAGGATATGCTTTAAACTTTAAAGAGAAATACTTCAATTCCCAATATTAGGTAACTATTCTGCAAGAACAACAGCTTTTAAAAATAAGAGTATGTGCTTACTTTCATTATATAATTTAAGTTTTTAAAAATATCTTGTGCTCCTGGAAGAAACAGATCTACAAACTGAATCCTTCTAACTTTAGAAAAACAGCCAAAGAACTGTAACATTCTTTATGCTGTCTTAGAAATCATCTGCAAAGGCAGGAAGACACTTGACAGTCTGGGTGTCTAAACAGCAATGGCAAAGATAACTGAGCTTGTCAATTAGAATAATGGTTCAAGGAGGAAGTTTCTATGCCAGAAACTAGTTTGAGACTAAGTAAGTTAGCACCAGACTATTTGAAAATATTAATGCTATTCTGTCACTATTATCAGACCAATTCCAAATCTTGGTTACCAGACTAGTCAGTTGCAGAGCTGCTTTATCACTGATAAGTAATAAATAATTTAATAAATGAACAGAGAATCCTCCACCAATGAAAAAAGCTTAATGATATACCTTGATCATCATCTCTGGCCGCGTGACAACTTTTAAATTCACATGAATCAAATTCCGAAGATGGCAATGTAGGATGAATAGGTGATTCAGAGGTTAGTTCTTTCTGAATTTTTTCTTCTTGATACAGTAAAGTGTTATTTATTGTATAAATAAACCTCTTGGATCTCTTTTTCAAGCTGGATAACATATTTAGCCTTTTTAAGCCAGATTTTGTAAGAGTATTTTCACTACCCGTTAAATGTAGGTCACTGCAATTATCTGGAAATGTAGTGCTACATACAAGTGGATGAGACAGAACATCAGTTATGACAGATTTAGAAGTTGCTTTTAAATGCTTGGAAAAGCTGCTGTTGTAGACTACGGCATACTCTGTGACATTTGTACTTTCAATTAGAAAAGAATTACAGTCTAAAAAGCTCACTTTAGAAACCTTTTCAGCAGCAAATCCTTTTATTAACTTTGGATCTTGAATACTCATAGACACAGATTTTACTGGAGGTATTTCCAATGTTGGATCGTTCTCAGAATTTTTCACTTCATAGCACTTCTCTGACAAATTGACACTCAACAGCTTTTGTGCTTTTAACAAACTTGAAGTATTTGGGAAGGATGTTTCTACAGTATCCTCTTTGGTCATTAGTACTGATTTCTCTTCTAAATTTTTCTCTCTGCTTAAGTCAGATGGTGGAGAGCTACACATAGACATTTCCAAGTGAGTTACATCTAGACCAGATAAGTTCAGCTGAGACCACTGACTGGATGAAGATGAGAGGTCTTCTTTCACAAGCTTCTTGTTCTCAGATGACTTCTGTATTCCGTTATCTTGCACATCTGTTGTGAACTTAAGTGACTCCAATTCCTTTTCATGCTCTATTAAACAGGCATGTTTAACATACTTCATCTCTTCATCAGTTTTCTGAACTAAAGAATCCTTCATTTCAGAGTGTTTTTCTTCAGTCCAGCTAGTTGTTTTCACTTCCTGTGAACCGCCAGTCTGTCTTCTCACAGGCTGTTCAGAAGGAACATCCCCCCTTCCTTTTGCTTTATCTGTGGTTATTTCACATATCTCCACTGCATCCAAGGCACCTGGCATCAGCGGAAGGGTTCCACTGAACTTAACAGGCATGCTGAATGCATCCTCAAAGCTATCCATCTCGCCAAATGAGCCATCTAACATCTTCTCAGACTCTAAATAGTTTAGAGAAGACAGGGAGAGGAAACAGAATAAAGATTAAGTTATAGGAAATAACTTGAGAAACAGCATTGTGTTTTTTACCTTACAATCCAAAGCTGTACTTACCTTTACTCAGGAGTGTGTGTGGGAAGATAAATGTATGCACCTTTAAAGTAGGTTATTCTCCAACAGCTGCTGTTAGAGAGAGGAGATAGCAGGCAAGAGACACATGTGCAGATGCCCCTGGCCTCCTGAGGGCTGTAGTGGTTAAGCAGGTTTCTAAGATGAAACCTAGTTTTTTTCAAAAGAATTTTGCTTTTATTCAAGACAGGAAATTGAGTAGGAAACTTTACAAGATAAACATCTAGATTTTTTCCTCTGAAATTTATACCAGATTGTGGGCTGTCTAATTATATCTGTAGCTGGYAGTTAAAGGAACTGTTATTTAAGGATGATTCTATTAAACTATGTCTTTTCCTTTGATATACAATATTATAGTATTTAGAAGGATTTTTAAATATCCTCTTTTTTTTTTAATTGCTTAGCCAGCTTTAACAGGTCCCAAATGATTGGCAGAAATATTAGAAAAATAATAATGAGGATTTTTTGTTTGTGTACAGAAATAGGCAGTGGGGGAAAAAAAAAAATCCAAACTCTGTTTGGTAGACAGCCTTGAAAACCCATATATACAAAACAAAAATATTGCCTTCTCAAATCTATGAAACCAGTCCTACTTTTTAAAATATTTAACATTCAAAAAGATAGCTAGATTTTATTCTGGGGGTACTTTTTAAGACAGGAAAACTTACTTTTCATATCAAAGAAATTGTAACCAAGTACCCTGAAACATCCCTGTCTTCTGTTTTTCTGAGCACATAACCAATACCATAACTTTTTTCCATAAGCATTTTTTCAGGTAAATTTTCTTTAATTTAGAACTATTTTCTCATTTAGAAGTATTAAATAATCTAGAGTCTGAAAGATTTTCCATTTGGAAGTCCCTAGAAGATTACTTGATACTTATTCACACTTATCCAACAGTCCATAATACAGTCTAGTAACTGCTCATGCCCAACCTGTAGGCATAAAATCACCTCTCTCATCACATCTCTTGAACAGTTACTGATTCTCTTTCCCTTCTATTTTTAACTGGAGTGGCAGAAGGCATCACTAAACAAGATTTCTGAAAGAAGAAACTATAACATTACAGACTGAGGCTGCAAGTCCTTTTCCCAGATTAAAAGTGCATTCCTCTGGAGTAAATTCTGTGCCCACATCCTCTCGCCCTGTAATCATCTGTCAACAAAACTATCTTTCTTTTAGCATTGTATCTTTGAATGCCAACTTAAATATTATCAAAAGAAGAAGATGTAGAAAAAGAACCACTCACAAACATTATTGTGAACTTTAAAGGCCACAGTTTCTTCTTCCTCTTCTTTTTACTACAGACATTTTAACTAGGCTTTTCTACTGTATTATGGGCTGTGATAAGGTATTTTGGAAAACAGCACAGGGCATCAATTTGTCCTTCACTTCTAGAAGTGTTATACTGACCATAAACTACTTATGTTTAGCACCAGTTTGTCCCTCTCCCTTCATGTTTGAAACTGAAATACAAAAACAGTAGCACACATCTCTCTGCAAGCAATGATGTTTCCTGATCCCAGCACTCTTAGCCCTCCTTGTCAATTCCTCAACTGATTCTTTGGCAATCTTTACATTTACTGACAATATTTCAGGGCAGCCCATTTAATTTAGATAAGGAGGAGACACACAGACCCAAGGATTCAGCTTCCCATCTATCCCATGTGTATCTCTACAACACTCACATAGCCTGAACAAAGTTCTCTGTTAATATCCTTCCCTTCTGCCATCATTTCTCAGCAAAAATGCGAAAGCCAAACTAAAGTGTATGTTTATTCTTCTTCACTAACATGTTCTAAGTACAAACTATGAAAACAATTTTTGTTGGCCAAGTATTTTCTGATTTATTAAAAAGGATAACATTCCTTTTTCCTAAAGGATTTTTCATATTTTGAACTACAAAAGATGAAACAAATGAAGAAAGAAATAGCGAGATTAAAAAGCAAGCACACCACAGAATGAGTGTTAGGGTGAAATTGCATGATAAAGATAAACCAATATGATAGCCAGAAATAGTAATCTTGCTCCCCCTTCAGCCTGGACCTTTTTTCCCTCTCAGACACAGTCGCTCCCCTTTAGTTACATCAGTACCAATCTAGTTATCCAACAGCATGGTAACCTGATCTAACTCACTGACCCATCGGAAACTGATCCCGCTTTTTATGGCAAGATTAGTTTTACAAGTAGAATCAATTCAGGAGGTGGGAGTACACAACTGGCAGAAGAAATAAACTGTAAGATTAGCTCAAATCATATAATGCAACTTCATCCTCAGTCTTGCTTCACAAAATGCCCAGTAAGAGTAGTAAAGCATCAATACTTACCAAAATCTTCACCATTTAGCTTTATTGCCTCTGGTATAGATTGTATACCTGTATCACTCCTTCCAGGACATTTACCATGTTTGGAGAAAAAATTATGTGAAACCTATAAACCCAAGAGTCAAGCTGTTACATACATTGCATATCAGTAAGGGTCACCTTAACATTAAAGCATATAACCCTAAACATTTACTATAATATGAGTAATTCTGCACTTCTTAAAATAAAATGTAGCATATTTTTGTAGGGAAACTGAATATCCTGAAAATAAGTAAGCTGATAATTCTGCAACCAATTTAAGGGCAGTGAATGAGTTCAGTAGTTTATTATAAATAAGCCTGCCCCTCCCCCTCTCTCAAAAAAAAGGGGGGAGGAACTAAAAGAAGGAGAAAGGTTGTTTTAACTTGCAACAGTTGGTTTGTTAACCGTGCAGTTTCAGGTAGTAAGAATGAAATGTAAATCCACAATTGAATCCCATCAGCATTGCCCCTAGTTTTCAGTCTCAATAATCATTAAGTGTTCACACAGAGTAAAATTACAATTGTGCAGGACCTCTCTCTTTCCTAACAAAAGAATTGAAATTAATACTCAATTTTAACTCTTGGTGTAGTGGTTGAGCACAAGAGCTTATYTGACAATATAAGGCACACAACAACTCTCACAACTTTGACAAACGGGGAGGAAAACACAGGAACTACCAATCCTACAGCAAAGTAGCATATTGCAGTTCCTAGAGTCGATTTCTGTTTGAATGACTCATACTGCCACTGAATCCAAGTTAAGAAGAAAAAAAAAAAGTCCTCAAAGGGGTTGTATCTGTGAAAGCATAGCCTTCAGCCAGGTTTTGCAAGCTTAGTTTTGTGAGCAGTAAGTTTTAAAAATAGCCAGATAAGAGAGCCTAGAATTAAAGTGACAGAATTTTTTATTTTTGGCTTAAGGAATTTGAGTATGTAACTAAATAGCTTAAGCGTAAAGAAYAGCATAGCTCTTAAATCTACTTACTATCTCAGCTCTTTCATCTTGTTGCTTTACTTCAGAAATAGAATCATTCTCTCTAGCTTTAGAAGAAAGATAGACAAGTCAATTCATTTGTTCTTAGGTAATTGGCTGAGTGTGTTCAAATACAGCTGGGGTTTTGACAGGGTTTTTCTTTTGATTATTTTAAATGCAACTGAAATCTGTAAGCTAACATAATAGCCTCCTAAAGACTAACTGAAAGTTTAGCTTAAAACACTTACAGGTGAGATTGTCTGCTAAGAGATAGCATACATGTGCAGTTCTGTAACAGCGTAAAACACCCTTGACCATAGCATGTGGCTGCTGCTATGCAAGTACAGCAGCTACCACCCTAAGCCCATCACCCTTTCCAGCAGTTATTCATGGCACTGCTCCCTAATTTTCTTCTGTCACGTGATCTGGATAAATACTTTAAGTCACTGTCAAGAATTTGATTTTTCCTTGGCTCCCCCCTGCAACAGCAGCGATATCTGTTTCATTTATATTATAAAAGGAGAGTGTAAACCCTATTTTTAAGATTACTAAAGAGCAGTATCTTGAAATACCACCTTTCGTTGACATGGCATCTAGATTCCTGTGTGCTATTAAGATTAGTAACCGGAACCCCTCCGTTGAAGCAGCCAAACAACTTACACTTTCTCACTCTTTCCTTTTACAGGTGACTGATGACAGAAAGTGGGCATCATGACTATAAAATACTATGCTCATCCAGAAAGCGAGAGAATGAGAAAGAGGGTTCAAACCAGAACTCATCTCCCAAGAGAGTCTCTCTAAGCTAGGGTTAGTTTCCCCAGACTTCCTTTTCAAGTCACATCATTCCAAAGCCATGAACAGGCAAAATGGCACAATTCAGTAGCCCATCCCTGCTCAGAGAGGGGACTCCCAGAATGCATTCTTAGTCATACACTTCATACTGCGACAATTTAATAATAAATAAATTTTTTTAAAAAACAACCTCAGGATATAAACCAACATCCACATCTTTGCATTTTCTCAAGAGTTCTCATCATCAAGTCATAAAGTCAAATTTTGTTTTGCCTTTTATCGCACGTAAACAAATCCCACTTAGGGCAAAACCTTAGGTCGAAGCTTGATGTTCAGTGGCTATGCCATTTAACAGTCATCACCCACTCATCTTCATCCTCTATTATGCRGACACAGCTCTTTGTGCAGCTGTGCAGTAAATGAGATCCAGGAATTGCTCTGTCTGAATAATCTAGAAAAAATTGTTTTTCAGTTGGATCAGTATCCCAATCTGCTTCACTACCTCAGTACAACAGTGAGGATGGTGAGAGGGCTTGAAATGCTGAAGCCAGTGCTGTTGCTGGAAAGCTGCTTGACAAACTATACCCTTGGACATCACGAATGTACTCACATGACTTAACCTTGACACAGTATCTTGCTTTGTGATGGTGCAAATATAAGCAACCACTACGTAATCTTCTTTCTATGATTTGCTATGTTAACTCTAATTTTATATTCCCTAACTGCTTATACAAAGGAAGAAAAATTTGAAAGCAATTACACATTTAATTTCATTTTTTCCTTTTAGAGTGACATTGTTTAAAGTTGCCCAATGAGCATTGCTGTAAGAGTTTTGTCTTTTTGTCAAGAAAATTCAAACATGCCTGTTCTTCTAGTGTCAAAAACAGAACAGTTTTTAACCCTTAACAACTATTCATTATTAGAATTACCTATTATCACTGTTGCGCCAAGTGTTGGAGGTGTGGCTAAAGAACTTGACCAGGACATATCTGGATCCACTTCTGCTCCCAGACTTTCGGAAATACGTTTTGGAGTTCTGACCTAGAAATATATTTAACAATTATTTCTACACAAAATTCTAAACATACCCCTCAGAAAAAGAAAACAAAACAYGGGAATAAATATTTACCTCCAAAAGTTTTGGTGTGCAAAACAAGCTTCCATATGGTCCTAAAAAGCATTAAGTAATAAGAATATGTAATTTATATCTACAGATATCAAATATTTTGTAAAATTAAACAATGAAAATACACACCTGGAATATCACTTCTCTGTGGAGTCCTGCAAGTATTCCTTAAAGTAGTTGGACCACAAAAAAACAAATAAAAAATATTTTATTTCTCAACTGAAAATAAGAACAGTAAATATTGATACCAGACATTAAGTACAATAAATTATACCACTCCCTTTATTTTCTTTTTTCAATCTTAACTTTTGCCCTGACAAATAAAATGTAAATTTTTTCTCCTGTGTGTCTTTCTGGACCACCAGTTAGTATTTTGAACTTCATGGTAATTTTATTTCAAGCTGTAAAATATGTTCATTTTCAATGATGACTGGTCTTACAAACTGTATACTAAATCTCAACACAATCTATCTACACATTTCTTAACATGCTGTATGAAACTATGGAAATTGGCTCAATTAATTGGATTGAATTAGATAATTCATTTAATTATTCTTTTTAATCAACATGAGTAGTTTGAGCAGATTTATCTGAAAAATACATATTTATTGGAGAAACTAAGAATATTACTAAAGAAGATCCCTGTAAATATTACGAATAGCCTTACAAATTACTACATTAGAAGCACATGATACGTTACTACTACTATTGCCTGCATTGGATGTTGAGGATTTGGGAAAGTGAAATAATGTTAACAACTCTCTTATGCCAGCTGTTAAAGAGTGTAAAAAATAAAAAGGAAGAACACCTGAGAACAGGGAAATTTTCAAAAATTAGCTAGCATTTTATTTTCAACTTGCTTGGCAATATGCAAGTATAATAAACATACAGGAAGATATGCAAGATTATCCACTGCTCTGAAAAATTCTACCAGTCAAATATGATGGTTTTAAGATCGCTTTGGGTTTAAAATCCATTTTATTTTAAATTTGTGTTAACATATTTAACATACCTAGCAGCATGACAGGTACCAACAGGAGAAGCAAATATTTCATTTCCTTGATCTACTTTTGTTCTTATGATTCTTGGACTAATCAAATTCTCCTTGCCTGGAACACAGAATATAATGATCAACAAAACCTTGCAGAACTACACGTAACAGTTTTGTTTTTGAAGTTTAAAGATAAGCTTAAAAAAATATGCAAAATATGATTTTTTGTACCAAAAATTATGTAATGTTACCTTCTCCTCTAGTGTTTTGAACGTGTTCAAATTCTATATCAAAACAATGCTAAACACATTTCAAATGCATGGCCAAAATAAACAAATCCTTTTGCCACCTTATTCTTTTGTTAAATACCTGTTTCAGTATATTTCCTAGATATTATTCAAGTAATATATTCCATTTTAATGTTGATATACTGTGTTGTGCATTTCTTGTTATTGCAGAAGTTAGAAGAAACTCAAAACATACAAACATGCACTTATACCAGCTTTCCCTCAACTTTACTTAAGACATACACTTCCTGATACGAATGAACAGCATAAAGTAAAAAATTTTTCTGGAACTATTGCTAAAAAAATTTTTCTGAAACCATTTGTATGCTATGCATCCCAAGGTAAAAAAGGAAGCATGCTCACCAAAGAAGCAGAACCCTTTGAACAGTGAACTCCCCACGTGAACAAGCATCAACTCAAACAATTCCTACTTAAAAATTTCCAAACAATTTCCATCTCAGAAATTACACCTATGTTCTGCATCTCTGACTGCTTCCGATTTCCTGAGTCCACACGCACAACAGCATGGCTGCATCCCGGTACCATATCAAGGCGATATCCAGATGTGCATCAGCTTCCATCTACTCTTGTTTTTACAGAAGGGAAACCTAGGCTCATAAGTCAGTTGGCCATGACTCAGGCCATGCTGCAGGACAGCCCAACAGGTAAGTACAGAAACTTCCTTAATAGTCTTTCTTGACTATAATCATTAGGGTGTATAAACAAACACGCATATGCACACACAGAGAGCAAGAGTAACCTCTTCAAAACAGAAGAAGTTCCTTTGTTTAAAGTTCCTTTGTTTACATCCTATGAAATGCTATTGAGAATTCACCAGGGACTTAACACTGTAAAAGTCTAAATAGGTAAAGATGGAAGAGACATTTTCAGCTAAGTGCAAGTTGAGCAGAAGTCTGGCAATAAACTTAAGAGAAATAACAGGGTAACAACAGTCTACGGAAACAATGTTATAAAGTGTATGTGAACAGCAGCATGATTCAACACCTTTAAAGAGTTCACTTCAGGTTCTAAAAAGAGGTCCTATAATTAGGAGAGTCTTACGTTCGTCTGTGACCTATCTAGAAAAGCTTATCTCATTGCTAAGGAGGACATACACAAAGTAGATGTACAAAACAGATATTGCAGGAATGGAGTTAGAAATTCCTCCATAGAAAATATTCTTACAACTTATTTGTCCAAGAAGGATAGGTGCTACAACTTGCAGGTACATCAAAAAGGAGCGAAGAGTGACACGTACTTTCACAATGTACTTGGGGTTTGGAAATAGCGACAGGAGAACTGCCCTGTAGAAGTGGTAGAACTCTTTCTCTTCAAGCGGAAAAATGTGACTTCTTTCCATCAATTACAGTTTTACTAACTCAAAGAGCTAAGTTCTTCCAAATCTTTCCAAGAAAATTTGAGGAGTGCCCTACAGATTGCTTTGTATTTCAGTGTGATAAGCATCATATTTTCTTTCTTGAAAAGATTTCAGAGTTAGCTCACAAGTTAGATTTAGGACAGAGAAAAAAATCAGACTCTTCATAAAATTCATTTTGGTTCTCAGTTACCAAGTTACACTAACAAACTTACATACTCCTTATATTAACACTATTTAGAGCATTAGGAATAGGACAATATCTTTTCTACAGTGGTCTTTGCCTGTATGGATACATTATCAGGTCATTGCAAGGCTAAATTCATTATTAAGATTGATTCCACATTTGTATAGGTGAGCTTAGGAAGCCTAATAATCTTTCTGCTTATCAATAATGCTACTGTAGAATTTGTATTACATTATAAGTCATCAGCTACAAAAATAAAATGTAAAAAAGCCTCTCTCTTCTGGAGCTCACAAGAAGCCTTTAAACAAACTTATTTTAGAAGTTACTCACTTGCTTCTATTTTTTTCTGATCCAGTTCTTTTCCAGGAGAAGAAAAAGGTGGCAATATTGTACTCTGTTCTTTAAAAATTAGTGGAGTTGAAGCCAGCTGGCTGTATGTATAGGGTTTTGCCCTTGGAGTTTTAAAAGAAGCTTGATCAAGCCAGCCAATATGACCATCAAGTTCACCTAACAATTTAGGCTCATAAGGGGGAGCTTCTGAGCTGAGTTCTTCAAACCATTTGAGACTTACAGGCCCTAAATCTATGAAGAAAAACACACACAACACCACATTAAAAAAAAAAAAGTACCTGCCAAATGGCATGCAAATTACAAACAGTAAGAAGTATGAATATATATGTCATTAAAACAGGACATAAAATAGGAATATTCATTCTATGCATAATATACTTAGGACCACACCATAATTAGTTGTAATCATAGCAAAACTAATGTTCCATGCAGGACACGAGCCTATACTGAACACAACGCCATAATTCTATTTATTACCATGTTTCTGGATAACTATGAACTCTGATGTCGACAAGGTATAAAAGAAGGTCTGCCATAATTTTACAACCATTAATGAAACTAAACAAAGAGAAATTAAATATCCAGTTTGTATAAAATTAAAAGTAGACTTCTGGCTTTTAGTTTATATCTTATTTTACTCAGACTGGCAACTTACACAGGTTCCTTCCAACATTAGTAAATCATACGACTATAACTGCATTTGGGAAAAGACTAAACCTGGACTGTATGCAGCTACATAAAAAAAACACAGCTAAAGCAAGTACATGGAAGCAACTGAGAATACATTATGAAAAAATGCTACAAATAAAAATTAAATGAAATATATTAAAAAGTAGATAACTGAATAAAGATTTTGGGGAAGTAGAACAGGCAAACAAGTTGAGTAATGCTTTTCTATGGGGCATAAAGCTCACTGCAAATGCTTATAAAATATCAACATCCTTAAAGCAACTCTAATAAAAATTATTTACTTTAGTCAAACTGTACCTGATTCACTGCATTGTGCCTTAAATATTTCAAAGAAAGTTGGTTTGTAAGCCATTTTCTTATCCATATCATTACTGGAATGCTTGTCGAAAAACCTGAAAAGAAACAGGAAAGCACTTACAGTACCATCCTAATATCACTGCTGACTTGGAATACAAGCCTGAACCCTGCTTTCCTGCACCTCTTGGTAGGTGGGTCATATACCAACTTGTTAGCTTCAGGACCGTGATGTATATACTCGTTCATAATGATGGACAAATTATGAAAACAACAGATAAAAAAAGTAAAGGGAATTATATAGGAGAAAATAGAAGAACTGAGCAAATACAGGAGAAAACCAAGATGGAATGGGCATAACACTGTCAAGATATTTTAAATACACTCACACTACTATATGTGAGGATAGAATATATACCATTACATCTAGACTCTTCCAACTATGCACCAAGACTTTGGTTCAAAGTTGCTTTCAAGTTGAGCAGACCTTGCCAGTTCTATAGTTTTTATTTATATATATATATAAAGCACCTATTGGTAAGACTGCCATAGGAAGACATTTTTCTGTTTACTTTATTTGAACACCTTTTCTTCATGACGCATTTTATTGTTTTCATTGTGCAACCAGTTTCCCTTGCGATGGATGCCTTACACAGGCCTTTCTTACCGAAATGAAAGGAAAAGCATGCTTTTCGAAGTGGGCAAATACAGTCATAAAACAATAAAAAGAAATTAACTAAGAATTACTTCAAAAGTACATGTCATAAGGCGAAGTAGCCTATTGACATTGCTTCCCAGAGGTGTTTTTGGACAGGCCCCGCCAGGAAAGCAGCGCTTCCACGCTGAGGGTGCTTTGCCTGTGCAGTGACCCCTCCAGCCCGCCGCAGCGCCCTCGCTGAGGGCAGATCCAACCCCGCCCGCCCGGAAGCGCCAGAGCCGCAGCCGCCCGGGAGGGCAAAGGCGCAGCAGCGGCGGCGGCGGCTCCCCGAGCGCGGTTAAATCCGGGAGACGCGCCCCACGTGGAGCGGCGCCC
>NW_020451022.1:54458-174173 GCF_003343035.1 Apteryx rowi
CGTTTAGATATTTGTATACATTGATAAGATCCCCTCTCAGTCTTCTCTTTTCCAGGCTAAAGAGGCCCAGCTCTCTCAGCCTTTCCTCATAAGAGAGATGCTTCAGTCCCCTAATCATCTTCGTAGCCCTTCGCTGGACTCTCTCCAGTAGTGTCATGTCTCTCTTGTACTGGGGAGCCCAGAATTGGACATATTTTGACTCCTGACAAATTCTTGGCCTCAGCAATGAGTTCATAAGATAACTACAAGTTAGGGTGGAAAATTCTTTATCAATTTTGAAAATTTCAGCTGTCATTTTAATTGCATATCCTTTTACTCTTGTGTTATAAAAGAGTTTCTACCTATCTCTCCATACGAGTCATTATTTCACACAATTTTATCACATCTGTTTACTCATGTGTCACCTTCTTCAGTGTCTCTTCACATGATAATTTTTCCATGTCCCTCAACCTTCTAATAAACTTCTTTAACCTCCATCTATTTCTGCAATTTTTCTTTCCTTCTCTTTCTGCCTTTGGAGGTGCAGTGATTGGTTCTTCCCATAAGATTGTAGAAGAAGCCATACCATTGATTTGTGTGATGGCATATCATTTCAATTTTATTCTCCATCCCATTCCTACGGCATCCGAATAAGTTATTCTTTTTTTTTCAGCCTGACATGCACCACACAGGTGAGTGTGGGACACCAAATGGGGCAGCCCATAGAAGAGGGGTTTGCTCTGGGGCGCTCCCCAAGAGTTGACAAACACGGGGTGCATCATGGCTGGCGCCACCACACTGTGGGGTTGCTGTAGGCTGGAGGCACATCCTCTAACGACCCCATGATTGACAAGTCCAGATAAAGGAGAAGTGACACCACAGACCCACACCATAGACATCTCAGTGCTGTGGAGCCATTTCCCACAGAATGACCTGCTAATGGGTGCGTTGTTACCTGCTGAGCAGTGTTCGGGCTGAGCATGAGGTCACCTGTGATGTGCACGCTGGTATTGACTGGAGCCGTGCGCCTTGGTATGGCTGTGGGCTGGCATTGTTTTGACTGGGTGTAAAAGGAAGTAAGCCACACACGCTTGGTGTGGACTCGGACCCATGGTTAGCTGGCCTGCGGGCTCGAGGACCCACCGGTCAGGAGGGATACCTGTTGGGGCCCTTGCGGTGCTTCAGAACAATAATCTATATGAGATATAGAGCATGGAACTAACACTGTTTAGGATTAMTTGCTTAGCACAACTTGCTTAGCATTAGTAGCTAAATTTGCTGAAGCCTTAGGCCTCAGGCTATAGCCACTGCTACGTGCTTTGAAGTAGTCCACCAAGGACACTGGTGCAGCTGGAAATGATACATCCTGAGAAAGTACAGATAAACTAGCAGAAGCCAGTGGGAACCAAGGTTAAGGGTAAGATAGCTTTGCTAAATAAGTAGCAAGGTACAAGGCATGATCGCTGCGTGCGTGATCGGTGCCATGATTGGCTACCTGTGACATAATCTGCATGGTGATTGGCCTAGCAAAGTGTACGACTGCACAAACATATATAAGATGGGCAAATTGCCGAATAAAGTTGGAATTGAACCTGCATTCTGTGAATGCGTATGATTCTTTCCCGTCACTCCCACGGACCGCGACATATACCCCTGATGTCAACGGCATGGTGAGGAGAAACCAAGGAAAATTAGACAGGAGGGGTGGCCCATAAGGGGCGAGAGCAATCGCTGCACCTTGCACCCATTGTGAAAGAAATCAGCAAAATCTATACCGGAAGGGTGGCCTGTAAGGGACGAGAGCGGTCATTGTATCATGCACCCATGATTTAACTGTGGAACTCTGATATGCGTATATATTTTCAGTTCTGTTGTATTTCTAGCTTTGCTATACTGTTAGCTTTGTTATAACCTCTTAGCCCTAGTAAGTTCTCACACTTGACAAATGATGATCTCTCGAGTTCAGTACAACTAATCCCAGAATCCAAAAGAATCCCGGATGCCCCTCTGGTGGTGCGTCAGCCACAGCCACACTGCAGTCATAAGGTTTAGCTTAGCTGGTCATCCTGATGTCCTGTTTCTTCCTTTGAGTTGATACAGATAAGGCATTGAAAACACCAAACGTCACAGGGAGCCTTGATCCATCTTGCTATTAACTGTGATGAATCTTGACCATGTACTTCAAGTGTTTCCTGAATCTTAACTCATTTTTGATCCATAAAAATGTTGTTTCTGACCAAGAATTATATTAGACACTTGAAAGAATTTTTCTCAAATAGGTTGGGAAAGTTTAAAGACATCATCTCTACCAGTTCTTCTCTAGCCTCTACCTTGCTGCCCTGTTGAATTTTGTAATGCAATGTTTTTATAAAAAACACTGCCTTTTAGAAACTGCTGTATTCTGATTTTCCAACAATACTGTATTTTAACAAGCATTTCAAGCGATTTCTTACTTGCAGACAAAAAACACTGATTGATAAGTTAGCAATTCTAGAGCTTTTCCAAACTGTAGCATTTGTCTTTAGCTGCCGTTTATCACTGTAGTAGGCTTTTAACTATTTTATGACAGATTCGATATTTGTATTAGAGGTGTTCCTATTAAATACTTAAGTTCATTCAGAATTTTAAAATACCTATCATCTAGAGCTGGTGATTTGCAATTCTTTTGTAAAAACATGAATGTGTTGATACACAGTAGTTATCCCGGTTTCAACAACATTAGAAGTCGAAGGAGGTGTTTGTCTACCATCCTCTGTCATGAAGAGCCACGCAAAGAAAATATTTAATGTCCCAGCAAGTCCAGGGATTTTGGGACTCAACAGTCTCTAAAGACCCACATACACGTTTTACATGACTTAATTACGTGATTTTAACAACATTACTTAAGAAATGACATAACTAAAGTGACGTAATTATGGAAGATGGACTACCAGTCTAATATATAAATGCTTATATTTAATTTATTTCATTATACAGGTATTAAGCCATTTATCCCTGTATAACTGCTTTCCCCCTGGAGTGCTGTACAAACAAGCATATTCCATCTTTTCCTGGAGCAGTATGGTTGATAGAAAGGCTGTGCGTAGACAATCCCTAAGTAGTGGGGCAATGAGGGTGTTCAAACCTTTCAATAATGACTAAAAACTTCTTTCCAAAGATTTAATTGCCTGCATTCTTTGCTTGCTTGTGTGTCAGGGGACCTAATTTATCCAGGCCTTCTTAGCTTCCTAACCCACTTTTTTTTTTTTTTTTTAAGACAATAAAGAGAAGGAGTTATGAGCAAGCAGAGCTACAGACTTGCCATCACTGTAAAAGCTGTGGTTGTTCCAGATATGGATGAACTGCGTCTATTCATCTTTACAGGGTTTTCCAGACTTGTGCTACTCTTTGAGTGCTTATTACTGCCCAGTGCTAACACAGCTCTGTCAAGCTTTTTTCCGATTTGCAGCTCCCTGAACAATTAAGACTTTACTCAGCACTGGATTCATCATTGCATCGTCTAACCCTGACACTGCATTTTCTACCTGAAATCACAGGTAAAGGCCTCTGAAAGCAGAGCAGCCTGTGCGTACTTAGTGGTTCACACAGAATCCCCATGTTTCTTGGTTATAGGTTAGCTCTAAAAAAGTCTCTACAGCTTACAAAGATCCTAATTAGGTAAGAACAGGAAATCCTGTTCATGACTGCCTTAATGCAGGTCCATGTACCCAGGCTTCCCCCACCATGTGTTTGGAAACACATCAAGTCCTGATTTAGCTCTGCAAAGCAGGAGTAAGCACGGAGGGCTGAGGTGAGCGTGGGCCTGCAACCCTGCAATCAGCCCCTGAGCCAGCCCCAGCTGGCCCAGGCCAATTTCCCCATCAATTAGTGACAATTAACAGCAGCTCTCCAGACAAGATAAAGGCAGGGCAGGGAGACAAGTAAGGCTGACTTTCCTCTGGGTGCAGTTATGGAGGGCTTTGTCTATCCCCCCTTCAGTGCCTACCAGGGCTTCAGGGGCAGCCTCACACCAAGCCGTGGCAGGGACCCAGTGCTGAAGCAGCCCAGCTGGAAGCAGAGCAAGAGCAGTGGTATCAGCCCCTTCCTCGGGGGTCCCCCAACCCCCATGCCTGCCGACTACCTTGACAGCTACCGGCGGGCCCAGCTCAAGGCCTTGCTGTCACAGGTGAGCCCAGGGCTGACACCACGGCTGCGCCGGGCCAACACCAAGGAGGTGGGTGTGCAAGTGAACCCACGGGCTGATGTCGCTGTGCAGTGCTCACTGGGGCCACGCACGCTGCCCACTGGCCGCCCCCTCAGCCCTGCTGCCCTCCGTGCCCGGGGGCCCCTTGCGCTCTACTCACCTGTGCTGGACCGTCGCCTCTTCACGCTGCCCGAGGCTGCAGGGCCCCAGGGGAAGAGCCAGGCAGCAACAGCCACCACCCCTGAGGAGCAGAAGGCCAAGGATAGCAGTGGAGAGCAACAGGAGGGCCAGGTGGAGGCTGCCTCACAGCATGAGGAGCAGGCAGAGGCACCGCGGGAGGAGGCTGCGGCCCCCAGCCGGCGGGCTGCTTTCCAGGTGTGCAGTGCCAGGAGCCCTGGGCTGGTGGGGGGCTGGGGGCCTGGCACAACCTGCTCCAGGCAAGGGGGTGAACCCTTTGCTGGGCTGGAAGGAAACTGGCTCCTGAGTGGGAGAAGGCATGGTGGTCCCTCCAGCCTGGCTTCCCCATCAGGTCTATGTCCCCCTTCCCTTAGGGTCAATCATCCCTGTGGGGGCTCTGGCTCTTGCTCTCCTGTGGTGGTGGCAGCAGCCTACTGCCTGTGAGAATGGGTGGTGTAATGAGGGTGTTCTTAGTGATGCTGGAGGCTGCTGAGTGCACTTTCTTTCTGCAGTTCTTGGAGCAGAAGTATGGCTATTTCCACTGCAAAGACTGCAAGACCAGATGGGAGAGTGCCTATGTCTGGTGCATTTCTGGAAGTAACAAGGTAGTTAACACAAAACAAGCATTTTCTTACTTCTGAAACTTGCAATTTTGACACCAAAGCTGTGCCAAATCGGATGTTTCTGGCATGAATTTAGGGCAACTGTATAGGAATGTCCTGAGTAAGTCTCTATGGTAACTAAGAACTTGTTTCTTAGGTATACTTTAAGCAGCTCTGTCGCAAATGCCAAAAGGGCTTCAATCCCTATAGAGTGGAAGCTATCCAGTGCCAGGTAAGTTATAAACTTCTGTACCCTGGTAAGACTGCCTGAGCTTGCCGTATATTTTAATGCAAATTTTAATAGCTTGCTGGAATTTGATGTTGGTTTTAGCTGGAAGAAAGCAATGCCTGAACTTGCTTTCATCCCATTACTAGGAAGCATTATTTAGGAATAGCTTAACTCTGTAAGGCTGCTTCCTGCAAACTGTTTGCCTCAACAGTCTTCTGTTCATACAGCGTCATACCTAACTACACATAGGGTTAGGGTTTTGACACATAGGGTTTTGAGCTCTAGATGAGAAGGCTTTTTATAGCTAAACTCTGCAGGGTTTTCACGGAGAAAGCTCTTTTGAGCATATCAGGTCAAATGTCTCCCTATGATTAAGGGGAAACCAAATGTCAATCTAACATGAAATGGCCAACTCTTATCTGCCAATAATAAAATGTCGTCTTTCTTAAGACCTGTTCAAAGACCCGTTGTTCCTGCCCCCAGAAGAAAAGACACATTGATCTCAAGAGACCTCATCGCCAAGAACTTTGTGGCCGCTGCAAAGGCAAGAGGCTGTCCTGTGATAACACTTACAGCTTCAAATACATTGTCTGATCCATGTGCCCTCTTCTGTTTTGCACTTTCAGTCCTTTGCAATGTTTTGACTTTAGGCTTTTGACCTGGCATTGGATAATGGATTAAGACTTTTGTATTATTTATAAGATATTTAACTTTACTGTATATATGTTGTAAATAAAGTTCAATAAAAGTTTGCACTAATTTGTTACCCCTTAGTTTCATCTTGCTGTGATGCATAGGGGAATATATCTGGAAGGAAACAAAACCTATTTGATTTCCTGAAGGAAATGGGTTTTGTTTAGTATTCCTTCAGGTAGTGTAAAATATAGTTTGCTATAGCAAATCTGTTCTCTTCGCACTGAACTGTTGTTGAAGATGTGAATAATACTCTAGGGAACAAAGTCTATAGTAAAGGTATCCATGTCTCAGAGCTTATGCTACAGTGGCATGCCCTAATGAACAACTGCTCACCAGAACAGTATGTCCTTAAGAGGAAAAACGGTAAGCTTAATGTGCTTTGAAGTGTGTGGGGAATCTTTTGAGTTGAGGTAACTGGGAGGTGGTTAACAAATTCTCTGGACTTAATGTGTCTCAATATCCAGAACAACCCTCTGCCCTTTGCTTTAAGTATAGGCATCTGCCCCAAAGGCTTCCTGGTTATATAAGGTATTTCTACTGTAGCTGGCTTAAATATAACTAAAGGGAGTAACTGAATGTGCTTGTACAGGGACAAAATGTAAGAGAGTGGAAATGTGCTTAAACCAGCTTTGTTGCATAGAAGCTTTGAGGAGCATCACTGAAATTAATGTAGTCCTAGGACTTCAGTAAGACTGTTAAGAATATACTAATTCCCACTCTACCTGAAGTCTAGATATGATGTGAAGAAAACCAGGTTACTACATCACTGCTCTTGTAACTGAGAAGAATCACAGAACCTCTGGAGCTCTACTCCCTACTCAAAGCAGGACCAATTACCTAATGATCAGGTTGCTCAGGGCCTTGTCCATTTGACTTTTGCCTGTCTCCAACGATGGGGATTAAGTGGTCTCTGTGCAACCAATGCCAGTTTTTGAACGCCCTCCTGATAAGTTTTTCCTTTATTTCTAACTGTAACTTTCTGTGTTGTGATTTGTGCCTACTGCTGTGCTTCCATAAGTCTGGCTCCATTCTCTATATAGTCCTAGTGGGAGTATGCATTAGGAAGACAGCAGGAAGGTCTGGTCTTAATGCTAAACAAACCCAGATCCCTTAGCCTCTCCTGGAGTGTCATTTCTTCCAGCCCCCCTTAACATTTTGGTAGCCCTCTGCTGGACTTGATCCAGTATGTCCATATCCTTCCTGTACTGGGAATCCCAAAGTTCAATGCAGTATTCCAGGTGTTGTCTCATAAGTCCTGAATAGAAGAATGACTTTCTTAGACCTGTTGACAATACTCCTAATACAGCCTAGGATGTAGTTGGCCGCCTTTGCTGCAAGGGTACACTGCTGACTTTTACATTCAGCTTGTCTGCCAAGATTCCCCAGGTTCTTTTCCATAGAGCTCCTTCCCATCCAGTTGGTGCACAGCCTGTCCTGTTGCATGGGGTGTTTCATCTTGATGCATTTCCCTTTTGAATTTTGATTTTGTCTCCCTTTGGTGAACTTGATGGGATTTCTGTCAGCCCATTTCTCCAGCCTGTTGAGATCCCCCTGAGTTGCAGCCCTACTCTCCCAGTATATCAACTGTTCCCCCTTCCCTGCAAATTTGGTATCACCTGCAAACTTGCTTAGCGTGCACTCTGTCCCATCACACACATTAATAAGGAGGTTAAATGATATTGGCTCCACAATGCTACCAGTAGCCAGCTGCCAGTTGGAATTTGTACAGCTGCCCAGCCAGTTTGCCAGCTGCCTTATCCAGCATGTATCTCATCGGTTTGGCATAGACCATGTCAAAGGGCAAGGAAAACAATATCCACTGTTCTCCCAGCACCCACTGAACAAGACATCTCATTATACAAGGTAATTGGGTACAATTTGCCCTTGGTAAAGTCCTGCTGGCTGTTCCCACTTTCCTCTCTTTGTCTCTGGAAATGGCTTCCAGGCAATTTCATTCCATAGCCTTCCCAGGGACTGAGTTGGGCTGACTGGTCCATGGTTCCTGAAATCCTCTCTTGCCCTTCTTGAAGATAGCTGTTACATTTGCCCTTTTCTAGTTGTCAGGAACCTCCCCCGATCTCCAAAACTTTCAAAGATGATAGAGGGTGGCCTTGCAAAGGCACTGGCCAGTTCCCTTGGCTCACTTGGATGAGGCCTGTCTGATCCCATGGACTTGTCATGTTCAATTGGCTTAAGTGGTCCTTAAGTCTGTTTTCCTCTACTGTGGATAATGTGGATACCTCCCACAGATGCTGTTAGTAGGCTCAGGGACCTGGGGGACAACCGTGCCACTGAAAACCAAGGCAGAAAGCAAATAAAAAACCCCACTGCCTACCTCAGCCTTTTCCAAGTCCTTTGTTATGCCATTCCCTGCCCCACTGAGCAGCAGACCCACGTTTTACTTGGCCTGCCTTTTACTGCTGGTGTACTTACAGAAGCTTTTCTTACTGCCCTTCTTAATTTCAACTGTTAACTCCATTCCTGCACACTCAGACAATGTCTGGTTCTCTGTAGTAGCCTGTTCCTGCTTGCACCTTTTATACACTCCCTTTCTGTGTTTGAGCTGTTATTAGTATTTCTGAGTTAGGTAGGTTCTGTATGAGACCTGCAATTTCCAAGACATCACTACAGCTATCAAACAGTTAAGAGAAAGAAATTATTGCCATAAAGCCAAGAATGATCCAGAATATTTCATCTTGTAGCAAAAAGTCAAGGTCCTTTGTGCTATTATCAAAATAGTTCATAAACTGCCTCTCAGATTAGAGCCTCCCAACTCTATTGGCATGTATGTCCCTACTTTTAACTAGCATGTTAAGATTTTCCTGAATAATGCATATTATTTTATCCAATTGGGGGCAGAAAAAATGTTTTGGAAAAGTATGCTGCTCACAATGTGCTGCTGTGGGAGCTGGTATTTTAAGTGGAGGACTGACCTCTTTTGTAGGCCTTTTGACAGACAGAACATTAAGGCAGATTTGAGGGCTGAAGGAAAAAAAAAGAACCCAATGCAGATGACAATTAGAGAAGCCAAGTTGTGTTCACATAACTTATTCAGTTAGTCCTTCAGCAGACTGTCCTTTTTACTGTATGCTACAATAAAGAAAACATGGTCTCAATA
The DNA here is from genome assembly GCF_003343035.1 of Apteryx rowi. Classification (NCBI taxonomy): domain Eukaryota; kingdom Metazoa; phylum Chordata; class Aves; order Apterygiformes; family Apterygidae; genus Apteryx; species Apteryx rowi. The sequence continues at coordinate 63,443 of NW_020451022.1, forward strand.
TGTAAGTAGTTCCAATTAATAGATTCTGTGTGCACAGACATGTATATATAGTACCTGCAGGCCCCTTCCATGATGTGCGGCTTAGTTGAGAGAACTCATACAAGTCCACTGGACCCAAAAGGCTGCATCCACTGGTGCTGAGAGAACTGGCTGATGTCTTTGTGACAAATCATATCTTAGAAAGACTGGGAGACCAGGGGAGATCTCCAATAACTGGAGAAAGGCAAATGTCACACTCCTCTTCAAAAAAGGCCAAATGGTCAACTAAAGGAACTACAGGCTGGTCAGCCTCACTTCAGTCTTTTGAAGAACTTTTCCACTGTGAGGACAGTCAGGCAGTGGAACAGGTTGCCCAGGGAGGTTGCACAGTCTCCATCCTCAAATATTTTCACAACCCGACTGGGTAAGGGCCTGAGTAATGTGGTCTGATCTCATGGCTGACCCTGCTTCAATCATGAGGTTGGACTAGATAATCTCCTGAGGTCCCTTCCAACTTGAATTTGCCTGTGATTTGCAAAATAGCCATGATTTTGAAAAGTGATAGAGCAGAACTCACCAAACAATAGAATTTCTGCAGACCGCCCCGATTACAGTTGTAAATAGCTTTCAGAAGTGAAATATGTAATTGAAATTTGAAGACTTCTCTAACCATTGCTGATTATTTTACACAGAAAAATAAGTGTTTGATGAATGGCACTTCTTTCTGAACAGATTTGGCCTGCATCTATTTCATCCTGCCACTACAACTGGGCTGCAGTGCTCTGTGGACTGCAAAATCAAAATGCCTTTAAAAGGGATGGATTCCACCCCATTTTATGCATCAACAAGCACACTGAAAAAGAAAAAGGCAGGAAGGGGAAAAGGCTTTATCTGATTCTCAAAGCCTAAGCTGATATGACAGGCTGGACAGCTTTTCTTTTAATTTTAGCATGAGAAAAAAGTGCTGAGACCAAAGATAGAACTAATAGCAGCATAATGACATTTTTAACAGAAACGAATCTTCACCTGTATTTTGAACTTTTTTTGGAATTATTAAGCTGCTCTTTAAGTAAAATTTACTCTTCCCAGTTGAGTTGTAACTACAGACTGACAAAGAAATTCTTATGCTTCTCATTGGTCTCTTTCAATGTAATGAACCATTCCACCATAAACCATGAAAAAGTTGTCTTTTAGGGGCTGCTTATCATTGATGCCATTGGCAACAGCACAGACTGAGGCAAGAACAAGATCTTCAGAACTAGCACATACTCTGTTGTGATTATATATGACTTTTATATTTTAATTAAATGGATTTACTGATCCAAATATCAACCAAAGTTACCTCACAAAAACAGTAAGTATATTTACAGAGTGAATAAGTTACATAGTTGTCAGCATAAAAGTGTCTCAGATGTGCAACAGATTTACATGCATACATTTAACACTGGACAGCAGTTAAATGTAAGAAGAAAACATACAGGTATGACTTTTATATATACATTACAAATAAAATAAGACATCTCTTTAATGAAACTTAACATGAGAACTTGCATTTCACGTTAATATTTTTACTTTTTATACTCCAAATTTGTATTAAATAAAAATATGCATGCATAACAGTTCAAAAGATTTGACTCTGTGATGGGACTTTTCCTACAAAATGGCAAGTTAAATTAGATCAACCATCCTTTAATAGTATAAATATATTCATAAAAGCAACCCTCTAGTAAAAAGCAGCCAAGGTCCTTAAAAAAAAAAAGAAAATCTACCAAGACCATTCATGATACTTGGGGGCCTAAGAACAGACCTCTGCAATATGATCCAGTACCTTCAGAGACAGTAGCCTAGTAACATTAGGAAATGTACTTCATAGCAGCTCGTTGTTTTAAGATACAGTAATCATATTCAAATTACAGTGTACATTGAACTGTAGTCCATTTACAATTTGTTTCATATACACAGGCTCTCAGCTTTTGACCAACAAGTTTGCGAGATTCTGTGGCCAGCTTCATTCTGCCCATCTTTCACTCAATCAAACAAGAGAAAAAAGGAAAAAATGTACAAGGCTTTTTAACAAAAAATATTATTTCGTGAAGGAAACATTGCACTTTTGCCAACCTAAAATTAATTTGCTATAAAGGAAGTATTGTTCAGTGTAGTAGGCTTTGGTATGCAATGGAAGTCACTTCTTCAGTAGTGAGTTGCAGTTGCTCAGTGAAATGCTAATTGATTTTGTGCAACAGAGAACAAAGGATGTTGTCCTGGATGCTCTCTATACTACCTTTGTCCTGACAGTATTGCTACACATTTGAAGTTCTGCCCATATCTTTTTAGAAGAAATCCTAAATGTAACAAGAGTGAGTACAGTTTGACCAAACCTTTGTAAGGCTGAGAAGACATTGAACCACCTCACTCCAGCACGGCAGCACTCCCAGCTTGAAAGAGGACACAAGAGTCCTGTCAGAGACTTGTGCCAGAAACACTGGAGTCTGGAAGAAAAGTATTGATGACCCGGTAACTCTGAGCTCTGCGAATCATGTCACGAATCTCTATATTCAGTTCCATTAATTTGGTACAGATTTCAGTCAGGCTCTGGTTGGAGCCCACCAGTGCATAGGTGCCAGTCTGGCCCAAGGTTTGGTGCCGGAAGTAAATGTTCAGTAGTGTTTGGACTTCATCATCAGAGCTACTTCCAAAGATATCATTGGGCCACAAAATCCTGCAATCAAACAGGAAAAGAATTTGCATATCGTTATGGGTTTGTTAGCACAGATTGAAACCAGGTGATAGCGCTCTAAAAGGAGAACTGACTTGCACGTGTTTATAAGCCTAAAGCAACTCACTGTTTTACACTGCTCCTTTGTTCATCAGACTCTAAATATCAGATACCGAAATCACATAAAAGAGCAATTCCTATTTTCTAAAAAAAGCTTAAGAAAACTCATTCAAATAAGTGAAAGAGAAACTGGGCTGAATGTTAGCTGATGTCAATGATTCCTGCTAAGGAATTAGCTCTACAAATAGATTCTCAAGAGCATCACAGTAGTACTTTTGATCTAAAGAATGTAATTAAACATTTTCAGTGCTGTATACATGTATGTTTGTATTACTGATTTGATATCCTTATTTACGGAACACCGCAGCAAGAGTTAATATCAATGCCCCATGTATGTTCTTGAAACGTACTGAACTTACTATGATGACTCAGCACATTAGATTTAGGATAAGTTTTGGAAGATAAACAATGCATGCTTTTCTAATAACATGAAAGTCTAATATCAACCATGCAGTAAAACTTGCCTGCATTCTCTTATTTGTTGCACAGCTTTAACAAGTTCATTGTTTTTCAGACACTCCAGCATGGACTGAATAGCTGCTTCTGTAGAATTGAATGTGGGCTCCGATTCCATATTCAGAGGCTCGGCTGCAATTGCAGCAGTAGCATCCTTAAGGTTTTTCTTCAACTCACTCAGTTCTCTTGACATATTTAACAGCTGTTTCAAGGAAAAAGATGTGAGATAGGTATTTTCATTCTCCATAAGCCCAAAAGGGAGTAGTGCATTTCAGGTCTGTTCTTATTTTATCAGATGTACATATTATCTGGAAAAGATCCCTTTTTAACACAAAGACAGCTCTTGATCTCTGTGGTCTGTACAGTGTAATGAACACACAAACTACAAATTTTTAATCTCTGTGCTTTCTCTAATCCTATGCTGTAATTTTGGCTTGCTAAAATGCCAGAGTGCAATCTTTTAATTTTCTAAATGATCTTTTCTTTTTTATCCTGCTACTGTTTCTGTGTCACAGTGGAAAAGTTTAAGAAAACAACATTTACTTCTGCTAGCAACAATGATGTTATTTATTTACAGAACACATGCAAGATCTGATATGATTAACAGACGGGCAGGAATTGTGTAACCCTTTATCAGGCTGAAAAGTTAATATGGCGTAAGACTGATAAATAATTCATAAATGAGCACTTTTTTTCTGAAGATCTACCAGTTAATGTCCATATATGTTAAAAAAAACAATGTGACATGAACTAACACTGGCACTTCCTTTAAATAATATTTTACAGCTACAACAAAATATGCTATTTTCATGGTGCAACAGCTCCTATTATTGTTCCCCAGTTCTATATGCTGCACCATTTCTAACAAATATTCTAACAAAATGATAACTGTCATATATTGTTACAGAAATCAATCCTCTAATAAGGAACACAAAATATTTTTAAAATATTCTATTTAGACAACCCTTAACACTAGATTCCTGGTATCTTGTCTTTGAAAAGTGAACATTCTAGGCACATCACAAGACAGCCTTCGGGACAGCTACTTAAAATACGTGTTCAAACTCCTTGTGCTTTATACAGCACATCTAATAAAACAAACCATTTTTATTTACTAGAAAATCTGCAAACTACTGGAATCTGTCATAAAATACACTTTATAGCTTGAAATTCTGTTTTATGCCTATAATCAAATTATTTTTTCCCCTCAATATTTTTAAATACACATTTTATCAAGGAAAAAAATATATATGGAAATGTAACTTATTTTACTATCTTTCCTTAAATGATGATCATTCAACTTACAGTGCAAAGATGCATTTTTCAAAGTAGTGCATATTTTATGCAATTTCTGAAATAAATTTGCTTTACAATATTGTTGTTGTGAAGCGTTTTTGTAAGTAAGATGTGTAGATATATCTAAAAAGAGACAGCTATCTGGGTCAAAATAGATATAAGATATAGAGTGTTGTGTCAAAAACATTTAAAGAAGAGTGCTTGTAAAAATCACAGAACTAAAAAGACTATTATGACATTAAGATTTTTTGATAATTATATTTTTAAAATAGTCTTGGGAAGTATCTAACTGATTGCAGCAGAAACCAAAGATCTTTGTTTATCCACAGAACAGGATCAGGAGCTACAGGTACAGTCAAAATATAAAGTAGTTCTACACTACACACCTTTGCTGGTATAGTTATGAGAGGTTGCAAAAAGATTTAATTGCTGTTTGCCAAAATACACCACAGAAGTTTCTAGTATAAGGTATATGCAGTTGAAACAGTTGATATGGCTGGAAATTGCAATACATTATCCCAGCAAAAAACCTCAGTTTTGCATTCATGTTAAGATTAATTTACCAAATTATTTTGGTATTGTCATGCTAACAAGTGCTCCTAGTGTAAACCTCTCCACAAAGTCCGGATAAAATCATCCATGATCTAGGAAAGGGATCTTTTCGCTGTGTTTGAAGAAAGCTCAGTTTCTCTGAAAATTAAGATCTCAATTCTTAAAAAAATCCACTTTTGCAAATAGTTCACACAGTGTGAATATTCCCTACATGTAGAACATGTGGATAGAGTTAAGATTCCATATATATCCATATATCATTCCAGTTTTTTTTACCACTGATTCAAATGACTTTTGAAGACTGAATTTATAAAAGAACCCAGTCTCTGAAAGTACAATCAGAAAAATTCAGGATCTCAACTATATTTTAACAAAGATGCCGGTGTGTTGAATTATTTTGTCTGCAGACTTGTATTCAGGGTGAAATAGTGAAATTTTTGGTGTCAGTCTATGGAAAGAAAAATAAGAAGATGAAGGTAAAGTGATTTTTGAGTAGAAGACTTTGTAGTGTTTGTTACGTACCTCTGGCATGGAGCTGACTTCATGCACCTGTCCGATAAGTTTGCAGTAGGACTGAAAAAGCAACAGCAGCTGGAAGTGGAGTTTATATAATCTCTGACACAGTTCCAGTTGCTAAGGAAAGATTTATAGGAGAATAAATACTTAATAAAGAATAGTGATTTGGGATAATTTTTAATAACTAATAAAACACATTTGAGATATAAATTAGTTCTCCATCAAAAAGGCATTATTTTACTAATATATGATCACATACTATTTCAGAAAACAAGTAATGTGTTATTTCTTCTGCAGGTAGGTCATATACAATATTGAAAATCAAAATAATAATGGCTAGCTCTCATGTAGCACTTGTCAGCATTGATCTCCAAGCAGGTTATATAGGTTAGCTTCATTGTTATCATTTTGCAGCAGGAAAGCAGAATTCAAAAATTCAGAAATGGCCAAAGACCTCTTCTGAGAGGATGGAAATCCAAAAGAGAAGCAACAAAATATCTCTAGAGGGTCAAAGCTCCTGTATGCTTCTATGAGGGGAGAGAAGAGAGGCAATAAATCCAGCCAGGGGAGGGAAGGAAGAAACGCCAGCTCTGCAACTAGGGCTCAGCTCATGGATTTTCCACCATCTGAATTAAGCCATACAACAGGCAGACTGCGCTGCATGTGTAAAAAGAATGTGGCCTCTACATATTCCCCTGGAATAAGTAGATGCTGTTTACGAATATTAACTTGTTTCTCCCAGTGTGAGGTGCAGCACCACATGGAAGATGTTAGGCACATCAAAGTCAAATGAAATGGCCATGTGTGCCAGAGAAGGCAAGTTAATATGCTCATGGTCCTGGTATCTGGGTGTCCCTCAGCAGGGGGAATCTGGTAGTTCCACAGATGGGGCATGGTAGGGAAGCGGGCGGATATTTCACCTTTGACAAATTATGGCAGAAGTAAAAATTCTGCAGGTACAACCGAGGAAGCTTCCCATTGCTTTGGCTGGAATGACTCACAGACCTGGGGTGCGTATTTGAATTGTCTTCTACACAGACACAGTGACCAAGGGTGGGATCAGAGATCTTTCCATTTGCTTGGAGAAATTATAGCAGAGTTTCATGCCAAACATGGCAGAAAAAAAGAGGACGGTATTAATGTCTTTGCTTCCTTAATGCACTTCACACATGCTTAGCTACCAGCTGTTTGCTGAATTGGCGGTCAGTGCAAATGCCAGCACAATATTAAGAAAAAGTACTTTAAAAACATCATAAGCATTAATTTGACTGAAGTGTTTGTTTACACATGCTTCAGTATATAAGCGCCAGGGTTTTTATTAATAAGCCAAAATTAGAACCACATTCTTAGCTTCTCCAGTTCTCAAAATTTCTTTACAAGCTAGACAAGTCTGAGGGGCTGAGGTCAAAGACAGACCCTAGTTCTTTGGCAAATTTCAACTTATTTTGTCAGGCAAAGGTGGGCAGCAACTACTTAGCTACGAACAGTCAGTTCAGGGCACTGCCAAGACGTGCCAAGACCTGCTGAAGCTCATCCCATGGGAGCTTCGTGGGGGCAAGAGGGGACAGAAGGAGAGAGGCAAGGTAGTGGCTCTTCACCTGGTGGAGCTCCTCCTGCTTAATGCTTGATAGCTTACCCACACCTCAGGAGCGGTCTGCCACAGAAGCAGAGTTCGGTGGGGTGAATTTGCCTCATCTGAGCTCTGTGCTGCTGTGGATAAACCATTTCTGGCACCTCAGCTAGTTTGTTTCTGGTGAGCCGGGGTCAGAGCATTGCCTCCCAAATACGAACGGGGATCCCACCTGGCCTGGTGAGACCCGTGGGAGCATAAGGAAGGGCAGGCAGATCCAAGGTGAGGAGAAGGGGGGAAAAAAGGGTGGGAAAGGATGCGTGACCTGCTAGGACAGAACTGATTTGTGGGCAGGTACCAAATGTGCCCACGGCCAAGAGAATGAAAAGGTACAGCATGAGGGACACGGTCTGTTAAATAATCCTGCCCAGAGGCCACTCTCTGGAAGTGAGGCCACACAGCACCACCAAGTTGGCATCTATGTGGCTAAACTCTTGCCTCCTAAAATAAAAAGTGACAGTTTAAAGATGAGACCTATTGGAAGTGGCTGGGGCTTCTCTTGAACGAGGCTGAGGCACAGCAGAGGCTGGCTGGCTGCCAGGGAAGGTGCCAAACAGGCAGGAGCAACGCCGCCCTGGGACACTGGATGGCACAAGTGATCACGCTTGCTCCCTCGTCTTGGTTGGGGCACGAGTGGGGACACAGCTTGGTATTTCTGCAGTCTGGATCAAAATCACTCTGTTCAAATTCTGGAGAACTGGTAACGTAATGCTAGCTAGCAGTTAAATACACATATACCTGAAGCTGTCAGGGAGTTAAAAATTAATTGAAAACCAGGACACAGTAGAATGTAATAAAAAAAAAACCTCACGATAGCTTGGCATGTAACACATGATTTTTTTAGTCCTTGAGGAACAATAATTCATTTTTACCCCACCAGCTGCTAAACTGAATTAAGACAAACTAAGGTCAGTTTGAAGAATCAGGTTGGACTCATTCAGTAATTAGTTATCATATCAAGCAACTCAATTTTCTTTCTTCTTGGATAAGTATTAGAAACCAATAATGGTGAAACTATTAATCAGCATATAACCAAGAACAATTTGAAACTTAACTATCAATTATAGATTGTAGTTTTTCATAAAGACAAACCAAAAATTATGAATTTTAAGTTAGCAAAAAATTTGATTTTCCACTCCAGCATACTATATCCAAAGATTTAGTTTTTTAAAAGTTATTTTAAATGACCATTCTAAACAGCATGTGAAAAATGTCAGAATTTTGTCACAGTATTTTTAGATTTCACAAAACACACCTTAGTAAATTATTTTAATCACTCCATTTAGAACCACATTTTCTACAGAGAAAAATCATAACGAGAAAGGAAAACATGCTTAGAGGTAAAACAGTAAAATTGGGGTGTATTAGTCCATCTACAGATGGACAAAGAATATGAAAGAACTTCAACTTACTGCAAGAGATTCCATTTGCTACACAGCAAGCATGGCACAGGAAAAAAGGAAAGGAAAGAAAGTATAGTGTCAGTGTAACGCATGCAATAGGAAGCACAGCCCATCTTTAATAGCATAACTTGTCAGCAGTATTAGCAATGCTTGCCTCAACCTGATAACTGGTTGGAAATACCACATACAACATGCACAGCAGTCTTGCTAAATAAAATCAAGCTTTAATTTTAATGGTAGCTAACAGACTAAATAGCCTCAGTTAGATCCTCAGATTTATTAATTTTGATTTATCCCACTCAGTAGCCCAGGAACTTACAGTAAAATTGTGTTAGAAAATTCTTGAAATAATACATTTACTTAAATTTGCTCTCTATTACTGAAATGAGCTTGTATCACAGAAGTACTCAAAACATTATGCAGGGTTTTCAAGTGATTAACAGAACTGAACTTTGTTATTTGTAAATACTTTGTTATTTATTAATACTTCCATTTTTGGATATCATAGAGCTAATGAAATTTCTGGGATAAGCCTTGTGACTGTTAGGTTTATTACTTGGCACATGACAATGGAAACATTTTGCACACAACTCTTAAGTTATGACTATCATAAAAAAAAAAAATCCAAGGAAAATGACAGATTGGTTCAACTCCATGGCAGTGCTGCAAGTTCACAAGGATTCCTATTTCTTCCTCTCACCAGTAATGATTCACTGATTTTTTAATTGTTCTGGAACAATAGTCCTGTTGCAATAGTAATAACAATGCCTAATTGACCTGCATTAGCATTTCAATGATTAGAGCAAAAACCTCTCAGAAATAAACTTCTATCCTCAAAAGAAGAGTTCTTTTCTTTGTCAAGAACATTTGCACAAATCTGTTCCCTGTGCAATTCTAATGCAGCTTTCATTATTATATATATTATATTCTCATGCTGTTTTAGATCAACAGAGTCATCGTGTATGGTTGTAACCAACAAACCGGAATGACATCTGCCCAGTTACAGCCAGATGTCAGTGCGTACGCACCTGATGTTAATAAACATTTGGAATTTTTATTAAAATGATTTACATTACCGTCAATGCAAAGGTAGCAAATACAGAAATGTTAAATAATGCTAACTCGGCATAGACAAACAAAGTATTTTGGCCTGGCTTCCTTCCATGGGCCTTATTATTAAAAAAAGCATGGAAAGTATTTCCCTCAGTCCTGCATTACCCTTCCATGCAACCTTGACAAACTAAGCTTTACACTCATGATGTTCAATTTTATGCTTTTAACATTATTTGAACATTTTCCCCTGTATTTAGTACTCTGAAAAAAAACTTTATATCTTGCCAAATTGCATGCAGTTCATTTAAGTCAAGCTTTGTAAAGTTAATTTTAAGATAAGAAGGTGAAGAGAGCAGAGAGATTACTGCGCTCCAGTGAAGTCACAGGCATGCAGTTTTGCGGTTTGCAAATCTCGTTTGCATCTGAGGCTCCTCTGAATTTCAGCATGCTGCTAAGCTTCATTTGGACTTTTAAAAGTATTCAAGTCCATACATGATTTCTAATTTGCCATGGAATTTACTTTATAGAAGAAGGGGGAAAGCAGCACGTAAGTGAATTCCATGGTCATTATTTCCCCAGAAAAATTGTCTTCTCTCTACTGCTTCGGGGAGAAGGCTTCATCTTACATGAAAAACCCTCCCTCACTGAACGAAAATATACTGAGCTTTCAATAAATATTGCAATGTATCCCTAAATTACTGATGTTCTACTTAACACGGATCTGTAACTTGATGATTTTAACTCCTCTTTCTATATCCTTCAGCATAAAACTAAGTATTCCTTGGAGGCTGACAAGATGATAATTTTGGAACTAACTGACATTTCTTAGTCTCCCCTCCCTTCTGCAAGGGCTCAGGCAGAAAGATCCCAGCTTTCACTGTATTTCTCTGTCTCTAGTTTAACTCCTGTAATAAGGCAAGTGTTGTTTCAGATTAGTAAACAGAGACACTGAGAGACACTACACAAGTATTGTCTTTGGTAGGTGAAAATACTGAATGTTTAGTCTTTGCATATTTTGCAGTCCTTCAAGCAGCCAGTGAGGGTCACACCTGTCTGAACCTGTAGCCACAAGGAAACCCACAGCAACAGGTACATTTTGAATTTTTTGAGCAAAGTTATATGGGGTGTAGCATGGGGTGTATCAAACCCACACACCCATTAGCTTGTGGTGATCTCTGGGATGAACATGGCTTAAGAAAGGTGTATACTGACTTTGGACTTACAGAGTAAACTGAATGTCTCCTCAGGAGGCAAATACTTATTTGAATCAGCATTGCTAATTGACAAGAAAAATATGATAAATCACATATCTCTTTTCCAGAAAAAAGCAGTCTTTGACTAAATAAAAATCTCCCTGTTTAGAAGGGTCCAAGAATATACCGATAGCTTTACTCATCTAACAGTGGGACAGACAGCAGAATAGTAATATGCAATTTTCTTTGCCCATAAAATAATTCCTGTGTTCTTGAGACTCTGTTGCTGGATGCAGCATCAAAGCTTTCACATCACAGCCCCATCCAAATCATGTAATCTGTTGCACGAATAAGGGACAGTAAGCTTTTACCCAGTCTCAGACAGCTTTGTAGTTCTAGCAGCTGACCTAGACAGCTTCTATTTCAAGCTTCTTGAATGTCCTAGCAAGCAATTTTTGCCTTTGTCCACATTCAAGAAACAGTAACAATGGTCAACAAATCATGTGCAATTATTGTGAAATAACATCTGATTAGAGAAACTGGTGCCCACTTAACTACTAGCATAAGCGGGCACAGGTCCATTTAAGTGCATTTCTGCTGCATTACAATTATTTCTGACCCTTAGACACTTGTGCTAACTCTGAATTTGGCCTTATGTCTGTCTTGTCTATAGAGCAGACAATTTCCGCTCAAGCTTTTTACTAGTTGGTGAATTTTGAGAACCTAAGATTTCTGCCCTCTGTAGAACAAGGTATTGTTTTTCCTCCTTACAATTATTTCTGATCCTTTTCCAGCAACAGCCTGTTTCTGGGTTGAGCTAAGTAACTTGGTACATCAGAAGTGCTAAGCACCAGTCCAGGCCCCAGGCTAACCCTCAGTGAGTTGAGGAGTTTAGGCAGGTTCCCTTGTAGCTAACACTGTAAGAAAGACAGCTTTTTCTACAATTATCTGATTCTTTGGCATACTTCCCTTTCTTTTCATTGTGTGCCTACATGGATATACCACTTCAGGCTGAGGGAGAAGAGGAGAGGAAAGGCATGAAAACAAACTGTTTGCCAGTCTAGGAGTCACTTTTCCTTTTCCCTTCCTAATGGCATTTCCTTAGTTTCCCTTGACTCTTCCTTCGATTACATTTTTGGTGAAAAAATAGTACTGTAGATAGATAGAGAAAATTCCTTTGGCAAGAGCTGTTTCAATGGACAGCTGAATGAGAAGGGAAAGAAAAAAATATGCCTCTTGATCAAAGACCTACCATCCTGTCAACTTCCAAGGAAAAATAAACATTTTGGGCTGAAGGAACATTGCTGGGGAGAGGACAGGGATTCCTGCAGGAATGAGAAACCTTTCTTTTCAGTCTGCCTCATAAGCAGTAAGGACATTAACCCTGGCTTCACAAAACACACATTTAATTCTGAAACAGAACACCTAATGAAAAAAAATTTACAAATGGATTATGACACTTCTAACTTTTAGATGCTTTTAGGCCCTCTATGTATGAGCTCAGTTTATCATCTATTCCTTCTTAGCATTCGCTCTGCTCTACTTTTTTAAAAAAGAAACAAAGTAGGTCATCAGCAAGATCTGTGATCCTCCATCTCATTTTGCATATTTTCAGAAGAGGGATGAGGAGCATAAGCTGTACAGAGCAAGACATGTAACACCTACTGTCCAAAGCCACTGTTCAGGGTGTTGTGCACCAGTGGGAAGAGAGCACTCATTCATGCTCCTGTAGATACGCTTCTCCACATATATTTTATCTCCCACTCACGATGTACTCACAGGAGAGGTAATAGCATGTGCCCCAGCTCCCCTTTTTTTTTTTTTTTTTTTTTACTTTTGGGAATAGCTCACTTGTAACATCCCTGTGCACCATTGCAATTAAGGAAAGGAATCTCTTATTTAAATGCATTGGAAAGTATGTGTAACTTTTGCTGGTGCCAATGCCAGAAAGGGAAGTTTGAACATGTGATTCTACCCAGAGGTTTTAAGGCTAATAAGGTCAAGGAAACGAAAATGCAGTGGTGGCAAGGATTTGGGATTACTGGGCAATGGCATATATAAAAATCAAGGGAGACCAAAGACAGGAAGATAAATAGGGAGAGGAAGGAAATAGAGGCTAAGATAAAAACAGAAGGAAAGAAAATAAATTGTAGGAGGAGACAGAGAGAGGGACAAACTGAAACCAACATGAGAAGAAAACAGTATCTGAAAAAATAGTTAAAACAGGGTGTAAAATAGGGTGAAAATGCCATCATTGTTTTTTATATGTAAAAAGACATGGAGAGAGGAGGCGTCACTTTTTTTGTATATGCTGGTGCTGTTTCCTAATTTTGATTCCTTCTCCTCAACCCCTCTTTTTCCCATCCCTCCATTCTTTCTCCTCCAAAGAAAAAAAGTCACAAAATAGCATTTCCCAACTCATTCTGCATCACTGAAATACCAGCTATTTCCTATACTTAGTATATCAGACAACTGGGATGCCTGCTGATGATGTTAATTTCTGAAAAGATTGATTTCTTAACTGGACTCAATACACTAAATATATATTTATGCATCTGTGTGTGTATATATACATGTATTTTGTGTCTTTGTAAAACTTCTGTTCAAAAGTGATGTAAGAGATATTTTGGCTTTGCTACAAATAGTTCTGTACAGCATAAATCATTTCACTGGCCATTTTACAGTCACTGTTTCATCACTACCAAGCTACTGGCTTTGAACCAGATAAGTCTTGTATTTCGGGAATCAGAGTTCAAGTCAAAAAGGCCCAAGTGCTCTTGGGCAGACTGTGCCTCTAATGGCTGTAGAGCAAATGGGTGTAATGTGGAAGCAGAGGCCATCAGAAGAGATCATCAGAGACTCTGTGCTAGGGGAAACTGCCTGCGGCTGCAACATCTTTCTAAAAGGGAGAGCACACACTGGCCAGAGAGGGTTAGCTCTGCTTCCTCAGGTAGAACAGGAATGCAGAAGTACTCCCACTAGACACCTCCCATTGCCGTTGGCCAGGGCCCAGGCAACAGCGGTACCTTGGAGCCTGGAGTGCAGAACTGGGTTATGCTCAAGCCCAGCAGACAGACAAGGAGGCAGTATACTCTGGAGGTTCCAAGAAAAAGATGTGTCTGACATGTCACTTTAGAGGAGTGAAATACTTCTGCTCATTTATTACCTTCTCTTCTGAGTCCCCTGGCTGGCAGGTAATAACTCCATCTCGTGAGCCCCCAGCAAATGTTGCTTTGCAGTTTGCAAGCCACTGTTTTCACAGAGAAATTAAAAGAAGATATGAATAAAGTCTGTAGCTTGATTTGCAGAAAGGTAAGCAGTATTTTAGTTTCACAGTATAGTATGTAAACACAAAAACTTGTAGTTGAACTCCTTATTCATACAGACTATGACAATTTGCTTTGGCTGTAACTTACAAGTTACAGTCTTGATTTCTATTAGCATTTGAATTGCATATATCAAGAAAATGAATGAATTAATTACTAATTAGGATAAAGGAGAGACTAGGAACATTAGAGATGTCAATGTTTTTAAGAGTAAGAGATGCAATAGTCTTTTTTTTGCTTTTGGTTCCTACGTTCTGGAAATAACTTTTAATGAATCCAATATTTGAAACACATTGTTTGACTCAATATTCATTTAAACAGCTCTGATACTATCTGCAGTCACAAGACATAGAATAAGTATACGTACAAAAAAAAGAATATAATATACTCTAGCATACCGAGAGAGTTGCTTCTTTCCTGTTGTTATATGTGTCCAGATATTCCTGTAGTTCTAGAACACTGAACTTCAGCTTTTCAAGAAGGCCGCAGGAGAGGAGCTGGAGAAATTAAATCAAAAGGGCTAGTAAATGTCACTTATAAAAGAATAAAAATATTAGTAGAACAGAAAGGATAGAACAGAAAAGGTCTTGGAAAAGAATGCTTAGATTTAGAGATACTACTACTGAAAAATATTTGATTTTATATTTATACAAATACAATATATATAGGTAGGATACTATACTGAAAATCCAACAGCGCCTGTGCATACTTTGGAACTGAAATTGTGTTCTGGGTTTAACAGCTTCAGAGAAGACTTCCCTAAAATAAAATATTGCACAAAACTTAACTAGTTAATCTCCACAGCTCTTTAGTGAAGGAAAGGCCCAGCTTTTCCGTGGTCACAGCAGTGGGTGAAAAGCAGGTCCAGGATTACACTTCAAAAATTCCTACCTCTATATTCCTGCACAAGGCTACACGGACCTGAGGCTGTTGGATGAATATGGGCCAGAATAAAAACAATGGGAAGAGCAGTCTCATTCTCTAATACATATCTTTATCATCCAGCTCACAACACAGTTCAATCATATGAAGCCACTGAACATATTGTCACCTTTCATGCTGAACTACATAAAAAATAGCTTCTCCTTTTCCTTTTGCAGAGCTAACTGGGTCTGGTAGGCGATTGTTATATTTGGGCAAAAACAGGAGATAAGAAGTCAGAGAGAGGAGGTGGGTATCCTCTCGATGCATCTGTTCAAGAATTGACTGTAAGTGAAATAAGCAGTGAAATAACCCACTGCAATGCAGCACATGACTTTCTAAAGGAATATACTCACTGTTTCTGCATCTACGAAAAGGGTCGGACATTCTGAACATGATGTTAACATCTGAGAAGACCTTACAAACTTTGAGCCTATTCCTCGCAGGTTGTCTCCTAGGTAACTAGCTGCATCGCAGGTTAGGAAGCAGAACCTTTTCTGAATATTCTGTAAAGCAAAACAGGGCTCATCACATTCTTCGCTCAAGACAAGCTTCTTTCCTTTGTAAACAAATGGCACGCATTTTTTTTTCTTCATAAAATAACATGGGCAAAAGAGACCATCTCCCTGTGGAGAACTGAATGTTTGCTCAAGGATACTGAGTAATAATTATCATGGTGGACACAGTGTACAGAAGTTTCTTCTACTGGGCAGCTGTGAAACTAGTCACAGAATTTATATCTACTACTGAAATATATTCTTTTCTGTAAAGATGATTCATTCTTTACAAAGCCTTCTACCCACATGTAGCTTTTTCTTAGCTGTACAGAGTTAACTGAGTTGATCAGCACATTACCTTTTCTGCCCATTCCAGGCATTGTTTTGTTACTATTCCATGTCAAGTGCCTAATCAGATAATGTAATGAACATCCTAATGCCAAAGAGCAGCAAGGAAAAAACATAAAAGAAGTTCTGTTTTCCCCTGTGGGAAAAACTTTCTTACTAGAACTTTTCTGCTGCTTGGGAGGACTCCAGCAATACTGCATTGCATCCGGGAATTATTCTTCTCAGAAGGTTTTTTTTTGATATTTTGAGTTTTAAAAGAGTCTAGCCTTCCAGAAGCAGTCTAGTGCTATCACTTTCTTTTCAGTGAATACATAAATACATACAAATACATAAATAATACATAAAATGAATAATAAATAAAAACAATATTTTAGTCTTCCAGGAACTGAAATAATTATACAGATACATACACAGCAGGTT
This sequence comes from Apteryx rowi, assembly GCF_003343035.1. Lineage (NCBI taxonomy): Eukaryota > Metazoa > Chordata > Aves > Apterygiformes > Apterygidae > Apteryx > Apteryx rowi. Next base: position 79,869 of record NW_020451022.1, read on the forward strand.
TCATTGCCAAAATATATCTCATTAAGGCCAGCAGCTCAGCAGGTGGGAGTAACACGCAAATGTTTTTTAAAATAAAATTCATTTTTACATGATTTATGCCCTGTAACCATAGGCATTTCTGTGAGGAATGCAGGTTAGGACCCATATCAGTGTAAGTATTCCTTATCAGACAGAAGTAAGTGCTTCCCAAATATCTATTCAGATCACAGACATATGAATAGCCTGCTACTGCTCCTACCTTGAGGCATGTAAGTGAAGTACCTAAAATCAGCTGAACTGAATCCAGGACTTTATGGATAATGTATACTGCTAGACTGGACTTAAAAAACAAAGCTATATAAACCATCATATTGTAGGGCGTATACCAAAAAATAATTGATAAGATGGTTAAAACAAAGCTTTCTCTACAGAGAAATTATTAAGTAATTGCTTATTTGTGAACCTCTCTCTAAAGCATCTGAACCGGCCCTGATAGTAGACAAGATCAGACTGATATTTGTCTTACCGTGTGTTTCTACCATTTTACTTCAACACTGAAACAAAACATGACATGTGTCACTCAGTATGTTGTCCAGACTCTCTGCTGCATTGAGTTCGCAGCAGAGACAAGGGGCTCTTACTAATTACAGCTTCTTGAGTTTCCTTGTACAGCTCCTATATGGTTAGGTCTCCTGTGTCACTCCTGTGTCCTACCAGCTGAGGACAGCCAGAGCACAGCACACTCTGAGATTAAGCTTGTTCCCAATATTTGCAACACAGGCAGTAAAGGATGGTTGTATGCACTGACCCCACAAAAGCTCAGGACTTCCCACTCTTCCAGGGAAGTTGGATTCAGACTATCTTCTATGCACTGGCAAAACAGGGCAGTACATAATTCTAAAAATTTAATATTTTATGATCTTTGCATAACCATCTGTATTATCTTACTGAATACGGACAAGTTAAAGAAAAAAGTTAAAACATGCATGAAAAATAAGCTGTTACACAGCACTGACTTGGTGCTCATGGGACACCAACATACCTAAAAGGGCATAAATCATTGTTTCTCTGAATGACTGTGATCACAGAATGTGTAGAATAAATATTCATGTAATTAATTCCTTGTTTGTCCATGTTACAATCTCCACATAATTCATGTCGAATCAGAAGAATGCTGCAGGCCAAAGAGCAGATACAACCTTTACATCTGAACAAAGCAACAATTTCTACTATAAATCAGTTGAAGTCAGTGATATTTTCTTCAACTGATATTAGTTGCTTATTTTCTTTTCGTGTACAGAATGAAACAAAAGCACACAGACTCCACTAGATAATTTATACAGATTAGACTTTAAACTGGTGGTACTCGAGTCCAACTCATACATTTGTGCATCACTTACATTTGAATTACTTTAGCCTGCTTAGTAAGAATGAAGCTGATATCTATTCTCCTGCTCAAAGAGAATAAACTGAAATTGTTTATTACACAGTGGAACAAGTTGCTAAAGCTAGAACAAAACATGTTATTGGAAAACAGACAAGCAAAAATAACCAGAAGGAATAGGAGAATAACCCAAAGGAACCGAAAATCATCGTGCGTGATCAGAATGACAACATTAAGTAGCTCAGCAGATACTGGATGGCATAATTTACATAGCTGTAACACTAATTAGATAACTATAGCTCAGTCAAGAAGCAGTGACAAGCTCCAGGATAAGGATTTTGCCATGTATATCAAAAGGCAGAACACAGAATTCTGAAAGTCTTTGAATAATAATAAAAAGTGGAAAATGACAAAGGTATTGACATTGTGGGGATTCTCACTTAGGCCATCAAACCCGGTAAATGATTATTTTTATGATCAACTAGAAGAATCATCTGAACCATAGGCACTGGTGACAGTGGGAGATTCACTACTTAGATATCTTCTGAAAACAAAGATTCAGTCCAAGGTTTGGTGAAACTGGTGCTAACTGGAATGAATTAATTGTATCCCCCTATACAGCATGTATCAGAGAGAGATATGTAAGCAGGAATACCTTCTACAAAACATGGATCCTCCTGTTGTAGTTAGTGCTGGTAGGAACCTAGGCTGAAGTACAGAGTCTGTTCTTGCTTTTCAAGTCACACACAGACTAACTGAAGGGAGCCCATAGCAACAGTTCGAAGTCTAGAAAATGTGACTTACGAGGAAGGTTGAAAGAACTGAGGTTAAATAAGAGAAGTTTGGGATAGGAGAAGTCATGATCATGGTCCTCAAATATAAGCGGCAGATGCAAAGCAAAGAAGAATAAATCTTCTACATAACTGCTGTGGATAGAGCAAGAAGCCACAGGCACAAAACACAGAAAGAAAAGTTTTCAAGTGATAAGGAGAGTTAAGCACTGGACTATATTGCCCAGAAAAATTGTGAAGTTTCACCATAGCCTAAAGGTTAAGAACAGCCTAGAGAAAAAAGTTTAGAAACATTTGACAGTAATGATAGTTATAATTCATCCCTTCCTGGGCAAGATAAAGAACTACATGAACTTCTGAGGTCCCTCATTGATTAATGTGTTAAAAAGTTTTAGTTTACTTTATGGGAAGAACTTCCTCAAAACACTACAGCCATAGCTTCATCAGAAGCTGATAAGTCTAGTGTTCAGATTCAACAAAGCATATTCTTCCTTTACTGATTTCCTTTTCAGATATTAAAAAAAAACAACCCCAACACTCAATCAAAATACAGCTAAGAAGACAACTGGCTGAAACAGCACTCCAAAGTATTAAAACTTGTAATGATCACAGATTGCACATTGGTGTCTATATTACTTCACTAAATATATTTATTTTGCAATTACATGAACTATTAGTTCTATAATGACTTATTTCAGTTCTGTTCTTTTGGGTGCAGATTACATGATTGAAATCCTTCAAGCAAGGCCTGAAGGCAGCCTGTGTTTTATGAAAAGGGACTTATCAACTATGTGAATAATTATATGTCTACATATAGTCACTGTGTGTTTTAGGTGAATGTAAATAAGAACAAAACATTCTCAGAATTTTTTCTTCTTAACCGATGTTCTCTTCCAGCTGGGAAGAGGATTTTTAGTAACAGAAAGGTTCAATTATGGAAACTACTTGCTGGCTCTCAAATCTGTGTGTCTTGGAACCGGATGGTCTGCTGGAAGACATTTGATTTGACTGAATACAAAGAGGCAGCTTAGAGCAGGGAGCCATAAAGATTATCCAGAGATCTCTGAGATACCACTAGTTTACAGGAGAAGTACTTCAATAATTTCAGGAATTTTAAACAAGTTCAGCATGCTGTAGGCAAACATCCAAGATACCATTAACTTGATGCAGACTGAAATAAAAGTGCCCTGGAAAATGCACTTCTTTCACTTCAAGTATTAAGTTGACAGGCTGCTCCAAACAAGGATTTTGTTGCACAGTTAAATATTTTGGCAGTACTTCATGTTGCAAGCCTAGCACATATTAGGCTTGTTTCTTGAAACTTCCTGTTGGTGAGGGTCAACTCTTTTAAATTAGCGATGAGTAGCAGAGTTTTATGGGGCAAACACAATACAATTCCAGACGAGCTGGGTTCTTATGAAAAAACATGCAAAAGATAATACTCCTATGTTTTAACCCTAAATAGGGGAACAAAGCTATTTTAATAGGCTAAAAATATCTCTGTGACTCTAGCTAGAAAATACTGGTTTGTTGATACTATTAGCACCTTTTATTTTTCATTACTGTTCCTCAGGTTTTGCTGCTATAGAAATTTTTTTGACAACAGTATTATATCTTTCTCATTCAGTATCAGCTGAAGAAAATGAGGAGGGTCTCTGTTTAAAATAACAGCAAATGCATTGTGCATATGACAGAATGTGGAGTTAAACAGGCACTTTACAGGCAATTTTAAGGTCTTGTGCTATTCAGTATCATTTGCTGTTTTAGCTTTCAGAAGTGTATGACAGCAGTTCCTTTAAAAATGAATGAAAGGAAAAATAATTCTCAGAACACTTGAACAGGGCTACTAACCTCTAGGCCTGAAATAATGGCAAAGGAAAGCTGAAATACACATCATGAACAAACACAGGGGATATTTTCGAAGTTGAGCTGTCATGTGCTCCGGTCAGCACTACAGTTTCTCAAAGAGTTATTTATCAGACAATTTTTTAAAGGATGCCTAACTTTAGGTACCCATGTTTCCAGTGGTGCAATGTTTAAAGCAGAACACAGGATGCAGCTCAAGAAGAGATACAAATTAACCCAGGTGAAACACTGAGGAAACAGGATGGAAAACAAATTCCTAACATATGATGTTTCTTCCTCAAACCAATATAGTCTTAAATATATCTGTAAGGGTCTTGAGATGGTATATTTATTAGTGGGGTGCCCTTTGCTAATTAAAAAGCCCTGTATGGTCTGAGACCGTGTGAACTTAAACTCTGCATGAAGGTACCTGGCTAGTGTGTGCACTGCTGCAGCAAGCTAACCATCCTGCAGGTGTCTCATATAAGCAGAAAAAACAGTAAAAAAGGCTTTAAAATTAGTTACATTTGAAAACAGACAATCATTCCTTAGAACAACTGGTACATTTGCCCCCTTTTTTTTTCCTTATATTTTTGCAGGATGCTTATCTTTGCACTGGTGACACATATGGTTTTAGAAGAGAGAAATGCATTTCTAGTCTACAGACTCGTAGTTTGGAATTTAAATTACATCATGGCAGCTGGATATTTATATTAAGATGATTAGCTGCACAGTATTTAATCATGTTGACCTTACATAGGCATCCTCAGATTTCAACAGTTTAAGATGAAAACACAAATTAACAATAGTTTGAGATGAAAAGGCTATTTCCTGTCTCTTGTAGTTATCATTTCAGGCTACTTGTAGAGTAGAGARGAAAATGCTCCTTAAACTGAATCCACATTTTGTAATGCTATCTTCAAACCTGCGAGTATGAGATCCATAATATTTTTATGACAAAACTGGTTCTAGAAGACAGCTCTGCATGAAAATCTGGTAAAATAATTCTGCAACATGCAAAATTATAATGTCTACAGTAACTGTTAGTTCATTACTGCTACTATTACTAAGAAACTCCTAATAGCTATACACAATCTAAACATTTTGACTTTGAGTCTTAAACCTATTTTCTTACCTTAAACAGGGAAGAGAACACATGAAATGTATAAACTGCACAGGAACCATCAGAATCGCACATGAGCTGGTTGATATGACTACGCCAGGCTTCTTCCGCGTCATCACATGCTGCTGGTTGAAATGCAGCGAGGATGGCAGAAAAAAATGGTGAGGGAGGAGGCGAGGCATTCCGATCAACATCCCCAAAACTAAAGGAGAAAAGAAAATAAACTGTGCTGAAAGGAGGATACCAAGGAGGTGGCAAATAAAATATGCTATAGCAAAGAGATATGATCAGAGGACCGATTACGGCATCTTTTAAAAATACCCATGAGCTTTCCAAATCCTTTAGAAGATTGGCAAGAGGTGGGCCACAATGAGGAAAAACTTCCAAATCAGAATCTCTGTCTTCAGGCTGTTATCATCTGTCTGTCCCCATTTCAGAATGCTTGATTTTTTTTATCATACAACAGTTTAAAGGAAGAAGGCTGAAACTTCACAGGAGGATAAGAGCCCATGAGGAAAAACACCTCTTCCAGCAAAATGCAGTTACAATAGTGTATAGCAAAACTACTGAAAAAAATTCTCACTGTATTCAAACATTATATATTCTGGCCTGTTTTTCTTTACCCTAACATAATGGATAGGAGAAAATCCATCCCTTCGCCACATTCTCTTTACAACAAAGAAATATCCTGGAACTCCACGGTCAGTAAAACAGGCTGGCTACCATTTTTAAGGGGTATTAAGCTATTTGCTTCTGTGTAGTTTTCTTTGGGATGGAGAAATACTCCCTGCACCTCTCAAGAACAGGAACTGTGATTCTAAAACAAGCGAACACACATAGAGAGAGGGCTTTGCTATGGATCCTGTACTCCTTCTCTTCATGAATAAGTGCTGATTGCAGTCAAACTCAACTCTACTCAAAATTGGAAAGAGCTGCACTCTGTATGGCCTTGCAGAAACACATACTCGAACCCAGTCCTGCTCGCCAGCAGCCTCAGGAGTACACAGATGGCATTTTTGATAATATTGTGACCTCTTATGACCCATAAGTGATCAGAAAGATGAATGCATAGATTATATGACTTTGAACAGTTCACTAAGCAGTATTTCCATTGCCACAAGTCTTTAAAAATCCTTTTGACTTTTAATGAAATTCATCATGCACATAACAACTAACTGCACAGATRTATGTACAGATCACATCTTGATTCTCCTACAAGGAAAATCTTGCGTTTTGGGTGTTTGTGGTAATTATGGAGGTATAGTGGGCATTGTCTTCTCACTGCTTTAAATTTATGAGAATTTTACATCTATTTTGCCCAAAATATAAAATTCCATGATGAAATTAATTACTGCCTTGCTACCACTTTGTTGTAAAGTGTAAAAGGATTTGTATAAGTAATAGTTTATACCTGGCAAGAGCAAATTGTTCCAGCCTGTCAACTTTCTCTTCAGTCTCTGTCATATCCAGACTAAGGCTATCACTGCATTCAAATGCTCCAGGCAGTTCATTTGTAGACCCAGAAAGGTCATCTTCATGGACTGCTGCATCTTGCTCTTCATGTATGGCTTCAGGCTAGAGGAACGAACATAAAGAACTATGATGCCTTAGAAAACAGCAAAATAGTAAGTTAATTCCACTAATAACTAGAAAAGATTTAACGAAAAGAAAAAAGCCACTAGGCAACATGTTAAATTGCACAAAGCCATAGATTATAAATGACATGAATGAAGTTACACTTCTTCAAAAATATGTATTTGCTTAACTTGCTGCCTTGGATCAATATTGTTTTTAAAGACATTTCTTCAACTCAGTTCATCCAGCAAAGAATTTCAGATTTCAGTGCATTTGGCAACATAGCAGGAAAGTATTTTTTCAGGAAAAACAATAGAGTTCTTGTTCCTGTCAGGCTATTCTTGTCACTTATCACTTTGTAGTGCCTGCACATGTACCAAAGCCTCTCAAAAATATGTTGAAAAAAATAATCATCTGGAAGACTATATACATGTTTAGAATTGAGAATTATTTTCTCAATTTTCATTTTGTCAATTTTCTCATAGTTACATAATGACTTCCAAGAGGAATCCAAAGCATTTTACAGGCCACTAGAAGGATCATACTTTTACCATTTCCTTCTGTTTTTACCCATTAGCACCTAAAGCTTTTGAATTTTCTTGTTTCTTTCTTTCTCTTGCAGTTTTAGTCTGAATAAATTTTGCTTCATTTTCAGTCTTTTGCCTTTTGTCTGCATCATCAATAGCATCTCTGCAAAGCAGTTTCTGTTGGGATGACTGCAGCGTGCAGCTGATAAACTCTCTATCTTGTCTGATTGGGGTATCTCCAAAGCAGTGTGTGTGTATGTGTGCGCGCATGTGTGCATGTGCATGTGTGTGCACATACACGTATGTGCTTGTACATATATGTATTGGGAGCTGGGAGGGAGGGAAATCTGTGGCAAGTTGGGATTTGAAGACAGATGTGGCCCTCAGAGGTTAGGAGACCTGCCTGAGTCCTAGAGAAAAATTCTGGGGATTTGAATTTCTGAAAATTAAACAAGATTTGTATCAGAAAGGACAGGATCAGAAATTAAGTACGAGAGGTTTTTTGTTTTGTTTTAAAAGCAGAAGGGATAGGAATGTTCCTGAGCCTAGGCCAGACGAAATGAATCAGAGCACAAAGCGTCCTGAAATGAGAAACGAAGGCTATATAGCTGATTTACCAGAATAGAAGTCAGAGTATGTGGCAAGAAGCATAAAAGTTTTATGCTTCTTCAAGAAGCAGTTAGTATTAACTACTTCAAAATATGAAAAATTAGCTTCAAGTTTATTTATGGCAATGAAAGTGCATATATGAGGAAAACAGATTTTGATGGCAGTTGGTGAGGGAGAAATAAAGATGAAACAAACACCTCCCAACACCCACCAGAGTCTCATAAAAATGCCCCAAAAGCAAAATAAAAAAGTGGGTGCTAAWTATTCATGTAGTATTGGAATATACTTCCAGAAAGAGGGGATAACTTGAAAAACTATAAAATAACAACATCTGAACCTCTGTATCCCTCACGGCATTATCCATCACTACTTTCTAATTCCTTATAGCTATCTTAAGTGTCATAATCACTACTTTTAATAGAAAATAAGTTTAATTAATTTCTTGCCATTAGCTCAATGACACCTTGATTTTGGCACTGAGATATTTCAGAAAAGCCTTACTTAATCTGTCTGTTGCTGTCATTCTTGGCATCTATTTAAAGTTGAGATGATATTTTTGTTTTTGATTATGATGCAAAAACCACAGGTTTTTGTATAACACTAAAGAAGTAACAAAAATATACCTCTGCATTGCTGATATACCATCAGCACAATGAAAATAAAAACACAGAGGAAAAGAGAAACAGGAAAGAGCAGAGATTTTGTGTTATCATATTAAGTAAAATCATTTAGGGGCAAGTTTCAAGTTTTCTGATTAGAAATTGGATGATTTCTTCCATAAAATAAATATCAAACAAGGTCTTTTAACTTTGTTTGTACTGACTCTGTTTTGTTTTGAGTAAAAATACAGAGGTATGCATACTAGAAGAAAGTATCTTTCAGGCCAAAAACACTAACAAAGCTTTCTGTGTAAAGTTTAGCAATTAAAACATTATCCTTGTAACACTGGCAAGTGCCTGTCAGCTTGGATCATGCATTTTACTGATACTAAACCTGTCTCAGGACTAGCTGAATTTGCCTGGAAACCTCACAAAAAAACCTCTCCCATGATTTTTCATTATTTACTTCTTTACCTTTTCCAAAGCTTTTCACTTTTTGATGAACACTGGTGCATGATTATTGGGACACAGGGACATTAAAGAGATTTTCATTCTACAGGTTCTGAAACCCTGGCTTACATGAAACTCATGAGCTGTGATCTGCAGTTTTTAATTCACCTATCAGTTGCTAATCCATCTGGCTGCATGAGCTTGGCCACAGTCATCACCTGCAAGAGTGTCTGTTCTTACTGCAGGTTCCCAAACTGAAATTCTGCCAACTTCTGCTACTTGTACTTGTTATGAGGTAACTTGTCTACCAACACTTGTTTTCACAAATCAGTTTGTCTTTTCCACTATCATTATTTTGAGGGGCTCCCCTCCCCTCATCTCCCACAGCCCCCTCCTCCTGTCCCGTCTTCCTCCTTGGGGAGGTTTCTGACACACACAACAGGCAGCCCAGCTCCAACCTCCTTCCCTGCTCCCTGCCCTCTACAAGCTTCCATAACTTCTGCTATACGGAGCGCTGTATCCCTTATTTGTGATCAGTTATTTGCGGCTGCGTTTGGAGGGGATGGAGGACAAGAACTGGAATGAAAGCTGGTGATCATGCAAGACATTTATGTTCTTCCCCTGCCCCTTTTTCTTACACTGCTCTTCTGTAGAAGACACCCAGCTCCAACATGACAGAGAAAGCCTTCCTGGTAAGGCAACAACATCATAAAGCCACAAAAACCAACCAACCAACCAAACCAAACCCTCAGATTACATTTCTGGAGAGAGAGTGAGAGCGAGAGCAGTAGATTCACCTGATCTCCCATACACAGAAGTCTCAAACAGAAATATTATCAAAAAGAAAATTAATGGACGTCTGCACATTGGTAATCTTTTACCAACCTTACATTATGTTCAGGTTGCATCTTCTTATACAACTGTCTGAAATAAACTGTGCTGAACACGGCTGTTTCATCCTCTCAAACCCTGCCTCCCCCCAAAAAGCTGGCTTAATACTGTGGTCATGAATTTTAAATTTCTGAATGCCTGCCAAAAGGCAAGAACTGAATCCAGTGCACATAACTGTACAATAGGTTCCCACATACGAAAAAATCTCAGAGAATACATGCGTACACCCACACACAAGTTAGCAAATCATTCTTTAAAATAAGCTTGAGGAACAAAAGAGCATTCCCTTAGAGTCTAACCAGTTCATGAATTTATCTTGTAATTAGCTAGTAGCATTTTGGTGAATATATACTGCAATATACTTAAGGAACAATAAATACAATCCTTTTAATGAGGAGAGCGTAAGTAGAAAAGAGAGAGTATGTATGCGCAGGAACATATGAATGCATTGTTTATGCTGCCATTATATACAGAAAGTGTGAAAATACTTGCTTTCACAGATCAAACCTTTCACAAAAGCAGAAGTAAAATGAACTTGTAAAAATGTTATATAAAATATACTATAGTTGGAAAAGAGAATCAAAATTCCTTCACCTTGGAACTTTCAGACACTTGGAGATTATTCATGTCAGGTAAAGAGACATCAAAGCTAGATGTTCCTATATTAAAATGATGAGGGTCTGCTGAGGTTGTGTCACATGATGTAGAAAGTGAGTCAATGTGATTTGTATCCTCAGATGGGGAAAGAGTTATAATCTGTTTAAAAGACAACAAAAGCACAGAAGAACTGAGCACACAGCTATCCTACCATACATTGCTCTTATGAACGTGCAAAGCAAACATTGTCTTAAAGGGCAGTGATAGTGGCTCTGCTAGTTTGTACAGGAAGACATATTATAACCTCTCAGTATTTCTGTCATCAAAATTGTATGTAAACATCCCAGAAGTGAACAATGAAAACCTGGCACAGTTTGCAAAAATGGAGTCTTGTCCTACTTCTTCAAGTATTAGATACATCAGAATTATCTACCACTGATCATTTACATGAAATTGGCATGGAGCAATTTGCTGCAAAGAGCAACTTATTGGATTTGATGCTTCCTGTGTTTAGAACGTTCATTAAAATTCCTGTGCATGTTTGCAAATAAAGAAAAAGCCAGAAGCCAGCAAATACCGCATTAAGTGCCACCCCCCTACAACTTCAGCTGCTCAGGCTGCACCTAGGCAAGAGGAAGCTGAAGGACCAGTGTATTTAAAAACACAACCCTAGCTATGGTTAAACTGCCGGTGAACAACTTACTAGGTCTGAGTGCTCCAGGATTTGGCTGGTGGTCAGGTCCTCCTCCTCTGATGACTCATCGGAGTCCTCATGGTTCATTTTGTTCAGGCTGGGCGTACTCCCTGAGAGCTGGCTCTCCTCCAGCAGCTGCATGTCGCACTTGTCCAGGCTATCCAGAGAACGCCGGCGTACGCCCCAGTTGAAATTGTCCATGCTCTCGCCCTGCAATCAGAGATAGGGTCAGCTTTCTTGATCAGAAACTCATCAAATACCACAACTAATCATTAGAACAAAGTTAGCCAAAGAATGCTTTTATGTAGAGATATAATACAAATTTGATATGAACATTATTTTGCTAAGCAATAGGGTAACAGGAGCATTTAAAATTTCCCAGCACTTAACCTGGAGATAAGAGCAGAAGCATGGAAAYGACAGTTAAATGAAAATTCATTATTTTCAGTATTAGACGTTTTTCATGCACCAGCTGATTTAAGAATTCATTTTTGTAAGTCCACATATACACACACCTCAATAACACTGGAGCAATGACAGGCAAAATAAAAATTTAGAAGCAATTTTAAAAGATTTTTCCATGATGTTTAAAAATATTAGGACCACAGTTTGTAGCAATGTTTCAGTCGCAAAACATACATTAAAGATTTTAGATTCTTTGCATTATATACATAACCATAATGATGAGTTAAGGTAGATAGGAATGCATGTCCTCATTTAGCAAGCAAAACGCAGTAACTAAAGCAGCACATCTTTTTAACTTTTATTCTAGGCCGATATGGCTTACTTTTGTAACCTGAAGTTATTTTGAATTATTTGAAGCTATACTCTGAGAGTAACCTGACCAGCACTGACTGAGATCTCACTTTTTAAAAAGGACAGTCAAATTGTCCAAACATTTTATATTGACTTTCAGTTCTGATCCTACATACAGTAATATAAAGCGAGTGCATTAAGCAAAATGCATAATTATTTGTTAGACTGCTGAACTGATACAAACATCACTTAATTTCTTCTGTGTATAACAACGACAAATATTTTTCCACTTTCTATTTGTTTGCTTTATGTATTTTTCAGCACCCTGTAGCCAGTTTCACTAATTACTTTCACTAATGGCACTAAGCCTCTAGTTCCCTTCTTTAAGTCTAGTTAGGCTCCTGCACAGCAGATACAGGAGTACGTCCATAACGCCTGCCATGGACCCACAGAGAAAAAGAAGAAAAGACTCTGTTAGAAGCAACGATCTTAAACAAGTAAATCAATTTCTGAAAATTCAAGTTGACTGTTATCTTTTAAATATGAAACCACTGAACTTTCCACCTTAAAATCATAAATGTTAACAAATCACAGATTATATAAGAAGTATCTCCTGGGCTCACGCAGTTTAAAATCATGTACGATTATGGAGAAAAAGGTCTCAGTTCAGTAAGGTACTTAAGGAGACTTCCGATTTTAAACACTCGAGTAATTCCCATTCAGCACTACTCAGACAGACATGTACTGAATAGGCACCAAAAGGCATAATCTGCACTTAATTCATTTGCAATTTTTTAACAATCAGAGATTCACAGAATCACGGAGTGGTTGAGGTTGGAAGGGACCTCTGGAGATCATCTAGTCCAACCCCCCTGCTCAAGCAGGGTCACCTAGAGCACGTTGCACAGGATCGCATCCAGGCGGGTTTTGAATATCTCCAGAGAAGGAGACTCCACAACCTCTCTGGGCAACCTGTGCCAGTGCTCTGGCACCCTCACAGTGAAGTTTTTTCTCATGTTCAGATGGAACTGTCTGTGTTTTAGTTTGTGCCCGTTGCCTCACGTCCTGTCGCTGGGCACCACTGAAAAGAGTCTGGTCCCATCCTCTTGACACCCTCCCTTCAGATACTTGTACACGTTAATAAGATCTCCTCTCAGCCTTCTCTTCTCCAGGCTAAACAGGCCCAGCTCTCTCAGCCTTTCCTCATAAGAGAGATGCTCCAGTCCCCTAATCATCTTTGTAGCCCTTTGCTGGACTTGCTCCAGTAGTGCCACATCCCTCTTGTACTGGGGAGCCCAGAACTGGACACAGTACTCCAGATGGGGCCTCACCAGGGCTGAGGAGAGGGGGAGGATCACCTCCCTCGACCTGCTGGCAACACTCTTCCTGATGCACCCCAGGATCCCATTGGCCTTCTTGGCCACAAGGGCACATTGCTGCCTCATGCTTAACTTGGTGTCCACCAGCACTCCCAGGTCCTTCTCSGCAGAGCTGCTTTCCAGCAGGTCAACCCCCAACCTGTACTGCTGACTGGGGTTATTCCTCCGTAGGTGCAGGACCCTGCACTTGCCTTTGTTGAACTTCATGAGGTTCCTCTCCGCCCACCTCTCCAGCCTGTCCAGGTCTCTCTGAATGGCAGCACAGCCCTCTGGCGTATCACCACTCCTCCCAGTTTTGTATTGTCGGCAAACTTGCTGAGGGTGCACTCTGTGCCTTCATCCAGGTCATTGATGAAGAAGTTGAACAAGACTGGACCCAGTACTGACCCCTGGGGGACACTGCTAGCTACAGGCCGCCAACTAGATTCTGTGCCACTGATCACAACTCTCTGAGCTCTGCCATTCAGCCACTTCTCAATCCACCTCACTGTCCACTCATCTAACCCACACTTCCTGAGCTTGTCCATGAGGATGTTATGGGAGACAGTGTCGAAAACCTTGCTGAAGTCAAGGCAGACAACATCCACTGCTCTCCCCTCATCTACCCAGCCAGTCATTCCATCACAGAAGGCTATCAGATTGTTTAAGCACGATTTCCCTTGGTGAAGCCATGCTGACTACTCCTGATCACCTTCTTTTCCTCCACATGCTTGGAGATGGCCTCCAGGATGAGCTGCTCCATCACTTTTCCAGGGATGGAGGTGAGGCTGACTGGCCTGTAGTTCCCTGGGTCCTCCTTCTTGCCCTTTTTGAAGACTGGGGTGACACTGGCTTTCTTCTAGTCCTCAGGCACCTCTCCTGTTCTCCATGACCTTTCGAAGATGATGGAGAGTGGCTTAGCAATAACGTCCGCCAGCACCCTCAGCACTTGTGGGTGCATCCCATCAGGGCCCACGGATTTGTGGGTGTCAAGTTTGCTTGCACAAATAGATCTGATTTTGCATCATTGCACTTCAATACAATGGATTTTGGAGTATGATTGAAAAGAGGGAAAGTTCAGCTTTATAACACAAAGCTCACCTTTCATGAACAAATACAAAGAGAAAAGGAAAAAAAAGTGTTTAAGAAAAAGACAATCCAGAAATGTGAGAACTGTAATCCACAAGAAATGCAAAATTAAGGAATGCACTATATTCAAGAGCAAATGAAAATGAAGTTGTTATGAAGCCACAATATTAGAAGAACTCTGTGTTTTCATATCCTGGGACAAAGATCATGTAGTAGTGTGGTGTGGGAATAGAAAACATCAAATTTTTAACAAATTAGGTCCCTTTAAATTGTAAACATGATTGTACAGTTCCCAACTACTTATTTCAACAAATTATTTGGCACTCCGTCCTCCCCCATGAAGGCTGGAGAACACATGCAGCAATGGGACATCCTCCACAAAACATCAGCTACTGAACTAACAAATGACAAAAGGAAATAAATAAGCAAGCAAGCAAGCAAAAAAGACTGCTATCGCTCCTGGCTCCTCACGATGCCTAGTACAGCTAGCAGTTAACTCTGCAGCCTGTGTGTATGGGTCTATTTCTTGGTGCTGTTTCATCTTGGAATGTATTAAAGAAGAAAGCCAGAAAAAAAAAAAAAAGTGAAATATATAGGGGCACTTATAGGACATGCAATTAAAAGGAGGGAGTGAATTAAAAGTGAGGGAAAGGGTATATGACAGATGAAATAACCCAAAGTATTTGGGTTACAGTAATCTTGCTATGGGGACACCCAGAAATATACTGAATTTAAACAAGAGGTGAACACATGTCTACTACAATGGAGTTGGGGTTTTTGCAGCTTGAAGCAGTTTTTCTTTCACGGGTAGCAAGCTGGAGGGAAGATGTAGCTGAGAGACTGTTCATTTTTATCTACAGCTGCAGCAAAATTATCTTCTATCTGAAAAGCCACCAGTAATATATAAGAAAAGAGTCACTTGTTATAAACATGCCTTGCGAACAAGGAGTTGGCACTACGCAGGACTTCCCACCACCATGGCCACCTATCCGGTAACGGAGCCGACTTGCCATTCCAGGCGTTTCAAGCACTGCCAAACCCGGGGCAGGAGAGGCACCGAAAGGGAAGTAACGGGGGAAGCGCCTCTGCTTGGGGCACAGAAGCCTGTCTCCTCGATAAAGCCCCGAAGAACCATGCAACACTTCTTGCAGGCAAACTTTTACCCCACTGCATTGACGAAGTATGCAAAGTTAATGGAGTCGCACAAATATTGCAGGGTACAGGCACTGGTACTGTGGAACTCAGTAACAAGCCACTATTTCCCTGTGCTTGTATCTGTTAGAGCACAGGCCTTTTGGGGCAGAGATTTTGTTGGTGCTTACGTTTCAACAGTAATTGATATACAAGCTCTCAGAAACAAATCTGCAAGACACTTGTTGCTGCTGATTTTTGTATCACTTGTACAACTATTTTTGTATCATTTCAATTCTCGATATAATATTGAAAAACTGCAAGTTAAGGTCCCAAACTTGCAAATGCTGATGTGCCTCTTCAGTTTTCTTCGCATGGTAAATGATTCCAGCACAGTCAGTAGGAGTATACAGCTGAATTAAATTAAGCGAGATCATGTGCAAAATTAGGCTGGTGTGCAGTGATCTAAACTGTCTAAAGAGGTCCCATTAATCATCATTAGTAAGATGCTAACAGGAGCCAATATATCACAACAGAAAAGCTGGATTCATGTATTATTTGTCCATAGAAAAAAATGGCACAAACTTTACTATATTTTAAAAACTAATTAAGTTCTTCTTCTGTTTCTAAATCCTACTTATGCACAAAGATACAAAAAATAGAAATGGCCCAATTTCAAAATGCTGATATTAGATCAAAATAATTTAAAATTTTTAAAGCCAATTGAAAATGTCAAAAATAAATATCTTAAAATGAAGCAGATATCTTTTAATGATTTAAAACTTTTTTGAAAAAGACCTCCAAAATATTTCTAATACAAGACAAAAAACGAAGCACTTGTCAGAAATGCAAGCACACGCACCCCCCCCCCCCCAAAAGCACACACTGAAGAGAAGTCAAACAACAAAACTATGATGTTATTCTATAATACAAGTTTGCGAGAAGGCATAACATATACTAGCATATCTGAGTTCAAGACTTACCTGAAGTTCCTGGGTAGCAGATAGAACAGACAGAAAAACAAATAGAAAGAATCTATGTAAAATTACTGTATTAAGGACATCACGACAAACATTTGCCTACAATTGTAAATAATGTTATAACAGAAACTTCAGATCTTCAGACCTATCTTCTAAATTTAAAAATATCCATGGTTTTCTTTCACATCTTTATTAAATTTCAGACAGGTACACCGTGTGATCTGGGGATGATACAACCATCACCGACCTGTTTAAATCATAAGATTTTTTGGAAAGGCTATTTGTGCTCTTGCTAGTTTAAGTTTTCTAACACTGTTTTATTCATGTTTATGAATAAATCAAATTCAGACTGATGTAAACGATACAGTTTCAACTGAGTCATTAGCGACATAGCTTCTTCTACAGGGTTTGAATTTGGCCAAAATATCTATTTATTTCAAAAGCAGTAAGTCAGGCCGGATTAAACCTTGGAATGCAAGGACTCAGATCCATGGCTGTTTTAGACATGTATTAAGTGTAAGAAAGACTAGATTTTTAGTTTTACTTCACATAAAAATAGAGAAGTTTGATATCTGTTCCACCACCAACTTAAGACAATTAGTATATTGATTAATTTAGGCCTCAGTCTTCAAGTTAGCCACGTGTACAAATCTTTGCAGAGTCACGCTCCACGAAGGCAAAATCTTTTGGGTGGGAGCTGTTCTGCACTGAGTGCCAAGGACACTGAGTTGGGAGGTACAACGTCTCTGCCCTACGCCGATATTAACAGTACTGACAATCTGCCAGTTCAGTGACTTGTCTACTGTTTTGGTATTTATTCTCCTTCTGAGTAATGAATGCCATATTTTCTTTTGAAGATTTTATATGATGATATATATCTATAGATAATCTTCATATGGTTTTAGCTAGTGAAGAGAAAGAAGAAATTCCTAAATGTCACCCAGTGGACAAACAGTAATCATATGATAGTCACATGTCTAGTCTCATTCCTTTGTAATATTTTGAAAGAATTTAAGATACAGAAAAGCTTGCAGCAAGTATATTTTTGACAGTTACCCAGCATTGCTGTTTTATCATTTATCATTGTTTGGAACATTAAACCTCCTTCATAATACTTGGCCAATGTATTTCAACCACTGATGCCACCTACTTATTTTTTCAGCAAAGTGATGGGCCACTGTGAGGCAAAATTACCACATTTTGTACAGAGAGTACATAGAGATTCCTGACTTGGAAGATAAGGACTCTGTGATGTCTCTCTCCGTTCCTTCATCCCTTCTTTTCATTGGAGAAAAGTTAAAATTCACAAGCACATTAATGCACAGATGAGGGTACATTAAATAGTACTACTGTAAATCTACTGGTGAGAATGCTGATTATTTCTTCTTGCACACGTGTTCTTCTCAGGGCTAAGAGTGATGTCTGAGAGAATTCATGTCAAAATCTGAGTCCGGACTATGACAAGACAATTTACTAAACTGTTAGGCTGGCTGAGCATTTGCACTTTAAGTACTTCAAAATAGCTAACAATTTCTAAACTTTTAAATAGCAACAAAATTTTTAGACTTGTTTGGCAATGAATATATATTTTTTGTCCTTTCCCACCCAAATGGAAAGAAACACTCCAAGTTTGGTGTAAGCAAAGTTAAAAGCTGTAGCCCCCCAAACTTCAGCACTTCAACTATTTCCCTTCAGCAGTTTCAGCTAAAGGAGAGCTGTGAGGTTTCACCTGCCAAGACTTGATCTAGCCCTCAGGTTTCTGTTTAGCTCCTGCATGAAATGATGAAATCACTGACACCTAGGCAGCGTGGAAGGTACCTCTCTCAAAGTGTTAGTGATTTCATCAGCAGTTGCAAGAGAAACACAACACCCTGAAGGCCTGAATTCAAGTTTTGGAGGGTTACTCACGAAACAACAGATTTGAAACAATTCCATCTTACAGATTTTTTAATCTGCAAACATATTTTTGTTAACAATTTGGGACTTCAAAAATTGTATTTAAGCTAAATTCACTTTAAAAGACACAGAAACTTGACATTCATACCAGTACTAGAACAGAGGCTTTATCTTTCAGTAACAGTTTTGCAGTGTTTCCTAAAGCAGATTCAGAAAGGAAGGGTGTGGTAGCCTGTTACTGTTTTGCTACTGAAGTAAACACTAAGTGAACATTATAAATAATCTCAGCTCAAAGTTTATAGTTGTACAGTTAAAGTTTTATGTTACAGAAAGAGTATAGGATTTAGTAGAAAGAATATCAAACTGATTTTAAAAAAAGCTGTTTCAGAAAAAATATACTGTACCTCCCCATCTTCCAGCTCAACATCTAGGAAATCAAAGTCCCTAAAGACTCTGAATTGTTGTTCACTGTTTGAATCATCCATGTTCTCCTGCTCCCTGGTGCCGTCTTCTGAAGACACCAAGCTTGTCTGGTGCTCAATCAGATCCAAATCACCACAGGAAGAAAAAATTACCTACAATTCAAAGGATTTCTCTGGTAAGAAACTGTTCCCTCTGGTTGTTTCTTCCTAAAAGCTGTAATTGGTTATTCGGAAGTCTGTATTTCCAGTACACACCTAATTCCTTCAGTGAGTATTTTTAGAACACTTTATTATTTATGTTGGACAGGTGCCTTCAGATTAAACTTGTACAAAGAAGCAACTTCATACTGCAGGAACACGTCCAAGAATATTACAGCTACCTCCTAATGGCTGCAGAGTGATGTTGCCTAGATGTTTGTATATGTTTACAGGAACAAAATTCAAAGAACTTAGCAAAGAAAATGTCAAGGAGATGAGTTAATAAGTTCATCAAAAAATCTTTAGTTAAAAATGATGCTTCAGAATGTGTCACGATTAGAAAATCTAACAAGCTATAATGTTTCCTTTCCTACTGACAAACAATCATATCTGCAGTTTAGTTGAGAAAAGGCAAAGGTTCCTGTCTTGCAGAACTGAAGAACTTGTTCACCGTAATACAAGTGACATATGAATAACATATTAAAACACACTCAAAAACTTTCTATTTCTGTAGAAAATATCTAATAACTTTTTTAAGAGCTTCCCCATCTGGGATGATCCATTGCCCATTTCCGAGCGCTAGACAATATTAATCTTTAAAGAGCAATGTTAGAACTATTATTTAATGGAATAATTAGAACCTTTTGTTTTATTTCTGTAATTTAATTTTGTACTTTAGAAAGGCTCTAGATTGGTAATACTAGAGATCATTACTCTCTACCCACTGAGCTGGCAATAAGTAAAACCTATAGCATCACAAATCTCTCACAGCAAAATGGAATGTAGCTCTGTATGTAAATGCATCTTTAAGTGAGAAGGTCATTCACTCAGTGGTCTATATGCTGAGAAATGCAGCATGGGCCAGTGCAAATTACAATGGTAGTAATGTGACATGAAACTGTGCAAATCAGGTCAGCAGTTCTGGGAAATAAGGTTCTCCATATTAAAAATTTAGGACAAAAGAAAAAAAAAACAAAATAAAGAAATGGTCAATACAAGGCTACTTACTGAAGGGTTTTTACTCAGACCAACTTCCTGACCACACAGAGAAAGGACATGTACCAGCTTTTCCTTTGTTCTTTTCTAGAAAACAAGACATTTCCAAGTTAGCATCTTTTTAACCACATATTCTCCTGGTGACTGGAGACATAATTAGCAATTTTTAATTAGGAGGAAACAACCAAAGAATGACTCATTAAGTGCTGAAAGGATTGCTTTCAGAGCAACTGTGCATACAAGGAAACATAAAAGTAGCTGTTAATTATTTTAGTGCTTATTATTTTTAAATTAGCCCATTAATTCTATTGAGCTTAATAAGAAAGCACTGGATCCTGTACATCACTTCAAAGAAACAACTCAGAAGCCTAAAATTAAGAACATGCATGTTTGTTTGTTTTTTTAGAGAATTGGTGCTTGAGTCACTATAGATCTGCTATATTAAAAAAGGCAGCAAATACATTTATTCTGTATAGTTTTATTTTAACAGGCAGCTAATCAAAATCAGTAATGCAGGCAAATATCACTTTTAGAAGAAGCGTTCGAAGGATTTTTTTATATCTGATTTCCCAAGGAAACAAGGCTTCCAAAATTTCACTTTCTGCTCTCCTCGCTAATGTCTGAACTCACTGGTCTGTTTCAGCTAAATCTGATATAGAATTAGTGGTCTTAAAGAGATGCATTTCCTACGAGTTAGAAGGAAAACACTGGCTGGATAGAAGGCAGTCATAGCTCATCCATGACTGAATCAGAGAAGGACATTCAGGGGGCACCTGCAGCCCAGCTGCCGCGCTGCCACTGCTGGAGCACTGCTCAGGGCACAGAGGGCACAAGCCTTAAAAAACCCAGTGTGTGTTAAATCCACTGCTCCGAGAGCAACTTGTTAACAAATAGTGGGCTTCTTTAAAGGAGCTTACCTGCGAGTACTGGGGTCTCTTCCAGCTCACAGGCACAAGGACATTGGAGTTGGAACCTGATGAGGTTGAAGAAGTGCTTCGGGTGACAGCCATTGCCCTTGGCTTACCATCGCGGCCAGAAGAACTCTGCAACTCGTCATACCGTCTCCCAATAATTGGAGTCTTAAATGAAAAAATAATTATTTTCTAGTACTGTGCTCTATGGTGAACTTATAATGGGGCCTATTACTTCGGTTGCAGGGAAAGATTACTCTGAAGATGACAAGCACGAGAAAAACAAGGAGTGCACCAAATTTCATGTCACTTGGTATGTATATTATTTTCCACTGTGAACTCTCAGTAACTATTGCCATGCCTAGTATCTAGTGCTTGTCTTCATGAGTAGCTAATAGCAACTGTCAAACTACCTTAAGAAGTAGCAAAGAAAAAAGCTTATGAAATTTATTCCAAGTCCAGATTTCTCCCACGTTGTTTTAAGGGTTTTTCCTAAAAATGCTGAGCACTCTGGCCCTGTTCCAGCACACACTAAAATGCTTTCTTGGAYTGACGATAGAATACTCAGTATTTTCTAGAACTATACTTACAAGAAACAACTGGAAGAAACCCCATACAAGATGCCTTTTTATGTTGAAATTTCCTTTTAACCCAAAGTCTCACTATTACCTGTATGAAGAAGTCCATAATGCTAACGCAATTAATTATTATAAAGTGATTTGGCCACTAAAGTCAATGGGTCCACTCAGTTCCATAAAGTTAAAATGTGCCCAGAGTTTGCAGGATAAAGACTGCTGTAAAAGAGTTCATTCAGAAGCTAGGCATTACTGCCTTAAATGACATATATTTGTGTTTAAACAATTATAGAGAACACTGGCATCCAGGTATAAAACACTTGTGGGGGGGATTTTATATATATAGTATATTTAGACGTTACACTTGGCATAGCATTTCCCTGAGAGTATTTTAAATACAACTGATAACCCCTTATTAGAAAAATCTAAATGAAAACTCAGAATATCATTGTGGATCAAGAAGAATTTAAGAGGCTTTCTATTCTGTAATTATCTTTTCTTTCTCAATTTTTCAACTTTTTTAAGGAGCTACAACACATGTTTCAGGATTATCAAACACGAGATGAAAATTGGGCTTTAAGTAGTAGAATTACAAACAGTACCTCTGAAATATCAAAGTGAAACTCTAAAGTCTTCCCTGGTAGCTCCTTGGAGGCACTGTTCCACACTCGATGTAGTTCCATTTTTGAAAGATCACTGTGTTGATAGGATGGCAAAACTAAACTGGCAGAACGAGAAACTACCAACTTCAAGATATTCAAGGCTTCTCTCCAGTGAATGCTCTAGAAATAGGTATACTTAATCAGCAACTTGAAAGAAAGATTCACACATATTCAAAGTCATTTCCACTTCACAGTCATATTTTTTGCCACATAAATAACAATGTGGAACTGGTATACTATTCTTCCTCCACCTCTCTCTTGTCGAGCGACAAGGCACATACTTAGAGAACAACTTCAACAGCAACGACATAGACCCTTGCCTAAAGAGTCATTCTTAGGGAATTGGCCTGCAAAGCAGAAGACCTGAGTGCGAGATCAATTTGGCAGATGAAGGGTTCAAAGTTGGGTCTCCCATCTGAATGCCTTAATCACTAGGCATAAGTTTTGGGGCCGATGCAGAATCCCCACTCTTTAACAGAAGAGCTGACCCAACACACACATTTTTATGGCTTCCAAGCAGAGAGGCGTATTTTCCCCCCTGCCCAGAGGTAGGTGCAGAAGCCTTCGGGGGGGGAAGCGCTTACGCCAGACCTCCCTCCTGTATTTTTTCTTGGCTAAGTATGCGGTTTCCTCTTTCCTCGTTTCCAGGTGTCCTGGAAGTCCCACTCTTACACTCCACATCTGTATCTATATTGCTAAACACAAGAAAGCCAGGGACTGATCGCAGCCTCCCGGCTAAGTGACGCTAACTGGCTGATGCCTGTAGTAGGGCTAATTGCCATGTCAGTGCAGATTTCTCTTCGAACACTCAGAGCGGTTCAAAACAGAGTCAGCGAGGCAGCTAACATTTTAAAATGGTGGTAGCTGCAGCTTAACACCCCCCCCCCCAGAGCGCAGGGTTAGGCATCTTATTTGGGGACGAGTAGCCTATTCGGCATCAGAATGTTTACAAACCAGGTATCACAATGAACAGCCTTAGTCCCCCCTTGTAATCTAGTCTTCAATTCTGACAAAGAAAAATAACTTTTCACAGTAAATACTGCTGAGTTCCTATTTTAATACAGAGAACATAAGGTACTTACCTGTACGTATTTTTCAATGGTTTTTAGCACTTCCACGTTAAACTGTTTAACAGGAATAGCTGACAGGTCCATATAGCTAAGAAGACTGTAGATCATCTGTAAGAGGGACTGCTGCATGCTGGGAAGCCCTTTTTCTAGCAGCTATTAAAAAAAACCATTGAAAATAATTACATTTTGAGATGTTTCTCCTCACAGAAAAAGTTACTAGTCTCATAAATACCATCTGTATTGTTAATCTTTCTTCACCCACTGATTTTGCAATGCCATTTTACAATCATTTTACAAGTGATGATGATACAAGTGTGAAATAAAATATAGCTTTAAGTTTGGAGCCAATGGCCAACGGGTTTGCATAATGAAGCACACATCTTATATATGCTTGCCCTAACTTATCCAGAAAACACATTCAGGAATGAGTAAACTGGCAGGTAAATTTTAGACTGTTACTCGGGAAGAACAACCAACAAAAACAGGAGAATTTTTATTTCCACCTTTGCTGAAAGTCAGGGGAGGAAAAGAAAACATGCTAAAGAAACAAAACTACTACTACTCAGACATCAATATATATTTATCCAAATGTAGTTCATTGCTAGTTGACGAGCGAGTTCATGGGCTGTAACTGCCATGGAAATGTTTTCTGCTAAGGAGGAGAGCAGAGTCCCTGGGCTCTCTTACTGCAGATGCTAACGCAAGGAAGGGCTTGACCTAAATCCTGGAATTTTGGAACACCTGACTGTAATCCCAGAATATGAGAACCAGCCTTGGAATTGCAACTGTGCTTAAACATATACACGACAGTAATTCAGGAGGCATACAGAAAGACATGCTATATTTGTGCCGGTGCACACGTGTGAAATATCTCAGCTGAAAATTTCCTGGAAGGTAGTAGGGCCCTTCACTGGTAACAGGGAATATCTCTCCCTCCCCGTGGCATTTCAGAGGCAGTCAAACATTATTGCTGGAGGTTACTGGAGGTTCCAAGATTAGACTCTGTCCTTTGATTCAGGCCTACAGAATCCTTCTTCTAATACTGGTTAATAGAGATGCTATGATCTAGAAAAAAAAAATGTATAAAAACTGTATGGTGACTTATGTCACTAGTCTTCCTTCAGAGAAAAATGTCAGCTGTTATCCAGATAGAGACTAGTAATTTATTAGATGCCCGAGCTGGTCTGAATGAAAAGATTCCCTCTTTATATTGAATGAAAAGACTTCATGCCAATTGAAATGGAACGATCAGATAGGACATATCTAACTAATCCTGCTAAATACCTTTTCTTTCATTAGTAATTATGAGCAGTACTTAGTGATTTGTAAAAAAGGTAGGCAAATTACTGTTAATAGCACAACAGACAGAAGTTACTATGCTTTACCTATTCCTCCATAAAGATAAAGCACAAATTTTAAAATTAAAGGTACTACATGGCAAGCAGCTCTAGTCCATGGATACCTTTACTGAGAGATAAAATATGTTTTATAATTCTTGTTCAAAACTGAGTTACAGAGTTTTCCTTTCATTCCATTAGCATCTTGCAGAGCAAGGCTGGACTCCTTCTTTGTATATAGTTTCATATGACAGCACAGGAGCTGGTGTATCGCTGTAGTCAAGGAACAAAGGCCTGGAAGAAACAACTTGGATGAGAGAACCAAGTTTTGTGTTCTCTGATGGAGGCTACTGCATCAGATAATCACTTTCAGGAAAGGAAAAAGAAATCTTGGGAAGTAAGTGGGATTTTTGCCTCTATTGCTGGCTAGAAAGCTGGTCTAGCGACTTTGTCTCTGAAACCTTCTAATTTCCAGTCCAGTCCAGTATAATTTCCAGTCCTGTTTGTATAAATTTGTTCTCTGTCTTTTGTTCTTTGGCTTAAACAACTCTTGCCCCTTAAACTGAGTACATTTGTGTACGGTACCAGTTTTTATTTGTTCAGTTTCATACATGTGGTGGCTGATATTCCAAGTGTATATTCGAATACACCATTGAATTTGTCACAAAAAATAGTATTTAGTATAAAAAAAGAAACAGTAATTTTAAAATGAAATTAGTAAAATAAAAACTCTTTTGCTATCAGGAGTAACAAAAATAGGAGCAAGGTAGAGTTCTGGCAACACATCATTTGGGTTAGTGAGTTGCAGAACGAAGAGGTTCCTCTGTATTTGTAAAGAGAAATCGTAACTATTCTCAGTGGTTTTTTTGACTCTGGTTCACATGAACTGTTTTGAAAAACTGTGGATTCTTCTCTGGTGAGGGTAGGACAGGGTCTGGGGCTCCCCCGGGTTTGGTGACCCACACACCGTTAGCTCCATCCCTGCAGAAGCAACTAGCCCAGGAGGAGGAGAGCTGGGCCTTCACCTGCAAGGCAGCCTGGGCTGGCTGCTGCTGGCTGGCATGGGCTGCCATGGTGCAGCCGCAGGTGATGGCTCCCTTTGCAGCGGATGGGAAGAGACGTTCAGCTGTGGGGCTATTTAGGCATTCAAACATATGTTTTCCATGCTCACTGAGGAAAGGGTAAAAAAAGTCATTTGACAAACCACATCTGATGGACAAGGTGCCAGTTGGATAATGCCTGTTCTAGGACTTTACTTTCCTTGCAACATAGATGTTTTAATCTCTAGTGATTCCCTGGTCTTGGATGGGTTATGAATGTTCATGCTTTCATCGCAAGCAATCCTCTAACAACGATGAGGAAGAAACTTCTATCATAAGCACTTTTCTACCCACTATGCGATTTCTTGTCTCTTCTTCTGTATCAGTTATTTAAGTCCATGCATGATCCTGGAGTTAATGAATCACTAGTTTAATATGTGACACATGTCTACTCGGATATGCTTCTAGAATGATTATGCTCTCATGCTATAAGGTTGATTTTTTAAATTAATATGCAAAGATCTAACATAAAATCACAGTAAGTTTTCAGCAGGTTGCTTGTATTTACCTGCCTATTCTGATTTTGGTAGTGGAAGTTCAAAGTTCTACTTCGCTATTAAATATTGATTTCTCCTCATCTGCAACTGAGATACCCAAATATTTGTCTAGAACAGACGATCATTTTTCATGGATGTAGCTGTTAATATGTAAAACCATGTAAGAAGCGCTGCTTGTCACTATAAGTTCCAGATAAGAACACAACTGAAACGTCCCATTTTAAGCCAGGATCATACCCTTTGCTGACAAGCCAATTGCCTGCCATCAGACAGGTTAAATGCAGATTTTTGTTCTGAATGGCAATAACTGAAACTTTTCCTTCTGCTGAAAGTCTTTGTTCTCACAGTCTTAAAAAATTAGTGGTAGAAAGTCCCCTCTGAAGGTGTCTCTGTGTGTGGTATGGTCAGTGTTGCAACAACATTTTCCTTTTTTACTCTTAAGTGCTGCATGTCTCTCAGTCTCCCACAAGCCCAAGCACTGGGGACCAACCAGGATTGTTAAAGCACAAGGCACTATAACCAATGGCTATAACATTTCCTCTGCGGACTGCCCAGTGGTGGTCTTAACTCATTATGCTTTGCATATTGACAGTGTATCCCACAGTCTGTTTACAGCAGAGAGCAGCACATCATTGTTTATCCTGGTCTGAGGATCAGCTCAAGAGGAGATAATGGAATAACATTCTGATGGCTGGAAAAATAACTTTCTTGGCCACAGCACACTGAAAAAGGTGATTTCTTGTCCTCTGTGTGCTCCTTCTTCCAGACTAGCGGCTACCTTATGTCCATACAAACATTCCCCAGACATGACTCAACACAACTGCAGTCAAGATAAATATGGAGAAGGGAATGCTTGCTTACCACTCTGTCATCCTATGACGATGGTACTATGTAAGAAATGGGCCTTAATTCTGCCCACAAAACTGCCTGATGTGCTGTTAATACGTTAGTGTGGTGTTAATCTACAGCAAGGAGAAAGTGCAAAGAAGAGGTCTCCATACATCTGCCTAAGCCCTTTTTGTGGGAGGGAGATGACACAGAATGGCCTACATAGAGGTGCAGCAGCACTAGTAATCATGCATGGAGCACTTAGGGGAAAACAGAGGGGTGGGGGGAGACCCAAGCAAATGCTTTCCTAAGGCTGGGAAAGCAAAGGAGGAAGAGGTTAAACCTCAATTTTTATAGCATTTGTTTATTACCTATACAAATTTATGCCTAAGAAGGAGATGCTTGCTTCTGGAGGATTCAGAGTCCTCATGTCTGAAGAAGTAGTAATTCTTCAGAGTCTCTAAGTTTGAAAACGGACTGAAAATCCCAGGGCCCCGTTTCAGTGTCTTACAACAGAATCATGACTTTCAGCATCATTCGAGATCTGATATGATTGTTTACTTCAAGCCCCCATGTGCAAATAAGGTGAAGAACTGCAGCTTGAGGTAGCAGGGCGAAGTTTGCTCTGAAGTCTGAGTGAATATGAGTGCATACTTGCCCTCCAGGCTCTTGAAAACCTGTGGGCAGCCAATATCAAGAGATGCCTGTAGAGTATTCTTAGATCCTTTGGCAGACAGGAGGAAAAAATCTGCTGAAAAAAGCTGGCCTAAAGAAGCTAGAGAATTTATGTAATGAATATTCAACCGCTTTCCCCTGGATGAGAGGGGAGACTCGAGCTAGTTCCCTGTTGCATGGAAGTGAATGGAGAAGTTGGAGAATTCTAGAGCAAAATAGTGTCCTGGCATTGACTGGACACAGGAGATGGAAAATCAAGGCGCCTAAGCTGAAAAGCAAAACTTAGCCTTGGATCCCCCAGTAACAACACTGCATCAGCTCTACATTCTACACGTGACAAACATTACGAGTAAGTGATGAGGGGAGAGGAAAAGCTGGCAGCAAGATGGTTCCATTAAGTGTTAAGAGAATGCATAGAAATTTTATCAAGAACCACATCCGAGCAGATGATAGAGGGCCAGACTGCAGTTCTTATTTAAGTTGCTAAACCCTTACTGGTTTTAGTGCTTCTCTTATTTTCCTCAGTGGGATCTAAATAAATGTTGTCCAGTTTATCTTTCTTTTGCAGTAGAAACCTTACCAGTGCCTGAGAGATGCTTTAAGATGCATCGGCCTTGCAGACCTTCCCCGGCTTTGGTTTTAGTATTCAGTATTTACTTCATATAGTAATTTTGGTTTTTCTGCTAATTTCTGCTCTCTACTCTTTACTGTAAATAACAACTATGGAATTACAGCCCAGTAATCTCTAGGAAGACTTCAGCTCCTTGGGTTATTAGGCAACAGAAGAATTAAAACAGTTTTGTCTTTGAAAACTTACCTCAGCCAAATACGTAACCATACTCAAAGTAATATCAGCAAATGCTTCATGAAGGTAACGGCAAACCACATTTACCCAGGTAGCACAGTCCCTTGTATAGCTGTGTGTTTTATAAAGGGTCATGACATGTGCAAGATTTGAAAGCTTGGGGTTCTTTTCTTCCAAACAAACCTAAGTAAATATAAATGTCAAAATATATTAAGAACAAGGCAACTGTATTCACAAGGTTGAAGGATGTACAATACAGAAAATAACTTTGATACCTGAGCAATCCTTTCAGCTACATCTTTACAAAACTGGTTTGGACTGTCAAAATGCTGAATTAAATGAGGCAGGAGACACAAAACATTCAGTGGAAATCCTAGAACATGAAAATACAGAACAAAATGTATAATTGCGATCGCAGGAGCCACAGTGATCTTTAAGTTGGTATTTTGCGGGAGGTCATGGTATCAATACCACATGAACCTCACGCAGACTGTCAAATTGTTCATGTGACTGGCCACACCACTTAATAAGGTTTCGAAGCTAGGAGATGGCTCCTATGCTACCTGCCAGCCCCTGTCACGAGTGTAAGGGCACTGTCTGGAGATTGGAATTCAGCTTTTCTGTGCCAATTCACAGCTGGCTCGAGGCAGTTAATGAACTATGGGCAGAGGCTGTAATGGGGAGCTATAACAAAAGCTGCTGCAGTTCAAGTGGGAGTTGAGAGCTTAGAAATCAAGAAGCTGTAACCAGACAATACATTTTTTGAAAGGAAAAAATCGGGACCTATGAAAATAACCTTCTAACCATTCATTTTCTCTCATTTTACACACTTAAATAAATGGCCTAACTTAGGAGCATAATTTCTCTAGGCTTCCTCTATACTCAATGAAGAGAAAATGATACCTCCAAAAGGTACCTTTGCAGCCTGTGTGTGAATTGCCCAGCTGTTGTCTGGAACATATGTGCCACACAGGTGCTTAGATTTGGGTGGGCTGTTCATTGCATTCATCCCTTTACTCTAAGTCTAAGCGTGTTATGACTTAGTTGTGAAGCCTGAAGAATTGTCTTAATATCTCTGTTTCTGACTGAGATTGAGGAATAAAAATCTGGAACAATCGCAGATAGTCTCTTCAGTATAATGAAAAGTGGTCACAATCTTATTGATATGATTGTGCATTTCAAAACATCACCTTATTTTCTTTTAACCCAGCCCTCTCTCATCACTCAGTAATGTGCTACTGCAGTTTTCTAAAAAATGTACAAGAATTTTCAATATTTATATTTCTAGTAAAAATCCTGTGAAGCACTAATTTAAAATCAAAAGAAGTTGCAATATTCTGAAAGTAAGCCGATGGAAATACTGGCCAAATTAAGGTCTAGAAAATTTGACAGTGTCTCTTTAAATGTGTTTCTTATAGCAACACTCAGGAACTTTATACCATGCCAGGCCCTAGAAATCAAATGTTAAAAAATATGTGACTCCTCTTGTCCAAAAACTTATTGTGCAATACATTCACTTTTCAGAAACACATTATATTGCTATGAAATTTCCAAGAAAAACACCCAACCCCAAGCAAAATACTAATGTAGTACATTAGAACAGCAAAAAGTGTCATTTTTGTTTCTGCACAGGTGATCCAAGGAGGTTTTTTATCAAATGTCAAAGCAATGGAAATGGTAAGAGAGAAAAGTATATTGGTTTTACCTATAACTTGAGAGGAATCCACCATAGATATTCGCGACACTGGTGTCAGCAAACTGAAGAGCTGTAGTGTGAGATCAGTGGTAGTAAGGGAGGTGAATCCTTTCAGGAGTAGCTGCTGAAGCCCTGAGAAATCTGCCCACTTCAGCTGCCCTTGCAACTTCTCTAACTTCTCCCGGTTTTCAGCTTTATCTAACGGCAAATGAGCTAGTAATTTATTCAAGAGCCGCAATGCCATTAGATACTCAAACTCAAAATCTGATTCCATCAGAGCTACAGCAACCCAGAAGATGGTGGCCAGTAGGTTTGTTGGATTGTTAATATGGGATGGGTCAGTGAGACTGTCCTTTAGAGAAGATGAACTTCTGGTTTTAGAGGAGAGTCCTTGTTGGGTGCATGCCTGAATTCTATCCAGTGTGGCACTGCGTGGTGGATCTGAGGACTTGTCCACATCTCCAAACTTTTTGGGTACAGAAAAGCTCCTCTGGTGCCTGCTTCGTTCAGCAGTGGCTGTGTTACCGCTTGCAGCTCCAGGATTCACATTCAGCTGTCCTGTGCTCTTTCGGTTTGCAGTCAGTTTGGTGCTCGATGTTAAATCTGGTGAAGATGAACTGAACCCAAAATATATAACATATATTGTAATATGTGAATGAACATTTGGAAACCTGTACATACAGGGTGCAGGCTAAGTACTTATCAAAATGTAAATAAATATTTAAACAGAAGAAGTAAAACGCCAGACTGTCTATTAAATTCTGTCATTTTTATTCCAGAAGTGCCCACAGATCTGACTGAAATAAGGTTCGTGTGACACTGCCCCAAACCAGAGTAGGATAGCCTAGAGTCTAAATAGATAAGAACAACATAGAGACAGGAGAGACAGAGCAGGAAAGTGACTTGTGGAAGTGCCCATATAATGAGGCAGTGGCAGAACTGAAAACTGGATTTTGGTCTTTAAAATGCCCTTATCAGTGGATCAAACCCTGAACTTGGCATAGCTTGCAGGCAAACTGCACAATGGTGGATGGCTTACTGGCTAATGCAAAGAACTGTGGGAACTAAAAACAGTGCATTCTACGCAGAACCACAGATTTGCCACATTATCCTCAAGAGACCTGCCAGGCTCTCCTTCACAGAATCACAGAATCACAGAATCACAGAATGGTTGAGGTTGGAAGGGACCTCTGCAGATCATCTAGTCCAACCCCCCTGCTCAAGCAGGGTCACCTAGAGCACGTTGCACAGGATYGCATCCAGGYGGGTTTTGAATATCTCCAGAGAAGGAGACTCCACAACCTCTCTGGGCAACCTGTGCCAGTGCTCTGGCACCCTCTCACAGGAAAGAAGTTTTTCCTCACATTCAGATGGAATTGTCTGTGTTTCAGTTTGTGCCCGTTGCCTCTCGTCCTGTCACTGGGCACCACTGAAAAGAGTCTGGYYCCATCCTCTYGACACCCTCCCTTCAGATACTTGTACACGTTGATAAGATCTCCTCTCAGCCTTCTCTTCTCYAGGCTAAACAGGCCCAGCTCTCTCAGYCTTTCCTCATAAGAGAGATGCTCCAGTCCCCTAATCATCTTTGTAGCCCTTCGCTGGACTTGCTCCAGTAGTGCCACATCCCTCTTGTACTGGGGAGCCCAGAACTGGATGCAGTACTCCAGATGTGGCCTCACCAGGGCTGAGGAGAGGGGGAGGATCACCTCCCTCGACCTGCTGGCAACACTCTTCCTGATGCACCCCAGGATCCCATTGGCCTTCTTGGCCACAAGGGCACATTGCTGCCTCATGCTTAATTTCATGTCCACCTGCACTCCCAGGTCCTTCTCCACAGAGCTGCTTTCCAGCAGGTCAACCCCCAACCTGTACTGGTGACTGGGGTTATTCCTCCGTAGGTGCAGGACCCTGCACTTSCCTTTGTTGAACTTCATGAGATTCCTCTCCGCCCACCTCTCCAGCCTGTCCAGGTCTCTCTGAATGGCAGCACAGCCCTCTGGCGTATCACCACTCCTCCCAGTTTTGTATTGTCGGCAAACTTGCTGAGGGTGCACTCTGTCCCTTCATCCAGGTCATTGATGAAGAAGTTGAACAAGACTGGACCCAGTACTGACCCCTGGGGGGACACCGCTAGCTACAGGCCTCCAACTAGACTCTGCACCACTAATCACAACCCTCTGAGCTCTGCCATTCAGCCAGGTCTCAGTCCACCTCACTGTCCACTCATCTAACCCACAATTCCTGAGCTTCCCTACGAGGATGTTATGGGAGACAGTGTCGAAAGCCTTGCTGAAGTCAAGGTAGACAACACCCATTGCTCTCCCCTCATCTACCCAGCATCTATTCCTTGCTAGCACAGGTCCCTCAGAAACCTTGCTGTCATCTCATCCCCTGCCTGTATCCTAAGAACTCGTCAGGATGGTTTACTCAAAGCAGAGCTGGTTCAGGTTCAGTGATTGATGACACCTCATGGACTATAATGTGATGATCCAGAAAATCCCTATCAATTATCTGTACAAACAAACATGCTATGTTGATACATTCAGTGGAATGTTGATGTTGATACATTCAGTGGAAGTTCTGGAAAACAGCTAATTCCTGGATTTCCACTCCTATTCCCACTTCATAATAGTGTAAGCCCCTGCTGTCTATAATCTTTGAAGAAGATCTTATAGAATCACTCATGTCAGGATAAAGAATATTGCATCCCACTGCTTTCTAGACTGCTTCTTCTTTTCTGCTCCATCTTGTTCTTTCCCAGAATGCGCACTAAAGAAAGATGAATAACTAGTGTCTAGAAAGTAAAAGCTGTAATTCTCTACCTCTGCTCTGTCACAAAGCAATACTTGTGTCCTGCCTTTGCAGTATAATACACAGCACCATGCCTTTAAGCTTCAGAAATGACAGTCCATGTGCTTTTATGCTGGCTGTGAAATTTGGTAACTTATGGATTTTTTTCCTGACATGTTCCCCATTCTGTTGTTATTAGGATTCAGATAGACATTAACCTCCCCTCAGTACTGTCAACAGCTGTGTTACGGAAGGAGCTTGCAATTTCCCTCCATGTACCTTTGTTGCATGTTAGACTAAGTGTCTCACAAAGATGGGCTATGCCTCTGGCGGAGTCCACAAGTTACAGGCATACCTTGTTTTATTGCGCTTTGCTTTATTGCACTTTGCAGATGTCGCATTTTTTACAAATTGAAGGTTTGTGGCAACCCTGCATCGAGCAAGTCTATCGGCGCCATTTTTCCAACAGCATGTGCTCACTTTGTGTCTCTGTGTCACATTTTTGGTAATTCTCRCAACATTTCAAACTTTCTCATTATTATTATATCTGTTATTGTGATCTGTGATCAGTGACCTTTGATGTTACTATTGTAACTGTTTTGGGGTGCCAYGAACCACGCCTAYAGAAGAYGGAGAACTTAATCGATAAGCGTTGTGTGTGTTCTGACTGCTCCACCGACCGGCCGTTCCCCCGTCTCTCTGCCTCTCCTCAGGCCTTCCTATTCCCTGAGACACAACAATATTGAAATTAGGGCAATTAATAACCCTACAATGGCCTCTCAGCGTTCAAGTGAAAGGAAGAGTCGCACGTCTCTCACTTTAAATCAAAAGCTAGAAATGATGAAGCTTAGTGAGGAAGGCAAGTCAAAAGCAGAGACAGGCTGAAAGCGAGGCCTCTTGCGCCAAACAGTTAGCCAAGTCATGAATGCAAAGGAAAAGTTCTGGAAGGAAATTCAAAGTGCTACTCCAGTGAACACGTGAATGATAAGAAAGCAAAACAGCCTTCTTGCTGATACGGAGAACGTTTTAGTGGTCTGGATAGAAGATCAAACCAGCCACAACATCCCCTTAAGCCAAAGCCTAATCCAGAGCAAGGCCCCGACTCTCTTCAACTCTCTGAAGGCTGAGAGAGGTGAGGAAGCTGCAGAAGAAAAGTTTGAAGCTAGCAGAGGTTGGTTCATGAGGTTTAAGGAAAGAAGTTGTCTCCACACATAAAAGTGCAAGGTGAAGCAGCAAGTGTTGATGTAGAAGCTGCAGCAAGTTATCCAGAACTAGCCAAGATAATTGATGAAGGTGGCTACACTAAACAACAGATTTTCAATGCAGACAAAACAGCCTTATACTGGAAGAAGATGCCATCTAGGACTTTCATAGCTAGAGAGGAGAAGTCAATGCCTGGCTTCAAAGCTTCAAAGGACAGGTTGACTCTCTTGTTAGGGGCTAATGCACCTGGTGACTTTAAGTTGAAGCCAACACTCATTTACCATTCCGGAAATCCTAGGGCCCCTAACAGTTATGCTAAACCTACTCTGCCTGTGCTCTATAAATGGAACAGCAAAGCCTGGATGACAGCACATCTCTTTACCACATGGTTTACTGAATATTTTAAGCCCACTGTTGAGACCTACTGCTCAGAAAAAAAGATTCCTTTCAAAATATTACTGCTCATTGACAATGCACCTGGTCACCCAAGAGCTCTGATGGAGATGTACAACGAGATTCATGTTGTTTTCATGCCTGCTAACACAACATCCATTCTGCAGCCCATGGATCAAGGAGGAATTTCGACTTTCAAGTCTTATTATTTAAGAAATACATTTCGTAAAGCCATAGATAGTGATTCCTCTGATGGATCTGGGCAAAGTAAATTGAAAACCTTCTGGAAAGGATTCACCATTCTAGATGTCATTAAGAACATTCGTGATTCATGGGAGGAGGTCAAAATATCAACATTAACAGGAGTTTGGAAGAAGTTGATTCCAACCCTCATGGATGACCTTGAGGGGTTCAAGACTTCAGTGGAGGAAGTAACTGCAGATGTGGTGGAAATGGCCAGAGAACTAGAATTAGAAGTGGAGCCTGAAGATGTGACTGAATTGCTGCAATCTCATGATAAAACTTTAACGGATGAGGAGTTGCTTCTTATGGATGAGCAAAGAAAGTGGTTTCTTGAGATGGAATCTACTCCTGGTGAAGATGCCGTGAACATTGTTGAAATGACAACAAAGGATTTAGAATATCACATAAACTTGGTTGATAAAGCAGCGGCAGGGTTTGAGAAGATTAACTCCAATTTTGAAAGAAGTTCTACTGTGGGTAAAATGCTATCAAACAGCATTGCATGCTACAGAGAAATCCTTTGTGAAAGGAAGAGTCAATCAATGCAGCAAACTCCACTGCTGTCTTATTTTAAGAAATTGCCACAGCCACCCCAACCTTCAGCAACCGCCACCCTGATCAGTCAGCAGCCATCAACGCTGAGGCAAGACCCTTCATCAGCAAAAAGATTACGACTCGCCGAAGGCTCAGATGATGGTTAGCATTTTTTAAGCAATAAAGTATTTTTTAATTAAGTTATGTACTTTTTTTTTTAGACATAATGCTATTGCACACTTAACAGACTACAGTATAGTGTAAACATAACTTTTATATGCACTGGGAAACCAAAAAATTTGATATTCACTTTACTGCAGTGGCCTGGAACCGAACCCGCAATATCTCCGAGGTATGCCTGTATCTACATCTGGGACAGAATTTGCTCTTGTTTTGTGAAGGAGAACAGAGCATGTCCTTTTCCTTGTTGAGGAATACTTCATATGAGAATGACAGGTTGTGTGAAACCAATATTCTAAAAAACATACTTTTTCCTAAATATTTTTTCAAGTATATGGTACAAAAATACAAGGTACTGTACAAAAAATTCAATATTTTTAAAGGATGCTAAAATGTGTTATAGACAACTGAATATAAGATAGAATTTATATTGCATTGGAATGTTCTGCACATTACTTCAACTATTGTAAAATTTGGCTCAGGTGTGCTCAGGTGGCTCAGGTCTAGTTCTACAAATGTTACAAATGAGCTCAGTCTTATCAAAATCGTTTTATGCTATCAGACTGCAGAATTGTACACTTAACATCATGAGAGATTTAAAAAAAAAAAGATATAGTTAAGAGAACAGGCTCTTACCGAGATAACACCGTCAAAAGATCACTGTTTTTCAAACAGTCAGACAGATTATCCACAGCAGCTTCCAAAGTAAGTAGTGCTTCCATTACATAGCCCTATCAATGCATGAGAATAGCCATTTCAACAAATATGCTCAAAAACATTCAGTTGAAAAAAAGAAATAGGAATATAATGAAAACAGAATGTATCATTTCTCCATGCCATTATGCTGCACATTAAAATGTCACTACAAGTGTATTTTATTTTCTGCCTCTGAATGATCTGTCAAGGCATCTGAGAAGAGCAGATACCTCATCAGGGGACTGGTAACGGCACAAAGAACCTCTGA
Source organism: Apteryx rowi (assembly GCF_003343035.1). NCBI lineage: Eukaryota > Metazoa > Chordata > Aves > Apterygiformes > Apterygidae > Apteryx > Apteryx rowi. The sequence continues at coordinate 116,222 of NW_020451022.1, forward strand.
CTTTCAGGTCACTGATTTAAATTCTGCACAAGCAGTTGTGACAGAATATTACTGTCATCTTGTGGCAATTTCATTACCTAAGTAAAATATGGAAGTGATGTCAGTCTGTTTCTTATTAAAAGCTTTTTTAGTCTTGAATCTCTTAGTAAATAGGATCTGACTATAGAAATTTCAGAAGAGAACAGACTGTATAGCTATATAGCTACCCAGTTCACTAAGAGAGGACTGGATCAATTTAGGTAAGTTTGTATAAGGTAGGTAAGCCAGCGTAAGTTTGTATTGTTCTGGGTGGTATAGTTTTCTTTATTCTAAAAGACAAATATTTGAGAAATGAGATGGTGTCTACTCCAGGCTGTAAGATTACATTAGCAGAAAAGATGATGGGCTTCTTAAGTGCAAATTAATGATGCGTAGTGGGAAAAAATGGTCATCATGCTTTCATTTTGTTTCACATTCGCTACATGTTTTCTAGATGTTCTCTTTAGTGCTAAGATTGTAATAGTTTGATGATGGCTTTGAGAAGGTACGTGTAGATTGAGTAAACTCAGAGCTACTCTTTTGTAAGCCCACATTTTAGCTTGCATCACTTGATTCCAGAACACCTTGTTAAAACTGTAATTTTAAAATAAATATACTCTAAAACAACAGTATTACAAAACATTATGAATCACACATTCATACCTGAATCTCATCTCCATGCTCTCCAATAACTTCCACCAATCTTGACAGGAGATCAGATAGCGCATGTGCAGAAAGGGGCTGCTTTAGGGCCCTGAAAATCTGGAAAGAGCGACCTGCGTAATGTCTTGAAGAACTTGAAAGAGCTGTTTGTAAAGCAACTTCACTCAGATGCTGCTCCAAATGAAAACCTGAGCAAAAGAGTCAATATTGTCAATATGTCAATATTTTTTTAATGGCAGACTTTACTATGGGCATATAGAGGCTGAACCAACTGTATGGGGAGGGTATGCACTGTAGTGTACCCTGTGAGAAACCAAGAAGCAGAAATGTCTTGTTTTGGGAGAATTTCCCACTTCTTACATTTATTTCACACAGAATATAAGAAAACAAACTTTGCAAAGCTGAAATTTTGAATCTGGAAATGTTTGTTTGTTTTGCAAAACCTGAAATTCTTCAATCTGATTTCAAATTTTTTAAAATTCCTTGACAAAGCTTGAAGCCTTCCATTATTCTTACTGGCAGCAATACAGTAAATTCTGAACATTTTGACATCTAAAGCCAAGCTGGCTTATGAGTCTTTCCATTAGCTTCAGTAGGCCTTGGATCAGATCTTAATATAAGTACTGATGTTGTGTTCTGCTTTGATCTCAAAAGATATTTACAGGACATAGAGGAGTTTTTATCAGGCAGAACAATCAATCAAAATGCTTTCTATCAACAGCTTTGAAGGAATGTTTGATTTAATATTTAGCCATAATTCAATCTAATATGATTTTTTTTAAAACAATTCCTTAATATGTCATACACCCTTCTTAAGACATATGTTATGCTTCTGCATAAGCAGATCCACTAAAAGGAAGATCACAGAATAAGCATGCACTGTGACCTTGACGGAATAGTCTTATAGCTATGAAAGAAAAAATATTACTACCTGACTTGGAATCTTTAAATGCAGATACAACATGACGCAGAAAATTAGTGAGCTGTTCAGCACTCTTGGTATTCTGATTTTTAGGTGTGATATCTTCATGGCACCAAAGTGGACCAAATGCCCTTAAATAAATATATAACAAAGTGCAAAATTTCTTTGAGTTGTCTGAAAGATATGTAATAATTTAAAATATATAAACTGTAAATGCAACCAGATATTGCCATGACTATAATCTAGAAAACCTGTGATTGAACACAATTTTATGATCAAAAACACAGAATAGTTGAGGTTGGACGGGGCCTCTGGAGATCTTCTTATCCAACCCCCCTGCTCAAGCTAGAGCAGGTTGCCCAGGAACATGCTCAGTTTGGTTTTGAGTATCTCCAAGTATGGAGACTCCACAACCTCTCTGGACAACCTGTTCCAGTGTTCAACCTCCCTCACAGTTTTCTTATGTTCAGATGGCATTTCATATGTTTCAATTTGTGCCTGTTGCCTCTTGTTCTGTCACTGGCACCACTGAGAAGAGTCTGACGGTGTCTTCTTTGCTCCCTCCCTTCAGATATTGAAATGCATTGAAGACCCCCCCTCAGCCTTCTCTTCTCCAGGCTGAAGAGTCTCAGCTCTCTCAGTCTCTCCTCACATAACAGATGCTCCAAGCCTTTAGTCATCTTTGTGGCCCTTCACTGGACTCACTCCCGTATGCCCATGTCTTTCTTGTACGGGGGAGTCCAGAACTGGACCCAGCATTCCAGGTGTGGCCTCACCAGGGCTAAGTAGAGGGGAAGGATCACCTCCCTCGACCTGCTGGCAACACTCTTCCTAATGCAGCCCAGGATACCATTGGCCTTCTTTGCCCAAAGGCAAAGGCCCTGAGGGCACACTGCTGCCTCATGGTCAACTTGTTGTCCACCAGGACCACCAAGTCCTCTTCTGCCAAGCTGCTTTCCAGCTGGTCACCCCCAGAGTGAACCAGCACATGGGGTTAATACAGATAAATAAAAATTCCTTTTCTGTATTTTACAAAACTTCTCATTTAAAATGTATTTTATACCATTTTGAGAGCAGCATAAACAAATCCCGTTTTTTTATTTTTTTTTGAAAATAGGATCTGCCACTTGCATTTAGCAATTCAAATCAGTTAAAATCAATTAAAACTAGTTTCACCTTGGCCTTTCATGGCGCCCTGTGTACCTCCTACCTCATTTTATAATAATAAAACTGTCTTCTTCCATTAATTTTGTGTTGAACATAATACTATCAGTCAATTAAACATTTTATTCCTGTCAGGCAATATTTTTCTAGTGTTCCTGACACTGTAATGCTTTTAAGTACCTACCTACTTCTATAGGTATCAAAAAAAAGAGGAATGGGAGTCTGTAATTACTATACAAACTCAGTCATTTTCCTCTGAGTCTTTTAATTTGCTACAAATGATTGTAGAGAAGACATGAAACTATGCATTTCAAGTGCAAACAAAGGTAACCTCTGCTTATCTCCATTACCTGGTTGTCAGAAACTCAATTAATTTGTTTGCTTTCTCATCTGTTTCAGCAGCAGTGTCCATATCCTCAATCTCTTGTGTAATCTGTGGGAGATTTCCACTGCTGCCTCCCAGACTGATACTGGAGGAGGTAGAGCTGGAGCTCAAGCCAGAGTCTGGCACCGGAGATGACTGGTACTCCCGCAGAAAGTCAAAACCACCTGTCAGCCGAAGAGGAGGAGATAAAGCTGGAATGCACGAGTTACGCCAGCATTACAGATGAATGCGTAGGCCAAGCAGCTCTTTTCCAACAGTAAGCAGCAGAAACCTTCTACTGTGAAACACAAAAATCCTGCAGAATGCAACCACTCTCAAATTCCAATGGGAGTGAAAAATTGATAATATATTTTTAAACCTGCAGAATCTAATATAAAATGAATAATATCAAAGTCAGCATGGTTTTTCAATGCATGAAGGCTACAGTACTTGAAAAACAAATGTTTCCTGGCATTTTACATTCAGAACTATGCCTTTTTGTAACCTGCACTTTTCATTAGGCCAAGTCCACATGAAGTTCAGCTCACTTATCTGGGCTAGTCTGGTGCTGAAAAACCTCTGCAGGGTGCAAATTTTACAAAAATGATGTCCTAAATTTACAAATGTACTGGAAACTAAGACACAGTGGTTAAGGCTTCCGTTCCATGCCGTTAATAACTGTAAACACTGGACTACTCATATTAAATATTTTCAGTGTTAAGGTTATACATCTGAGCAAGTGTTCACCTAGGTCAAAAGCTTGCCACCAATCCACAAGTCAACTTAAGAGCTGGAATTAGAAACCAAGAGCTGTTTTCTTAAGGTTAGACTGTTAGTCACCTCAGGCTGTATCTACCATAGAAAAACTGGCCTAGGGAAAACACAGGGAGCAGGAGGTGCCTCTCTACCAACAACATCCATTGCAGGTCAGGAGACTCTTAATTTAGTTGCCTGACATTACATGGGATGAACCTGAGCTGAAGTATTTTCACTTAGGATTCTTTGCTATAGCTGCTCACCCACATTCTGACTCTTTATATGAGTTGACTAAAAAACAGTCCAATTAGGAAGTTTTGATAACTTCTTAGACACAAGAGGACCAGATACAGGGTACTAATTAGGTTTTTCAGAGACAGGAATATAAAAATATTTTATTCTGGTAGAAAAGCAATAATATAATTTAAATTATATTTAATAATTCATGGACATGCATCAGAAAAGAGATCTACATAGTTCCAATGGGAAATTCATGTGTGAGGTAGTTTTGCTAAGACTTTATTCAGAATGAAAACTAAAAAGCCCAAATTAATTTATTAATCTGAAATACATTTATTGAATTTCCTTTCTCTCATTATTTTAAAATCAATTTTTCATATCCTATCAAGAAAGAGTAATCAATTATCAAGTAATATTCTTTATAAAGTCACACTGTTAATTGCTTTTGAGTATGTTGCTAAAGAACCACTGAAATGACACTAATTTGCTAATTGTTCCTTTTTCTTCCTTTTCTCCTAAACTTCCTCACCCTCTCCCAGACAAATAATCCTACCTTCGTATTTCTACACTGTTTCTGTGATTTCTTCAACTCTCAACAGTATTCTTGCTTTTAGTAATATTACATGACAATAGTAAACCAACTCCTTAAAAACAGAGAATTCGCAATGGTTAATAGAAGACCCATCTCAGCAGAGGTCTGAGGTAAGCCTCCTAAAGTAGAAATAGATTTCAGGACAGAAATGAAGTGTATCTGTGATGTAAAGTGATGTAAAGTAGTTGTACATTATGTGAAAATTTAACTGAAGAATGGAAAACCTGAGGTGAAAATTCCTGCTGCTCTTCTTGTATTGGAATTATTTATTCTTTTTTTTAAGGTGAAGACTGATTGCCCTCATTTAAAGCAGTCCTGGCTTCCTGAGGAGAAAGTCAGGAAGTTATTAGCCATACTAATGTCTAAAACTCTACATTATATATTTTGCCTTGCAGCAGAAAGCTTTCTCGCTATCATGAAAAGTTACCTAGTAACAATTTGGGTGCATCTCTAGGGTAGTTCACATGGAATTAATATTAATGGGAACTGTACAGATTTGCCATTTTACTATTTTAATTTATCAAAAATACTGTATTTTAGGAAAGTAGCCTTGACATTCCACTTCCAAAAACCTCTCAGTATAATGCAATATTCTCATCTTCTTGTGTTTTATTACCTGTATAAAGATATTCAGGTAAATATCCTGGTTGTACTGTCAGAGTCTTGGTCTCATTCATCTCTCTGGTCTGAAGAAGCACTGATGCAATGGCTTGATAGTTGCTATTGCAAGATAACGCAATCAAAAGGTGAAGCAATAACTTTTTACTGTGTTCAAAAACCTCGGGGCGGTAATGGTCAAGACCTAAAAGAAAAGATTATCGCAGTCACTGAATATGAAGTAATAATAAACAAGTTCGCATTCCAGAAATAGCAAAAATTCCAAGGTGATTCATGGCAATGGTGCGGAACAAACAAAAGATACAGTATTTCCGGCCACAGTTACCAGTGTTTTTGCTTCAAATCTATGTGTACATTTAGGTTCCAGACTGAGGTCCCACCCACCAGGTATAAGCGATATGTGGCAATGAAACGTTAATGCATTCTGTTGCACTGCAGTGTCTATTTGACAGACCTGGAAAACCTCTAAAGATGAGAAATTCTTGGTGGTGGTTATAATTACTTGCTCACCTCAGTATCTGGCTTTCTTTCACAGACTGTCAGTTTTACAACTAGTGCATACTGAAAGAGGTTAATACTGATTTATTAAGAAAGGAACTGACAGATGAAATCCCTTGAAAAACAACTTCAACTACCAATGGGACAGCATGAGAAATCAGTCACTAGCTCAGTGTGCAGAACTGAAACAAAAGGTTCAGCATTGAAAGACTCTAGTCACTTTAGCACTGCTAGGCTATTTGCATGTATGCTCCCAGATTTTAACACATTTTGAATAAATCACAAGTTACAAACATAAAGGAAATAAGTTTTCATAAAATATGCTGTACTACATGGTAATGAACTCCTTTGAATTCTCTTTCAGTATCTTCTGGGATATTTGAAAATACTCTCTTGTGTTTAGGAGCAGTTTCAGTGCTGAACAGTGGAGCTGTTTGCTTCTTCAGCTCCTTTCTTCTTAGGATATGGCCCTCTTTAAAAAGCAGCTCCTTCTTCACTCTAAGTGACAGCAGCCAACAGGTCTTTCAAGTGAGGTGTTTTCTAACATATTTCAGTCACACTGGTCCTTTTCTGGCCTGCAAAAATGCAGCTGCTAATACTGCCATGGTCAAAGCAATGTGCCTTTGGCTCCTGCAGACAGGATTCTTTGTCTCACTCATCCACCCATAGTGTCCTCCGGAAGAGCCACCACCAACCTGGTCACTACTTGTGTCTTGTTTCTCCATTTCCTTCCACCTGCTATGAGATAATGATTCCATCCTACCCTATTCTAATGTAAACATTCAAGAGTGCAAAGGGTATAGAAAGTTTTTATTAGTTGAAGGTAAGTTCTGGACTGGCAGCAGTTGTGATTGAAATTCTCTATCTGTTAATCCCCCGGGTTGTATGAAAGTATTAACCTAGATATGACAACAATGAAGTAAGGACAGCTCAGTCCTTGTGCTCCTCCAGTGCTAGGCAATTCTTAACTTGGAAGAATGCCCAATAGCATAAATTTGTGTTGTGATGTGGACACATTTCCATGAGAAAGTCATCTAGCTGCTCATTTCACACTGACTGCCAGGAGTTTTTAAACAGCAGTGATTTTCATGCACTAAACACAGGCAGGTTCACACCAACAGTCTGTCTCTCTGCTTCACTATCAGTACCATCCAATATCCAATTAAACATATTTTGCAAAATTCTTTCACTCCAGTAATTTCCCACTCCTTCCAACACATGAAAGGACACAGGCTCTCAAGCTAGCCACCATACTATTTCCAGGTTCCTTTTCAGTCAGGTCCATTTGCCTGCTCACATTTCAATGGGACAGAAGTACTTTATATTTAATCACATTCATACCTTTGACTAACACGTTTAGCAGTACTCCCTTAGATCCTCACAAAAGAGGTCTACTACAAACTACAAGAATGGTTTTCTGCAGGAGGTTTAGCAACTTTTGAGAAACTGAACTTGCAATTTGGAAGCTATGATGTTGTCTTAGCTTAGACTATGTCTAACCAGTTACATTTAACTTTAATTTCACATTTGAGAATTGAGAGCTCCTAGCCAAGGGACTGTCTCAAATGGTATTCATAAATTTCTATTTATTTCTTGTGAAATACTGTAATGTTGAAACATTATTGCAGGAACAAATCAGTAAAGATATTATTATAATGGACTGGTAATATCATAACTCTGTTTCTGCATATGTTTATTTGCACAGCTCCTTATAGCTCCTTACAGTTGTCTTTACTGAAGTGGCCATCTTGCTGCATATTATTCCTGTCTTAAGTTATTTATTTATCCTTGTGAGAATTCTTAACTGTAAATATCAGTTTTCTCATCCTTGTTACAAATCAGACCAAAGAGGCTGTTGGATCAGTTGCTTGTTATTGATTTGATTCATACACTTAGCCATTTCTCATTCAGCTCCCTCTTAAATTTGAAAAGTTTACAGCAATATAAAAAGTAGTCGAAGGTTGTTACAGCAGCCACAAAATCAGATTTAATTTTTCAAAAATAAGTAGTGAAGAATACATGTGAAATGTCATAATGAAAATGTCCCTGGAAGCCTGATCTGACAAGCTTCTGGCTTAACTTTTGCTCTGGTGTTTCATCAGAATTTTGTTGAAATCGATGTACCAATATACAATACTTGAAAATTTGATGAGTGTGCATTTTCCAACAAAAACATATTTCATCAAAAAATTTCAAACAGAACAGCTGTTAACAGAATAACAGAAAAGGAGAATGAGGCATCTTCTTCAGGTATATATACTACAGCGTATCACATATATTCCAGCACTGTTCTGTTAACTCCCAACTTAATCTCTTTCGTCTGCTGAACAAGAGAGTCTTCTCAGATTGCCAGTGAGTAGATTTAGTGACAGCTATGGTGATCGAATGAGGACTGTGATCTCCAGTTATAATTAATTTATTTCACAAGTGCCTGGCAATGTTTATGTGCAAGAAGTATTATTTATCAATCATGAAAGTTAGGTAATGGCTTTATAACACCAAATACTCTTGTGTGCTAAAAAATTAGGCCATGCAATCCTCAGACTATTAAGTGCCAGGATAAGGAAGATATTGGTCACCACCTTCCAGCTGAACTGTGTTACAGTCAAGAACAGACACAGCAGTGAGGAAAAAGGAGTGCCTCTAAACTCAGTCATATAAGGGAAGACACTGAAGATAAGGTATTCCATTAGCAATGAGATTAATGAAGCTTGCTTTCCAATTATTCATGTCCTGCCTTCACTATCTTTGCACTAGAGTGATCTCAGCTCTCTTATATAATATTTTTGAAAGGCAAGAGACAACACTTGTGTGTGTAGTCTGAATCTAACACATGTGCTGACTGACCAGCTGCCCCTCAAAAAGCAGTGTACAAGGGCTGAGTTTTGCCTGCCTTTCTCCCAGTAGGGCCCTAATTTTTAAAAAACCTTTGAGGAAGTTAATCATCTTCAAACTTCTACCCATCTCTCAACTTTGGCTAAAATTGGCCAAAATATTCAAGGGTTTCAAAGTTTTGAGACTAACTGTCAGACTGTGTAACTACTGTAGGCCTATTTCTTTTAGGAAATCAGAATAAAAAAACATATAAGGAAAACTCAACTCCATAGCTTCAGCAAAACTAAAATACAAGTATGTTTATACTTTGTTTCTTGTTCTGTTGGTCTTACCTAAGAAGAGAGCATGTAGCAATAGAGGGAGGTGAAGGGCCCAATCTTCTCTCACACTGTGATCCACTACCATCTCAGTCATGAAGATGACAGCAATATTGCACCTGGTAATCAAATCACAGTATCAGTTTGAAACTTCTTGGAGATGGGAAAACAGTGACATGACAGCTATTTTGGAAGAAACAAACAATCTTCCACATTTTCAAAAATGTAACCTTTCTTCTCAATATTACTAATGTCAAAGTAACTTAGTTACAGTATTAAGCAGGTAAGAACCCATTACTGAAAATAACACTATTAACGTCAATAAAAAATCATGTAAAAGAGGAGTTTCAGAATATGCATAGCTTGGTTAGAAGAAAAGACTAAGGGGAAAAAAGTGCTATGAATAACAATAACAGAGGTTTGGGAAAGACAATTTTTCCTTTTCTGTTTTAGTTTTATTGCTTCAGTCTGATTCTTATCATAAAGTGATGCCCTACAGTGTAAATAGGCTTTACGGAGTCTAGTAGAATTGCAAGTCTTCACTGCACGTATTTTAACACTGAAGTATGGGAAAGTAGAAGAAATGGAAGATACAATTTTCAGTAGTTTTGAGAGGTGGGACAGTTAGATTGGTGTTGGCCAATTCTATTAGGAAGAGGAGAGATTTCACTGTCTGAAATGTCAGCATGAGAAACTGCTCACCTGTGAAGGGGTCCGCGGGGTGTGATAGTTTCTGGGAGGTAGTCCACAAGTGGTGCCCAGCATCCTCCATTGTAAGGCATGGGCAGGGGATGTGGCTGCTTGGTTTCAACGATATTCAATAGCCAGCTTGTATAAGGAGAAACAGGATCATCTGCATGGAAAAGTATTAAAAAGAGTGCATAAAAAACAAGTCTGGTTAACCATTTTGAAGAAATAACAAAATTGAGTTTACTCTAATGCACAGGTTCAGCTATTTGGGATGTGATAAGATGACATTAGGTTTGCAAATTCCTCTGCTCAATAATAAGCGATGCATTTTTAATCCCTCTTTCACACTGCTGGAAATGAAACACAGATTCCAGGCAGACAGCACTGAATCGTAGGAGCTGCAGCTGAATCCCTGCTGTCGATTTAGTAGCTTTGGATCCAGATCACAAAGCCCCGAGCAACAGATTTTCCCTTCAAAAATGAGAGGGAAGTTCAGCCAACGAAGCTGCTGTAGCAAGCCACCTGCTGCAAGGAGCCGTGTACCAGCGACTCATTCTTGTAACTCCCCACCAAGGCCCTGCTGAGCGATGCTGCAAAGCCGGAAATTAAATGTCCTGAATCAGGTAGGAGGCATAAGGAATGTGAAAAACATCTTCAGTGTGGTAAATCTCTTTCAACAGGGATGATGTAGCTATTGAATTTCTCAAATATGTATTTAATTTTGCTTCAGTCTGACAGCTGCTGTATGTTAATAAGCAATAGATTTTTTTTTCTTCCACCTGCTTATCTACAATGATGTTGGCAAAGTAAGTTATTTCCACCACTTTCTGTCTTCTGTCAGTTGCATAGCTTTGTTCATCTTTACTGCATTTTGTACCAGCTCACTCCTATTTTCCCATGGGTCAGTTTTTATTTCTCAGTCCTGGCAGTCTGGGATATACTGTCACAGGAAGCATCCTTTTCAAGCATGTTCTTGACACATATCCAAACACTGTCTTTCTTGAATTTTCAGTGAGAACATTATTTTTTGCCTTTTTTTTTTTTTTAAACACATTTTAGGTAGGTTTGAAACTCAGCATTATCCTCAGCAATCTTTTTTTACAGCCTATATCTTATGCTTGTGGACTTTGATACAGGAAAAGAACACTGTTTTGATGCCTGCAAAAGCATCAGTAAAGCATCAGTGCCAGCATTTTTTAATACACATCACTTTTTGGTTTTGATAAAATGCCCTCAGCTTTCCAGATCTTCAGGAGCCCTTCCGTGAAGTAGCAGCTCCTCCAATTCTTCCTAAAAGCCAACTTCATCTTTCTCATTCTTCAGCGTTAGTTTTTCAAGGCACACTTTAGTTCTTTGTTTCTGTTTTTGACCTCTATTTATTTCTCTCATCTTTGGAGGATGATATATTATTTAAAGCTAAAGCAGAATAAACTGAACTCTTAATCTAGCAAAGTATAGCGATTTCACATATTTGTCTTTTGAGGATTAAGCAGATAATATTTGTCAAATGCTTTTCACATAAAAAGCACTGCACAGTTATTATTTATTGCTACTGATTTGTTTCATATAAAACTGCTTCACGAAGTCCACACTGAGACTGAGCTCCTCACTCATGTTTTCATGAGTTTGTGTGTGGACTGAGAAGAAAAAAAAGAAGCACTTTGTGCATTAGTGTACAATCTTTGCAGTAAAGCTTGGACAAAAGAGTTTCTGGGCTGAAGAGATTTGTCCCCTGTCTATCTCCTCAGGGATACAGCTATGCTCAAGTAGACAGGAGGGAAGAGAGAAGCTGTACCAGCAACTCCTTAGCAGCCTGGGCCTGATAGAAGGAGCAAGTTGCACTTTCTTAATGGAGGCTGTATTATTTATCTTGCAGAATGACAAATGATACAAGAATTATTCTTTCTTTTTAGAGTTCTATATAAATGTCAGTAACTAAGCAAAATGTATTTTATTTTACATCTAGGCATTTGCGTATTTGCAGAAGGAACTCATCTGAGAAGCAAACCTTACATAAATATTCACAGAACTATAAAGCTTGTAGATACAGGCAGCAAAAAGCATCTGGACAGTGGCTTGAGGAGACATTCCAAAAGACTGAAAAGAAAACTGCAGCATTTTTAAACTTCTTGTTACCCAAAGCCCTTGTCAAAACCAGCTGCTTGTGAAGAACATTTTGATAACATAAACATTGTTTTGCTTTGAAAGACAGTTCATGCAGATAGATCACCACTGGTGCTCCAATTAACATCTGCGGAAGAATTTTTAGTAGCTGCAGCATTAAAAAGCCATATGAAAAACAAGACAACTGTAGCAAAAGAGATTCAGTTTAATATGTTGCAGACTTTTTTTGAATATTTAAATACTACAGTATGTAGACATACAATAGTCTGGAAATACTGTACTTCATAATTATGAAAAATAGTTATTGATATCATTAAAACAATCCTATTGTATTATATTTGATAGTGTCTCCATCTTTTGCAGAAAAGTATATCCAAAAAATTATTTTGACAAAACAAGATATGAAACCTTTGCTGTTTATCTCAACATACTGTCAAAAACTGGCATCCTTAGCACCATATGACATTATGGCCTTTACATTATTTGACTTGGCTTTATTAAATCAGGGAAAAAGTCTGTAAAAAGATCTTGCCTTTTTTACATTTGGTTAGAGTCTAAAAGAAATCTGTAGATTGGCTTCTTTATAGTTCATTACAAAAACGATTGCAAACCCTCCAACTACTAAAACTTTTACTGTAATTCAACAGTTGGTTGAAATATCTTGGTTTTCTTTGGAATCTCTGCTCAACACCAAGGTCAATTTATAGTCTGTTCAGCAGAAACACATAAAGAACAAGCATGCTCAGGAAACCTATTTCACTCTTCCTTCTAATAGTTTTGCATGGTGCAGCCAGAACTTGGCTGCAGATGGCAGAGAAAAGCTAAAGAGGAGATACAGCCTCATTTTTGGAATCTCCTCAATCTCTTCCTCATGTTCATATAATGGCACTAGCTTTGGAGAGAAACACTGGTGAAGTGCACAATTCAAAGTGCTCGCTGTAAAGCTTTTGGAAGTCTTTTGCCCTCCCATGTGAGAATGTTCTGTGTGTTGCTGTTTGGAGGTTTCTCTGCTGCCTTCTCCTGTGAAGTTTTCTGGCTTTTAAATAGGTCTGACTGAGCCCATGTCTAAACAAAGGGAATCAATTAATTTTAAATGAGGTACAGAGGTAAAACGGAGACACTCCCTGTAAGGAGTTACATCTGTTTATATAGAAATTTAAACAGAAATCCTCCACAAGTCATAAAAATGTTTTCCTCTCCCACCAAAATACCAGAAATTTCATCAAACTGAATGTTAGAACTTACTTTTGTCATCATCATAAGATCCTCCAGAGCTATTACTGTACCTTGATTCTAGTCGAGTATGTGCTCTGATTACATTACTGAACCTTCAAATACAAGAAAAATCTTCATTAAAAACACAGACTGATATTAAACATCAGGAACATATGCTTACTCCACAAAGAAAGCATCTTTATTTACGCTATATCAAAATGTGATTTCTTTATGCATATGCTTTTATATGAGGCACAGACAGCAACATGAATATAGTGTTATTTTGTTTCATAAAAAATATTTTTGCAACCAACTTCTGACAAGTTCTAACAGTGTGCTGTTATGTCACAAGCTTTTAAAATTCAACAAGGGGAAAATTCTCATGCAGCAAATGTACACTTTTCTTGAACCAAGAAACTGTGGTAAGGATGGACTGAAATATAAACTGTTAACTACTAGTATTTTATCATAGCCCCATGTTCACTGGCAAAATTCTGGCAACCTGCTAAAACAATAACTGAATGAACAGTCTGAAGTCAAGCCCACGAAGTCATCAAAGCAGCAAAAGCAGCAGCAGATGACCCTCCCAAAGGAAAACCCAGGAGCTGCTAGTGGAGATCTAGCTGAGGCACTAAGGGACATAAGAGACAGATCAAAGCTTCCACAACTGTCCTTAAATCTGCCATACACTCGCAATGATCTAACTTTTGCTGGTGAGTTCTTTTTGCTCCCACCACTTTCTTCTGCTTTCAGTGCAACCAGGCCTAAACTGGAAATGAGAAGTGCCACACTGCATGCTCACACTCTAGTAATGGTGTAAAACTTCATCCTTTCTGCAAAGCTAGGAAACTAGTTACAAATAATCATGTTAAAATAACAGTATCAAACAAAGCCAGGTTTAAGGTTCTCTGCGCAACATGCAATTTGCTACTAATATGCATGTATTTTAATGCAGGGTATTTAACTATATATTCACATATTATGCTGTTTCCAAAGCAAACCTGTCTCATTAGGACACGATAAATTCATAAGAAGGTGACATAAAGGCATCATGAGCCATCTTAATTCTGCTATTTTCTGTTTTTCAAGCACCTGATTCCCTTAATATATTTTAATATATTCCCTTAATATATGTGTATAAACTGATGATTACTGATATATTTATCTGGCACACCTAAAAAGATAAGAAAGACGAAAGAAGAATTAAGTTAAGGAAAAAATTATGAAGACGTATCTAGAGACAAATTCTAACCTGTATGAAACAGGTGAAGAATATAAGTCAAAGAAATGACCTGAGAGCAGAGCAGACTTTTTAAACAAAAAATACTTTGTAAAAACACTCTGTAGCATATACAGTGATATTACAAATATGACTGTCACTATGTAAGATGACATGTAATGATACCATATAATGCAATATTATCTATAAATCTATGCTACAATCCAATAATGCTGAACTTGCAGAAAAATTTTCCAGATCACTTGGAGGTAACTTAAAAGCTTTTCAGTGTTTTATTTTATAGGATATTCCCTTTGTGATATATTATTCCAAAAATGCCTACATTTACAAGAATAGCTGGTTAACCACCTATCACTTCCTGTAATCATTATTTAATATATCTTGGCCCACAAAATCAATATTAACAGTCATTCTAAGATCAAGACATTGGTTTTGAAGTACAGAAGCACTTAATGGCTTCTGCTGTCTTTGATAATGTAAATGCCAGTAATGAATTCTGATAAATTATTTTACATTTTTTCTGAGGAGTCTCTCGCTAGGAATCAGGAATACCAACACCAGAATATGGTAACCTTCCTTTCATTTTTATCATATAGTCTCTGGCAGATTTGAATGCCAAAAAGCTTCTTTGCGTCACATGTAAAATTTATGTAAGATAAGAAACTCTGAAAGCACAGTTAGATTTAAAGTATACCAGGAGATGAAGTTTGCTCAACTTATCTGCAACACAACTAAAAAAAAAATTCAAAGTTAAAACTATATAGCCATAAACATTTATGTAAAGAACAATAAGAAAGCAGTCCAGAGTAAAAATGGTTTCTCTTCTTTTTAAGTTTATTTTGACTATCATATTGAGTCAGATGCTCTTCACTTTCAAATTTTGAAACCATGCTTAGCGCTAAGACGTGAGTACCATTTTTCACATACTCTTAAAATAAGAGACTAGACTGACAAAATACTACTCTTACATTTGTAATACTCAAAAGGCAAGTGATTCAAAAGTTTCTGAGTACAGAAAAGTTTGCTTACTTAACTGTTTCTGTTCCTCTAATTCCTGAACCTGTGGAAGGTGGTCTGGACTATTAAAGTGATACTAGTGACTATCAGGAACAGCAGACTAGCGTAATACTAATACACTTACTAATTTATTTGATCAGAATTCATTCAGAGTTGTCCTACAAGAAGAAGAGGGTTTCAGTGAGAGAAATAAATATATATCTGTCTGTGCTAGAGGATCTGATGGCCCCTTAGCTTTTCATTTACTTATTCATAATTTGGCTGTAGGTACCATATGTAGTAAAAGATACAGTGACTGTAAAGTAGGCTCTCTAAACAAAATATTTTACATAGTTTTCCTCTTTCAGACACTTATCAGAAAAAAAGAGGTATCTGCAAGATAAATTTTGCTCTCTCGTCACGGACTAAAAAGGTGTGATCAAACCTGATTTTTAATAAAGACTTTAATATTCATTATTTGGTATATGCTCTCAGTTTTCTTTATCCTTTTTAGGTAATTCCTACAAAAAATCATCTACTTCGCACAATTCATTCAGTGGAGGTTTCACAGATATTCCTCTGCAGTGTATTAATAAACAACAGTTTAGAACTAGAATCACGTGGACAGCTTTTTTTACTTTCACATATGCACATTTTAAAACAGTCCTATTGGGACAGAAACAATGCTAAGTATCTGTATCATCATAATTCCTCACAACTCACTGCAGTTTGGATAATAAATACTGCTCAAGATCTCACCCTTAGTCTAGGAAAATGCATATATTTTGGAGAAAAAAAAATTACAAACCTTTCATCAGTCTCTTTCACCATTCTGTTCTCCTCTGCATCAGGAAAACTATCTTGGCCAGCTACAACAGTGTTACTGCTAGAGGTGGTTCCTGCAGATGAGGTGGAGTAAGCACACCCATTATATGCAGCACACAATATTTGCAAAGCAATAAAAGCTCATGACTTTATTTTCTTCAGTATTTTCTTTAGCTGGTTACATGCTTTGAGGGATAGATTAACGTAGTGATGCTCTCCCCTTCCTTGGACTAAGCTCAGTCTTGGTGGCCTAACCTAATGTTTGTCAAGAATTTGGCAAAACATTCACAGGGCTGAATTTGGTGTTGGTGTCTGTTATTTATCTTTGACTGCCTCAGCTTGAAAATAGCACTAGGCCTTTGAAAACAGAACAGCCACATAGCTGAGGCTTTCGGCTTTCAGCAAGCCCTGCTCCTTGAGGGTTTCTGCTATGATCGCAGCATCAGTGATGACTGCCTGTTCTCAGAAACTAGTGATGGAAGAACCACCTCATATGAGGTGTGAAAGCAGCATACATTGGCAATGTCCTATTAAAATAGTAGTGAGAACTGAACATATTTTCACAAAACTTACACAGCATTAGGCATCCAAGAACTCAGATGTGAAACAAGCCCTTGAAACTTGAACTTTACACACACAGGTGCAAAAGTAACTAAAAGAGATTGTTTTTTCAGAGAGATGAATACTGGCAAGCATAGGAGACCATAACTGAAAAAGTACATTTAGGTCATACCAGAAGCTGCAGCTGAGGCTTTATTACTGGCAGCAAAACGGTAAAACGGAGGATTATCACAGTGCTGGACTATTGGGTTCACTGGGTCAGTTTGCTGCAGTTCAAAAAGAAGCTCTTCCATTGTCTGAATAGTGTTGTTGCGGCATAGGTATATTGCAACCTTTTTGATCTAAAGAAGAAAACAACAGTTATTCATCTTTGTCCAAAGGGAATTTCCAAAGAAATCAATACATGTTACACTGCAGTACTGCAAAGATCCAGAATGCAAATGTTGCTCCTGGACAGACACCCCAGCAACAAAACTGAATCAATCTTGTTCATATAGAAATAACCTGCTCCTTTTGATTTAAAGATCCTTTCCCCAACAGAGCAAATCTGTGATCTAATTGCCCCAAAGTTTTTGCTTATTATCCTCAAATCAGCTGTTTAGATGTATAATTATATAACATCCACACATACTAAAACCAACTGATTTTATACCTAGCATTTAAGGATATCAGAATTAACTCTGAATAACACTTGGGGATTTTATAGTTTGAATATGTGATTTCCACTGAAGATGAATCTTGCTGTCTTGCATAGAGCAAATTTCTCATCTAGAAAGCTCGATGTACCCAAAACATCATGCTTATATTTCCAGATATGGTTGATGTGAAAGGTAGATAACTGCACCCAAAAAGAATAGGTCAAGCTCTCAGTAGTTATTTATATCTGTAATCAAAGTAATAGCACATGGAAAAATGCAAAGCAATTATGCATACAGACTTCATGCACACTGATTTCAAAATGTCTGAGAGAGAGTGTTATTTACAGAAATTTTGGAAAAAAACCCTGAGGAATACAACAAGACCTCAAACCCTACCACATCCACACAAGAATGAATACTGTTGAGATATTCAGATTAAATTAAACTAAATTATTGAGGAAAAAACCTGATGGCTATTGAATACAAAGATACTATCTCTTGCTCAAAACAGTTTTGACTCACAAACTGCTGGAGCTGGGAGACTGTATGGAGAAGCATCTCTCTGTGTTTGCCTTCTTGTGCAGATGCTTCTGGTAGAGCTAATAAATTGCACGGAGCTGTCTTTTGGCCTCACCAAAAACTGCTGTTCTTACAGTCTTAAACACTTCCATTAAGATAACTTGTTGACTGCTTCTCTCCCCCTCTTCCCGCGCCAGGCTTTCTTTTTTTTAAAGTGGGGAAAATGCACACATTCAAAGTCCCTTTTACTCTACTGTGCTAAAAATTTCCCAGAGACTTTCCAGATATAACTCCACTTCTTTTCAGAGGTTTATTTCTACTTGGGCTCACAATGCCACTTCCAACTGCTTTCACCCCAGGAGAGGTCACAGTCCCTATAGTGAAAGCATATGCTGAAGGTGTTTCTGAACTGTAAATATTCTAAGAAATCGCTCAGTACACATGTGAAAGAAAGGACAGCTGAGCAATTTACACTGGGGCACTCAAAAAAAGCACTTAAAGAAAATATAAGTATAAAAGACCAACCAATTAATTTAACCACTTGAAAAAAATAAAAAAGCCCATCAGTCAAGACATGCTTTTGGCTTGGGCCCACACAGGCAGAACAGATGGCTGAAAGCACAAAGCAGCTGGTGACTGCCTGGGGCCTTGATGGCCCCAAAAAAAGATAGGAAAGGACAAACCGGCAATCTTGCACCTGCATGGTCTTTTGAGCTCAGGTGAGCTGGAAAAGTGCTGATAACTTGTTTGAATTATTTTTATTTGCTATTTTGTATATGTTATCTACATGATAATTGAAGATACATGTTTAAGGTATCAGCAGTCCTGTATAGTTAACAGAGTTGGGTAAGATTTCTTATCTGGAAACTCCAGAGCATTATCAAAACGCTGAACATACACATGTGATAAGACCAGCGTTTTTTTGTACTCTAGACAAAGATAACAATTAAAGCGTGACTCAAGCACAGTCAGGTTATAAGCTATTACAGAAGCTGAAAACTTTTTCAGATTTTGCAAAATCTGAGAATCCCACTTTTCGCTTTATATTACAGAACACAGACTAATTGTGTTGAAGAAAACGCAGGAATTTGGTCAGCTGCAGTCACTGATGAAGACATGATTGACTTCAGCAGCCACCAGAAGCCTGGGAGGGAGAGCAGAAAAGTCCCACAGGCAAATAGGATGCTCCAAACTTCTCTGGAGTAAGAGGCTTGGAGAGGGCAGGACTAGAGATGCTGGTGAGGAATGGAAGTACTGGCGGGAGGCTTTGAGGAGAGATGGTTTGGAAAGAAATTGAAGAAAGAAGAAGTGTTACAAGGAGTAAGGGGGCAGAGGCAGGCTGCTCAGAGCTCTGGCATGGCATGAATTTTGAAAAAGGATGAGTTGGAAGATCAAGGTTGGCAAGTATCTGGAAAAGAGCAATTGGGGACTGTGGTATGTGAGAGGCTCTCGGGCAAAAGGGGAGGGGGTTATTGAGCATTTCTAATCAGGCTACACATTTGGCAGTGGGAACATATACTAAGCACAACACTTGTTCTTTCCCTTACAAACTGCCTCTGTTCCTTTTGTAGGCTGTCAGAAATACAGCAGCTCTCATCTTGTCTCTTCTCTCTCTGATTTTGACATGTTGTCTGTCAACAATGTCAGCTCATCCTGATGATCCCTTTGGGCCTG
This sequence comes from Apteryx rowi, assembly GCF_003343035.1. Classification (NCBI taxonomy): domain Eukaryota; kingdom Metazoa; phylum Chordata; class Aves; order Apterygiformes; family Apterygidae; genus Apteryx; species Apteryx rowi. The sequence continues at coordinate 135,691 of NW_020451022.1, forward strand.
ATCCCAAGTCTGTCAGAAAGCGCAGAATCATACAGGCTGGAAGGGACCCAGGAGGTCTCCAGACCTCCTGCTCAAAGCAGGGTCACCACTGAATTCAGAGCCTCTGTCACACTTCACATTTGATGGACAGATCTTCATTACCCTCAGAATATTTGGCATCAGATCCTTTGTCATCTTCTTACATAAACCCTGAGCTTGTTCTTATGGCAATTCCACTTTTAAATCTTTTCTCTTTTGATTAGCTAAGCACCACTAGCTTCCTTGCATATACAGTCTAAGCTAATACAGTAAATGTTAAAAATAATAGGAAACCAACAGGATGTCTATGTTACAATAACAACATCTTGTGATTTTTCCATAGTTCCTTTGCTCTATTATGCCAAGCACTCATCATAAACACTTTAAGGCAAAGTGTTGTTTCAGCAACTGTAAACAAAGCATGTTTATGAAGCTGTTTAGATAAGTTTATTCACATTAATATTAATTTCTAATTTATTTCCTGGGAATCAATAGAAAGAGACTAACTAATAATGCAGCATATTGTAACTGTGCTGGAAAATTTACTAAATTTAGATTCTGTTCCTCCCAGCAATGGAGCAGTAAGGCACATGGGAATGGGATTATCTTGCCTTTCTCAGACAGCTCTGATTTTATTTTAACTTGAATAATAACAATATCCTGTGCAGTCTGACTTGCCCATTGCAGGAACAGTTATATAACTCATCACAGCCGTGTAGAGGCAAAAGTTGACATGGTAAGGAGCTTATGGAGGTTCTCTTAAGTTGTCCCACAGAGAGTCCCAGACTGCTAAAGGAGGAGAGAAAATTGCACTTTCTTAAAATCATGTTTTGCTGAAGGAACACCTAAATCTTCACAACTGCCAATCATTAATAAAATGATGGCATGATATGTACCATTCAACAAATAACTTCCACTGTTTTAAGGACTTTCAAAATTGAATTAATACTTGTGTAAACTAATTACCTACTGAGAAAAATTACAGGCTTTAGTATTTTTACTTCTCTTCATCTTTCCATTCAAGTTTTTAAAGTCTAAACAGCCACTCTATCTTTTCAATAAACTTTTATATCTATGAAATTGCTTATTTTTATGCATATCTCACATAGAAAAATGTTTCCAATATTTTTTATCATTGATTCAGTCAGTTTATGGCCGGGCCTTGTTACTGCTTTGCTGGTTACTTACCAGACAAACAAAGCTGCTCTTTGCACGAGTGGAGTTGTGCTCTTTGCTTGAAATGAGCTGTGTGCTCCAGTGGTGGAGACTGAGATTCTCACCCCTCATTTCCTTTCTTGACTTTCAGTTTCTTGGCTCGTTTATTCCCACTAACTGATCTAATTTTGTCCAGTGTGCTAGGGAATATGTAGGTACTTTTTATTTTTGAAACAGAAATTCATTTGCTTTAGGTGGTAACTGTTTTCTTCATTAAAATCCATGCTACCAAAAAATAAACAAAATACAGTGCAAACACTTACATAAGGTAAAAGGATGGTATCACTGCTAACGCCACACAAACTAATGAGAAACTGCAGTGTTATCCTAAGGTTGTTGCTCCATTTCTCGTTGTTGGCCAAAGCATTCCAGACATTTTCCATTTCTGGTCCAGGAATTTCATCTCCATACTGCAAAGGATCATAAGCATTCATTTTCTGAAATGTATACTGAAGATAAATATGTAGACCTTTAAACTGAAGGCATGCTCTTCTAGAACACCATCTTGTGCAAAACCCACAGCAAAATGCTGTAGTAAGTGACAAAGCAAAATTTGCAAAAGCAGTGTGACAGATTTTGAAGCATAAATTCTATTTAAAAGTATTATAATTCAGATCCACAAGAAGACTTAAATCACAAAAGAAAATGTTCAGGCATGTAAGTCCAAAAGGTGATGCTAAAATCCAACAGTATGTTAGATTTCTTCTTTACAGTTGTTCAAACAACTAAAGTTTTGCTTCTGCATATCTGTGCATCAGTCTTCACAGGACTGAGCAACTCAGCACCTTGCTCCTGCTTAAATCCTAACAGAGTGAAGAATTAGAGAGTCTCTTGCTTCCCTGTTGGAAAGCAGCAGCTTTGCTCTCTTTTGCAAGGCCTGGTTGTAGGAATACCTCCTTTTTGTCCAATCACTTAATGGTTAGTGCATTCACCTAAGGTGTGGGAGTCCAGAATTCAGTTTGTTCTGTTTGCTATGTAAAAGCTATGGTTCCCACTTCAAGAAGACTGTTTTAACCACTGTGTAGACTGACATTCTGCTAGGAGAGTACCGGCAATCTCCAGTTCATGTTGTTCTACCGAAAATGATTTCTACTGTCAAATAACTTTCTCCCCCTGTTCCCTTCCACGTACCAGGCCCTTGACCACACATAYAGACTCAAAGTTAGTTCAGTCAATATGCTTTGAAGAGAGCATACTTGATCACTGGAAAAAAAAAAAAAAAAAACATGTGTGGTTTTGGAAGCAACTGGCTCTCCAAGGACTGCTGCTGATAGGCAGCAAAGATGAGATGGCAGCATGTCTGGTTTCACTCTATACAATCTGCTAACACTACCTTAGCGACTCCATATCTTCTCTACTCATGACCTGATATCCTGCCCCTGGATAAGCAACAAGTATCTCCCATCTCATGCTGAAAAAAACATTCTGGTGGGCTGTAGCATAACTCCAAGGTTACTTCAGATGTGCTCATATGAAAAATGGCACACAAAATAATAATTCTGTTTTAGCTACAGGGCCGCAACATTAGGCAAAGAAGAGATCCAGAGCCAACTGCCACGTAGCATGGATGCAGGCGTTCTGCTCTAGAGCGGATTAACCCAGAGCAGGATAGGAGATGTGAGCCGCTGTTTCATATGACATAGAGACTAGGGATTACTTCCTGGAGTTTATGTTTTTAGAAGTTTAAACATAGCCACTGGATCTGGCAAAAACACTAATCTAATAGCCTGCAACTCAGCAAAAAGAGGGAAATGCTGGATTCCAGTATCTTCTCCACAAGCTGCTTATGTATTTTACATGAAAATGTCATTGGAAAAAAATGAATTCATAGTCCTTCAACAGTATCAGGGATGTAAGATAGGGGGAGGATGTAAAAAAGGGAAGGCCCTTTCAAAAGAGAATGCTTTAACTAGTACCTTACAAATTTATACTCATTTTGGCTTTGTCTCTCTCTCTGGCTTAATGAATATTTAAGCATTTCCTAGAAAGTAAAAGAGCTTCAGCAGGACAAATTTCAGGTGCTCATTCTCATCCCAGAATAAACTTTCATCTGCTGTGTGTGGTGTTGTCCTGGGAAGTGATACAGGCAGGAATTGAACCAATTTCCTCTATGACTAATGCTAATGCTTAATGTTAACCATTACATTTTTTAACAAGGGTAGAACATTGTTTTCTTTGATCACGTTTTGAAATAGAAGAATAGCCCTAGCACTGTTGTTAAAAGAAAAGGTGAAGGAACTTCTTTAAAAACAGGGTTGTGTCTGATTAGCACAGACTATTCCAGTGCCAAATTTCTGTATCAGAGGGAAGAAATCTAAGCGCATTTTGTTTATGAAACATAACAGTTTGAAATTTAGAAGTTGTTTAATTTTTTTTTTTTTTTTTTTTTTTTTACCTTAGCTGTCATGTACATGAGATTATTAAGAACCAGTGACGTGGCCTCAGGAGAGCCCCAGCCATTGCCTTTTAATCCACTTGTGACTGCTATTTCCCCATCCTTGTCTTTTATTTCATCTTCTGGAGTGGTAGGGCTTGAACCAGGGAGGAGCAGTCTGTTGTCTACAAGTTCAATATTATGAAGCCATGGTAGCAGATAGGTAAGCATGATCTGTCTTCCATTTGGATGGGTTGTTGGGAATCGCTGGCTTACCTCTAAAATAGTAAAAGTTAAAAAGGCAAAGTGTTAGTTTATAAAGGGAAGCTTAAATACATTGTTTAAATCAGATTTCTGACATTTCTGTTAGACCACCTGATGATTTTTATCTTGCAAGCAGAAAGTGTACAAAAGCATATATTAAGTTTCATGAAAAGGAACATCAATGTTTAGTATTAGCAAACAATTGATCATATCTTCTGTCTAAAATAATTAACATATTTTGAGCTTAGAACAGAAAGTCGCCCCTTATTACCATGCCATGTCATATATTAAGTGAAATAGATGCCAGGAAAGAGAACAATACAGTTACTGGCAGTTCCTCTAGAATTTCAAGAGCTTTTGGAGAATTATGGAAACCACACAAAAGTGTTCTGCAAAATTAAAAGTGTCCCATCAGTCTCCGCATTTTTAAGCTGTATTTTAAATCCTAAGGCATTTATTATACTGATTTTAAAAAGCACCTTGCAGGTATTAGGAGTTTTATTCCCCATAGAGAGGCCTATAAAATTGAGAGGTGGCTGCTACTCTAGGAGTGTTGCATACAGCACTTTACAGAGTTTGTAGTAAAGAACTGGCACTGGAAGGGAGAGGGATTTGGGAAATCTGGGATAAGAAACACAGACACAGGCTTCCTGCCAAGGTGAACCATGTTAGCTTTCTTTGCCAAAATTATCCTTCTGTAAAATCAGTGCACTTAACATTTCCTTTCCTTCCTCACTGTCTGGTTTTCAAAAATCTTCAGGACATAGACTGTTCTTATCTCTTTGTGATGCTAGATGTATAGAAAGGGGCTCTGATGTGGTCTGTGTATCTGAGTTCTATTAAATGGCATAGGCACTACAGCAACATAAATAGATGATAACAGTAATAATGACCAACATTTGCTCTTTTAAGATAAATGACCCATCAGAATTTTCCTACACCAGTTATTTCTAACCCATGCTATCTTGGGCACTCAGAAGTGGATAATGTATCATTCCTTTACTCTTGCTCCAGCCCCTACAGACTGAGTAAAAACAACCCTGGAATAATACAAAGGGTTTTTAAAAGCCAGTAAAAATTCCCACGACTACAGACACTGCATTCCGTTATTTAAAAACTAGAGCAATACATTAGATGGATTAAAACAGACAAGTCTCAAAATGTAATCGTTCCCAGGAATGATCTCAGAGTGGGCATATTTTGAATGGCACTCCCACAGGTCTGATTCTGGGCCCTATGATATTTAACATTTTTCTCAGTAACCATGACAAAAAGCATTTTTGATAAAACTTTAAAATGATAGAAATGACTTGCAGATGTGGCAAATAACAAAAGATCCAGATCACTGACTCAGAGTCATTTGAATCATTGGTAAGACAGGAGACATGCAAACACACAAACAATCTTGCCAAATATAAAGTCATGTTTATAGAATGAGGAATTCTATCCTCAAGTATCAACTATATAAATATATGGATGAGAAGAATCACTGTGCTTAACATGAGAATCCATTACGGTACAGTTTGCCGATGTCACTTTAACTTATCTGGGGCTTCCGCAATCTTGAAGTTATGCTAAGATGACATAAGTGGCACAGAATCACTGCTCAAATTTTTAAATAACTATTCTATACTTTGTATACTTATCTCTAGGAAATATGTAATTTGTAAATCTGATTTGAACTTGAACCAGAATAAAATCAAGTCAAGTTACACTTATAAACAGAATTGCTATTCACAAATGGAAATCTCTTAGCAGTCTACCATTTGTAAAAAAATATAAAATAGATAATAAGTCAAATAGATACAGATACCTGAGAAAAGTGGAAGGGTAAGTTCAGGATACATCCTTGCTAGTTCATATGAAAGAAGGGCAAGTGAGACACTATAAAGAGGTGGCAACGGACCATGTGTACCATACAAGATACTGCCTGGTCTTTGCTCAGCTACCTTTTTTGAATAAACAAAAAGCTTTGATTCAAGGATCTATAAAAGAGAAGAAAAACATGTAATAAGATAATAAAAAGTCATTAATTCAGAAAATGCCAGCATTTCAACTTTTGGTATCAGAGAATGATCTACACGCTTCTATGTAAACTCTCCAAATTTAAAACATCATAACTAATCTTTTTCCATTTTTTTATAAATATTCTCATAAGTATTTATAGCCAAGACAAAACTAATCATTCATTTTAAAAACAAAACTGAAAAGTAAATAAAAAGTACTTTATCAGAAGTCCACAGAAAAACCGAAGACAGGAGAGCACATGCATTTGGCTGTTTTTAAAACAAAGGAGCTGATACATGCCTGCATAAGTTGCATGGAAATTTCATAAATCTCTCTGTTGGTGTCAGATGCCTTGAACAGCACTAAGTTTAAAAGCGTCACTATATCAAAAGGATAGTTCCTAGAAGAATAAACAGTACATTTTTGTGAATGTTGGTGAGGAATGCAGATTATATTCACTCTGATTTACTGTGTAATATGGTCTAAAGAGAATGTCACCTTTCTTTTCTCTGTTCTACCACCAGAATACGGGAAAGGGAACTCTTATGAATACGTGCTGCATGCTTGAAGGGCCATCTGGTGAATGGGAAGAAAGAAGGGATTATTTATAATTACCTTAGACCAACGCTTAGGAATGCACTGAGTAGCCCACAGTGAGAAATGCAGTACCTGTGTCTATATCTGTCAATTCACTTTCACTTATAACATAAAGTATTTATAGAATAGGCCAGCACCCACAAGAGAAGATGGGTAGCAAGAGAGAATTTCCAGGGATAAAGTACTTTGCAAACCAAGCTGCAGCTTAAAATGGTCTCTTTGGAGAAAAAATACTATCTCCAGCATGTACATTCCCAGATCGTAGACAGTTCTATCAAAATTGTTTTTAAAGTGTAAACATGAAGGCTGCTTAAGAATGTCCCCTACCCTATAAAGTCAAAGTTTATTGTAATGGTAAATTTTTTAAAGTATTAACTTGATGAGATTATTGCTAGAAAAGCAATTCCCTGTCACATCATTTGGATTTTCACTAAACAAGCTTCTACTTTTTTTCATGATGATTTGTAAATGCATTTGATTGAACTGTGAGCCCTCAATTTCCCACCCTAGATTTGACCTACTGTGCTCCTGGATGGATACAGAATGTCTATTTGGATACTGTAGTGTTAAAAATATGGCCAACACATGCATGGTACGGGACATTTTGGTAATTCCAAGTAGTAGCTGCAACCCATACTGCTCTACACCTGCCTCTTTGTCCTTCCACTGAGTTTCAAAAATTCACCCCCCCTCTCCAAAAACCCCAAACAGTTAGGGGGATCCTCTTGAAACTGCAAATTCCACCAAGCAGCTGCCTAAAACATATGGATAAAACAAAACAAAAAAAAAATTGATTGGGTTAAAAAAGGTTTAATTAAAATATGAATTACAGTATGTATGGATTCAGACAGAAAAATTACTTGAAGAAATCTGGTCAATATTTATAAGTTTGCATACCCAGTTTGGGAGTATTAAATCCTCTCTCAGGCTTCTAAGTAAATGATCTTTTTTGCAAGAAACTGAACATACAGCAGTATCTGTGTAGTTAAACAAGTTCTTTCATTTTTCTCAGAGATACAAACCAAGATCTTGAAACATAACATTATGTGTGCAGTGCTGGTAATTATGCCCTGTCTTAAATAGTAAGGTGGAGAATCTACACTTTTGCCTTCAGATAAAAGTTTTAATTAACTGAGATATCTTTTACTGTTCCCATCTACCTCAAATTGCTCATGGCATAGGCCAAATTGTTGTCAGCATGTAGTATATGCTGCCAAGGAGTTTGAAACCATACAAAGTATTTGCCAATATCTCTTGAAAAAATAAAAAAAAACCACCCTAGATAATATATTTTTATAGTTATTTCATTATACCAATCTACAGCTACAAGAGTAGTGATACCCTAGAACACATTATTTATAGTATCAGAATAGAAACAGTGTATGGGAGGACCATAAACTGAAAGCTACTGAGTATTTATTCTTTGTAAAAAGAAAGACATCAACAGATACATTACTGCTGAGTTTACAACTTGTTTAAACTGTGATCTTTCTATACATATTGATAGAAGATGAAAAGGGAAGTGGAAGAACTGCAAGCTGGTTTCAAATATTAATTAAAATCCCCAGCTTGATAGAAATCAGACTTTCCCCTCAAAGAACATCATGCAGATCATACTTTCAACATTTACTGCATGGAAAAGCTTGTTTCTTAGGACACACTGGCATAGGTAACAATCTGAGGAAAAAAGACTAGCTGAAGATCTGTTATGCTTGACTATTCATTAAACATTAAAAAAGAAACTTAAAATAACAATTTTCAAACACAACATTCTATTCATGTTTTTAAAATCTCAGTATAATGCAGTGTATAGTTCCAGTTGTTGCTGTAAGAACAAAATAATGTTTTTACAGATAAATTCTAAAGTACTTGATTTGTTTTGATTTGCTATATCTTACATATTTCTCTGTTGAACTATGCTGATTAGATATCTTGCCAAATTATGTTTTTGTCAAGAAGATTTAAATTTTTGGGCTCATTTTAATTAGATGTAAATTATATTCTGCTTTTAGACTACTATTAAATTTCTCTACAACTTTTGTCTTGAAAAGGTACCAAAAAGAAATAAGATTTTTATGACGGCTTGACACAAAAGTAGTAATTTCTGTTTGTCTCTTCCTGTAGCTTGTGCTTGCCAGTAGCAGTGCTGATATCAGTCTACAGAAGAGGAATGGGTAACCAAATCAAATTGAAGCCAGTTAGAAAAAGAACAAAATAATTAATTTCAAACTAAGAACACTTAAAACATTTTTCTTGTTACAGAGTAAATGAAAAAGCATGCTGAATCTTTTGAAACTAGATTTATGAGCTATTCTGCAAATTAAAATCTTGCTGTTATTTAGTATCTTTCTGAGAAAAATAGCATAAAACGGCCACAGATTTCAAACATACATATAGTAAAAGCACCTTCTAACAGATATGTTACTCTGTGTCCAGAATCATGAAAATAAAGTGATATAGTCCCCAGGAGTTGTTTGAGAGGACTTAACATAAGAATGTAACTAGCAGTTCTCTGTAACACAAGCTGAACAACCAATTTCCTTTGCATTTGAAAGTGTCTAAGCAGCTGAGACAGTCAGCGGCATGTCTGATCACTGGCGTTCTGGACCTGATTCTTTCAGCCATCCTGCTGCCACTGGGGGGACTATAAAGAGAGCGCGTCTGCAGATAGAGCACGTGGCAGACTGTACCAACCCTCATCCTCGGTCCCTTTCTCATGTGGTCTGCAAATGATGCCTGCAGAGATGCCTTTTTCAGTGGATGTTCCAGGTCAACATACTGACTGGCTATGCATGTTCCTCCCTAGTCCCTTCACTCACAAGTATTTTTTCCTTTTTCCTCCTTTACACCAGACACACCACTCCAAACCAGAACACCAACCACCAACAACGAGGTTCACATATTATTTGTCAATTCAAAAATCATTTAAATCTGTTTATACCAGAATATGGTGGGAATAAACAACCTAATGATCACTTACAACTGTTTTAGAAATGACAAACTTGATTTTGTTTCACACTGAGTAGCATATAATATAAATCTAATTACAGATTAATTAATACCTGCTTCCACACACAGTTGCAATGGCTTTGAAACATCCAGAGGCAAGCTGGTAGGATCCAGTATAACATCGATCTATAGCCCAGTTGAAGAGATTGATTTGGTCAGGATTCAGTTCCAATAAGAGGACTACAACTTCACATCCAAGTTGATGAACCTGAGAATGCATATATATGTGGAAACACAGTTGGTGAAATCAGAAATGTTCATTCCCTACAGTTCTTAGAAATTATATAGGTAGAAAAATGTAAAATTTCAGTACTCAGAATAAGTGAAAAGAAATTTTAACTGATTCGTTAAATGTTTATTTCCTACTTCACTTGAGTTCCATGAAGTCACGTGCCATTCACGCCTATTTATCATTCCTTTGACTAACACATGAGCAAGGCAGGCAAAGAGAAACAATATCTTTTGCAGGCCTGGGGTCTGAAAACTTGAATCCAACTACATCAAATGATGTAACAGAGATATTACCTCTCTCTTCAGATCTTGTCTCACTTAATCTGGGATCACCACTGCAACCAAACCCTGCTGCTAAGGCTTGGACTATGTCTTTGTGATCCTACTGACACCAAACACTAATGCTTAACGAGATTCTATCACCAAATGTAATTAACTTCTTGAAAAGACTGCAAATGATATTTAATGTTAATGGACGGATAGGATCCCTCTCACCAAAGAGATGTATACATCTGAGCTAGCTGTGCAGGCAATGCAGTTTAGTCACAGACCTTAATGACGGTGATTAATCATGAATTGCAGAGATTAACTTATGGGAAACAAATGTCACCTTTCACATCCAGATTTCGCATTTCAAGGGGTGAAGTTAAAAAAAGATATGTTTTGTCCTCAGCTACTTTATGCATGGTATATATTACTGATCAGTTAGGAAAGGTAATATAATATTTGATGACAATTAAGAAAACATGTCAGGAGGAAGAGTATACCTTTTTCCTCTCTGTTGTTCTGGGCATTTCATTCCCACATCCACAAGAGCTTCACTTCAACATATCACTTTTACATATCTCTATAGCTCTGCCCCTACCAGCATGCCTAAATCTTACCTAACTTTCAACAGATTTTCATTGTAGTGATCCTTTCTTTCTTCTAATTTGTCCAATCATTTTTTTTCTAAAAAATACCTTTTCTACAGTATGTATCTTCTATGTGCTCCGCAAGCCTTCAAGCTTTGCTGTCTGCATTTTTCTAGCAATCAGAGTGACCTGGGCTGGGATGGTGCTCACAGAGACAATAGCAGGACAAAGTGCAAGGTGCCGCAAATGGAAATATCATTGATTAATGACAAAACTAGAAATCAAAGGAGTGGATTGGTGATCTGTGGTTAAGCAGGGAAAGAGAACAAAGGTACTCCAACCAGCTATAAAAACAGAAATGTTATTGGGTAGTTAGCAGGTCAATAGAGAAACCCATCTTCACAGAAATAGAAGAGGAAATTGCAAGAATAATCTGTTACGGGATTCAAGAAAATCTTTCTTTCCTCTTCTAAATCATTTATCCTCTTGACTTCTTTGGAAGCTCAACCCACTCACTTTCACTCACTCAGATTTGTTTCACCAGCATCCACGGCACTGAGCAGGATGTGATTTTACATTCTTATTCCACAGAAACTTGAAGCAGGTGGGTGGAAGTACTCCAAATAGAAATACAAATATTTTTGAGCTCATGCTGTCTTTAATCTTTCATTTAGTAGCAAATGAAAAGCCTAAATTACTGCTGCAAAAAAATCTGAGCCATAAGGTGATTTTTTAGCTTATTATTTATATGAATTATTTGTCCAGAAATAATAAAAAATCTTTTAGTATTCAAATACTTCTTTAATTCATTACACTTCTGTATTAGAACCTTGCATAAAGCTATTGTTTCATGCTCAAGATAGAGTGTATACAATCACAGTTCTTACAGTACAAATTCAATACAGAGTTTAAAATCATCAGTGTTGCATTTTTGATGAGTACTTACACGTAAATCTTGACAAGCCAGAATGTTATCAAGCCATTTGTAAAGATAACCATCAGGGGAAAGACCAACATTGTCAAATACTGGTCCACAGCAGAGCACAGCTGACATGGCCTAGAAATACAAGGAACTTCAGTTACATAAAAATTAACATGAGTGAAACTTTCAGAATGATTTGGGCCCAAATGAACTCGGCTAAAAAGACTGATGCTTGTTTTTATTTTTGAGGAGACTATGGTGAAAATGGTCCTAGTTGGTTTTTCCAGATTTCAAGCATTATAGTGCTATAGATGTTATCTGATTTTAAGATAACGCTGAGTTTAAGCATTTTGGTTGGAATACTATATAGCACATTTTCCCTCATGCTTCAAAATAAATTTTGTCATTTTACACAGTCTTCATAAATGAGGCTACAAACACAATTAAACATATGTTTTAATAGTATCTCTCTGTAAAAATTAAAATTGTTTGATATCAAGTGATGATGCTTACATAAGTATGTAGGCTATTATTTTCCCAGCTTACATGGGGGAGATGCAACTGTTACTGCTACGAAAGCATTTTAATATTACTGAGCATGTCCCCAGGCAAGTGTGGGAGACAGTCCTGAGATGTGCCTGTGATACTAAATTGACAATGTTTTTAATTTCAGGGCCTAATATCCTCTCACTCTATCTGATAACCCATAATGAACAGTTAAATAAATTTTAAAATGCATTCTGCTTTTCAAAATAATTAGCCTTGAAAAGTGACTGCAGAGAAAACAATATATAACTTCAGTGGTCGATACTGTTACATCTTATGATATACATATACACAAGTGAGTGTACGAGTTTGCATCAAGTATGCCAATTTGAATTACTCTGAAATAAAAAGAAATAAAAACCATGATTACTTGTATTTTTATTGGAGAATTGGTATTACTGGTTTTGATGGAGAAATTTTAATACCTTTAATGCACAATACTGGTATCTTGTAATCTGATGATTTCTATCACTGTAACGGTCCAGTGGTGTGAACATAATACTGAAAGGTCCTGCCCACTGGCTGAACAAGATGAACAGGTGATGTCTCAAGCTCTGTTGAGGGAAGAGAAATCTCCTGTGGTGAACTATATGAATAGAAATAGAAATAGTTGTGTTTTGTTAATGTTAAATGACCAATCATGTGGCAGAGATGATAACATATGAACTTCAAATGTCTACAAACTGGGAGTTTTTCTTAAATATTCAGGATACACTTACTCCACAACATCTAAGCTCCTGTTTTCAAATCTAACATGGTGAATAAGATGCGTCATACTTCTAAGAGCCTTAAATTATGAAATAGTGTGTTTATATGAACACATACATCCGACTTTAGAAATAGCATGCAAGAAACCAACTACAGAATCAAGCTTACAGAATCACCGCCTCATGTATTCTGTTAATGGCAAACATTTACTTGTTTTTTTTAACCCTTTAAATGCAAGCCAAAACAATACATATGTGTTATTCTACAGTAATAGGTGGGGATAAAAGAATAAATGAAACTTGTCATCAGTTTATTTATGACAAAGATGCAGTATACTTACTGAACAGCTAAATTACCTGAGCAAATGGAAAGTATCTATGAATTTTTAACAGCATGTGAGAAAAATGAATCAGAAATGTTTTAAACAATAGTTTTAATTTCCCCTGAACAAAACATGACAGAAGTATCTGAGAGGAAAGAAAGGCCCCAGGAAGAACCAACACAACAAGGAAATTATCACTATCCAGTGTAGTTCTAAACCTCACAGACAGTAAGAGTATCAGGCATTAATATCCTAAATTACACAAGATATATAGAAAAAATACCATGCTCTTGTCTGAAGCAAACAGGAAAAAATTTCCTGATGAAGTAAAAATGACAAAATCTATCTGTGAAAGGAGTAAAGGCCAAATTAAATATTGCCTTCTCTGCAAAGGAAAATTTTCAACAAATGGGCCAATTCCTGCCTCAGTCCCTCCTGTCAGGCCAGTGAATAGACCAACTACTGCAATTGTCCTGTCCAGAATTTTCAGGCTTCTCCTAGATGCTAGGAACAAGTTATTACCGTGTTGGTCATCTAAAAGAACCTATACAAGTATTGTTCATCAGGCCTTTATTAAAGAGAATGGTCAATTATTTTCCCCTGGAAACTATGCTGGAAGCCAACAAACTCTAAATAGACAATACGCATGCAAGTCATTATGAGCAATGGCATCAAGATGGTAGATGCTGACACAACAAACATTTGTTTGCTAGGAATTAAATGTTATGGGTTGGGTAGTTATTGGCATATTTTAAAGTTGGCTTGTTAGCAGAAGATGCATCTCTTTATAATTACATGCTGAATTATTTAAATGCATCAGTTATTACTGCATCCTCTCAAAACATACAGCATAGCTGTTTCATTGTGTAAAATTCATAAAACATGCAGTCCTTTGTTTTTCCATGTGTCTTGTCTAAAGTGAGAATAAATGCAAGGAGGAAAACCTGTGCAAATACTGCAAAGTGACTAGTAAAGAAATTCTGTATTTTTAATAAGCAATACCCAGGAAAGAAATAAAAGAAAGAAATTCAGTATTTTGTTCATTAATAGCAGCTAAGAACTTAACATCATTTAATTCAAAGGGGAATTTTTTTTACTGACTTAACTGAGAATGGCAGGGATGCCATTTTTTTCCTTATCTTATTCAGCTATTATCATATTTTTTTTATGTGTCTTGCAGCTGAAAGCAACTGTACAACTTTGATAACAATTTGCACACTGGGAACTTACATTAAAGCATTTTTTCATTCTTTATTCCCTTACCGTACTCTTTTGAATTCTTTCTTATTTCTTGTTACAACTGCTGTTATGTCCTGTCATAAATGATCTGGAGATAGCAAATGTACATGCATTGAGTAAGCTCCAGACTTGATCTTCCACTTTTTACAGAGGCCCTTAAAGCAGGCTATTTTTATATTTTTTGTTAATGGAATTGCTTTACATTTCTGAAATGATCTTGCAACATACAAAGTATGAAATTAATCAGATTGATCTTTGCTCTGCAGAAGGCAACTGGAATTCTGAATAAAATGGGATAAATGCTCAAAACCTCAGGCAAGTTTTTCCCTATTTTTTATATTGTACATTTTCTGCACCTACCTATATTTTTCAAGGCCTGACTACATTTATAAAGAGTCTAGCAATGAAGTCAAGGGGGAGCAAATAAGGCTTTGTGTCAAAAAAACCCAGAGCCCCAAAGAGTCACAGATAATTTCTTTGCTGAGCATGTAAAGAGAAGACTTTTATGTATGAATATGACAAACTTCAGCAAGATTTACTGATATTTGATCTGACTCCTGATAGATTTTTTCACTATTTTGTCCTTACAGTTGCTAGACAACAATTCACAAACATTAACAAACAGACAAGAAGAAATAATAAATCATTTTTTCCTACAGATATAATAAATGTCATTTCATAGTACGTTGAGATAATTTAGCACCATACCTGGAACACACTGAATCAAGTTGGCAATCATTGCACTGAAATGTGCTCTCATATCCTTAAGAATTTCAACTTCTTTATCGTTTTCAGCCTCCAGAAGCATGCGAGTCAGATCAACGTACTCTAAGAACAAGGCTCCAAGGGCTAATGTATCTCTTTCTAAGGCTCCATTTGTACTGGCATAAAAAGGAAATTGCACATTAAAATGGAATAACAGTGTACTTATACTACAGCTTTCTGACAAAACATAAACATCTCTCTTTATCTATTTTAGAAATCTTCAAAAAATATACTGACACAAACTCAGTGTTGCAAACACTGAAAACTATTTCAATTAAAGATCAATATTTATGAGTGATAGTCCTACCTGTCACTTATAACACCAGCATCAGCAAGTAGTTCAAAAATTCGCAGTAACTGTAGTCGCAGTAGATCTCGGCGCTCTCGACGTTTCTTGTTCTTGGAATTTAAAAAAAGCAACCAATTTTACATGCATAGGTGCATATATTAAAAACTAGTAGCTTCATAAATCTCGTCAAAGCAGCCAGTTTTAAGAAGTCTAGTCTAAGCATTTTCTTCATGATGGAAATTGACTGCATTTGGGTATTTCACAATAATTTTGTGCTTAAACCGCAATACAGGTGTAAGTATGTTCAGATTTTTGCCTTTACAACTATTTTGAACAAACTGTTAACAGCGACATTAGTCTTCAGTGAAAATGTGGACATGATATCTTGAAAGAGTGGATGAAAATGAATTAATATTCAAGGTTTCTGTGCCAAAAATATGCTTTCTTCGGGTAGCATAGTATTCATGTTAGCTTTACACTATCTAGTCTGGGCACTGTAAGGTGTTGTAAAGTGCAGAATGGCTAGTCAGACCGCAGGTAAACAGTTTAGTGTTTAGCCATTCTTGAACTCACTAATGCCGCAGCTACATTATCATTCATACTCAAGTCAGCTCACTTGCAGACATCTTTCTAGTACAATGCTGTTGGATGCACTGATTGCAATGGCTGTACACACAGTTAACATACTCTTCAAATAGAACAGGTCTGCACTGCTGTTAAGTGGTTCACTGTATCTCAGTATCTTCCAGAAAGCTCTCCTTCCTGTCTTCTGCTTTGCCCTTGAAAGATGTGGATGCAGCAAGGCCTGTTCTTTGCTGAAGAGCTAAAATGATTTGTTTCTTTGTATCCTGCATCTCCACTAAGCAAAAAAATGTGAGGTCAAAAAGGTGCTATTGCACTCAACAAAGAAATTTGCCGTGAGAATGAGAAAAGCTCAGAGAAAGCTCAAATTTTCCTTTTAAGGAAAGGCAATATTGAATCAGATCAAAGGCTTGTCTCACCTAGTGTTCTGGCTCTGCCAGTGGCCAGTGGCAGATGCTTGGGAAAAGAAAAGTGATACTTTCCCTGGTATTCTGTCCCAGGATTGGCAGTCTGCAGCATCCTAGCCAAAGGTTTTATTCAAATCTTTATGCCATATGATTTGTCCTATTTAGAACCCTGGCTTGTTCCTTTATATGTTAAAGATTCCAGGAAGCACATGTAGAGAAAAAGCAGTTTTAAGCCTGCTATGCAGTTTTATTGCAACACAGTACTTAACAAGCACAGCTGTCTCCTGCAACAGAGAAGTGATGCTGTAACACCATGCTGAGGCAAGTTCTGTGCAAGTGCCCACAGGGGATCTTGTGTAATGCCCTTATTGGTTTACTCCTGCAGTTCTTGGCTGTCCTGATAATTCTCTTTCTAGTCACGGCATATGTCAGTTCAAGTAAGTTATTTCTGGAGTGTTGGACACCTGCCTGCTAATATGGCTGCCTGCCATGTTCTCTATAGCTACATGACCCCTATGATCACTCCTGGGTTTATTGGTGGCACTACTKGCAGGAAGGTGCCCAGTCCTTCATAGTGTGACTACTAGCAGGAGCAATGTGGGAAGTACTGTTATTGCCCCTTGTTCTCAGGTCTCTCTGCCGAAATGTCCATTGGTTTCACTTGCTCTTGCAGCGCACTGTAAACATCTGCGCTCTGGAGGTTCCTTTCCAGAGGTGGGGCTGGATATGCATGTCTCCAGAAAAGGCCATTCAAGTCCAAGTCCTCTTTGAGGGTACACAGGCAGAAATGCAGAGGTAAGTGGTTGCCGTAACAGGTATACTAATCCACTTCTGCCCAGTACAAAAATAAATAATCTTCAAATTGAAGGCTTCAGAGGAATGGAAGGCACACAGGTGGACTGACGTGTTCCCACAAGGTGGGAACAGTAGTGGATGTTTGCCAGATACAGAGTTATCAAGAACTGTTCACATAATAACTAGCATGGATGAACTGCCTACAGAGTGAATTAATTTTTGCTTCTATATTGGGCATAGTTGAGAGTCTCTTTCCACCTATTCATGATTTAACTTCCTCCTGTCCACCATCCTCTGCATGGCTTCTGCACCAAAGACTATGACTGAGTAGACAGGAATAACACACCAGGTCACCATGAGGATACCTTACTGAAACTGCTGTGGAGGACAGTGCAATAAATATACAATTTGAAATTGCTCAAGAACCAGGTCAATTAGCCTGGGCAGAGCACAGTACTAATGCAGTGACACTGCTTTTGGCACGTACCTGTGCAGATTTACCAGCAGAATGGCATGGACACAACAGCTGTGTCTGCACTGTTACATGGTTGGGGCCCGTTCCTGGTTCCAAACCAAGCGGCGCAGACCACCACCCCGTATTCCCACTGCTATATTGCTTGCCCCACCCCAAGAAGTCTGGGTACATCCACGTTGCCCAACGGGACTCATGCAAGGCTCCTGTGGCCATAAGGCAGTATCACCATTTGTCTTCTCATCACAAACTGTCTGATATGAGAGCTGTGTTGCAGCCAGAGTGGTGCTTTTGTAACTTGTCCTTAGGCTGCTGCACACTTGGAGGTGGGGGATGACACAGTAGAGCAAACGCAGCCAGGGTAGTTTGGAGGATGGTGCTCAGTGAGCTGGTGCTTTTGGAGGTTGTTCCTGGGAGTGAGCTATCTCCAGAACCAAGTCAGAGTTTTGCCTTGGAGCCAGCTCCAAAGCAGAGCCAGAGAGTGAAGTAAAAATTGAGCAAGTGGCAACTGAGGTCCAGTACTTGAGCTCTCCCCATGGCTTTCTTGTTTAGCAGCACAGACACATCCCATGACTCAACTGTCTAGTGGAGCTACTGAATCTATCACCAGAGATTTTAAAAAACAGTTTAGACAACATCTGCCAGGGACAAGACAGGATTAGTTGATACTCTCTTGGATGGACTGGAGGATCTGATAGGATCTCTTCTAGCACTGCCTTCTGTTGTAACAAAGGTAAGTACTATAACAAAGATGAAAACTCTCATGAATTTGTCACTGTTGACCTGCTGTTTTTAGAATGAACAAATATAGTCAGTTGAAATTGAAATAGATGATCCTGCTTATATGACAAACAAAAAGTGCATTTGAACACCACCGTGAAACATGCTTGTAGCTCGGCTGTGCGTGCAAGTGGGTTTTCAATATTTCTAAGTTCACTATGAAAAAGTTCCATGTTTGACTGAATTCTTTTTTCTTTGGAAAGGATTTCTATATTGTACATTTTGTACTACTGATCAAATTTCAATTAAACCAAATTTTAATGAAATTATTGAAAGTAATGTTCTTATACACAACTATTAAAAAATTTGTTCCATGTAGAGCATAACTTGTTACTTCTACAGTCCAAAAGAACATTTTTGTTTTTCAAGGAGATAAAAATCATTACTTTTAAATTCATTTTGCAGTTTAAACAAACAAGTACATTTAATTTCCTCAACTAACCTCTGGTCTTCTTTCTAGGGCTTCTTTCATTAGCGGGTGAAGTTCTTCTACTAATTCCCTAAATTAAAAAAAAATAAATCTTTTAAACAAAATCTAGCCTCCTCTGACAAGCATCAATATTTTATTTATTACATAAAAAATAAAGTTTAAAGGGCAAATAAAAATTTGAGTATATTTAAATTACAATGAAAGTAATGCATTAGAATTAGAGGCAAATCATTGAGATTGCAATAAACAGAGAAGTACCTGAAAACAAGGGAATTTGTTCTTCCAAATCCTAATACAAGTGATTCTGTTATTTCTATGCTTTCAAGTCTCATCAAAGGCACTAGCTGCTTTAGTAAGACACCAACTGATGGAGTTCCAATAGCCTAAAATATATTAAGAAATCACTGACATTTAATTGTGAGGATTGTCGGGATTATCAATATTAAGTAAACACAAATTTTTACAAAAAGCATCGTCTAAGAATCAATATGCACTTTAAAAAACATGATGAAATGATTTTATAATTATGGGGATTAATACATCAGGCTAACTGGATGTCTGATACATCATAATCATATCAGGCCAGCAAGTAAGTAGAGCTGAGAAATCTCTGTACTTTCACTCAGCATATTGTAATTTCCTGAGTATGTAACTTCATTAAGACATTCCAGTAATTGTATTTGTGGAGCTACTGCTCCTCTCAGGCTACTACTACTTGACACTGTATTTCATATAATACCCCTTCATGTCCTACAGGCATACATTAATTATTCAGAAATCCACCATTTATTGTTAGTTACTGCTTAATAACATTGTAATTTTATACATTGGAGTGTTCTACAAGGGAAGTAAGGGGATGACAAGCTAAAGTTAACTTCCACACATTATATACAGCATTTCTATACTTTGAAAACGCATCATCCAGAACAAAAAAAAGTAACACTTTGAAAATGTTACTGCTTTTGCCAAATATTTATTGACATATCGTGTTACACAGATAAATGTTTTAATAATTAATTATATTCCTTAAGCAGTTTGCATGTATCAAAACATCCATCTAACTGAAATACTTTAATCAAGATGTGATTTCACATGCAGATACAGTTTAAAACTTTTCTAGATAGATACAGAATAATTTGTTTGAAACAGGATGCATCACCTTATTATCATAGTTCACTGTACCATCAGGAGTGGTAGCCATGATCTCTGGTGTTGAAGCACGCAGGTGTCCTGGGCTCATAATACTGGGTTTTGCTACTCCAAAACAGAGAATAAGATAGTTTCTCCACAAAGTAACATAGTTGTCTCCACTGCTTGCTGTACTTGTTTTCTTTGCATTCACAGGAATACTGGAATTTAAAAACAAATTAATTAGAATTCTTAAAACAGGTCCAGACCTTAATTACACAGTATTTTAAAATATTTTTAAAAGGGCATGTGTATTTTYAAACATTGGCATACATGCTTTTAAAAACATGTTTTAGAACATGTTGTATAGCCACAAATGTTGTCAATCAACGTGACATGATACATGGAAAAAATCAGTGAAGGTGAAAAATTAGAGTGTCAGTTGCAAGCTGCAATTATCAAACTCAGAACTCAATGTTTGGGTAGCACTGTTGCAGGACTTATGAACTGATGTTGAAAAATAATACTAATACAACTTGTGTTAAAATCACACAAACCATATAAAAATGAAAGTTATCTGCAGACTGCCACTTACTTTGGATCCACAAGAGGCATTATCAGCTGTAGCCTAGTGAAAGCATATGGCCAAGCATAGCTGAGAGCTGTAGGACAATGCTTTGGTAAATTTTCTTGTCGAAGAAAACTGAAGAGGCACAGAACCCATGGGTCTTTGACAGACTGTGCAAATATCCACACATGGGAAGGACTTTTTACATCGTAATGGCTATTTACCAGGACCGCATTCCATTCCACCAGCCACTGCAAGTCCACATTGTGTGTTAGCGGGATTGCTGTCTGCGAGAGAGAAAAAAATAAAAAATCACAGTAAGAGTAATTTACTCCCTGCCATGTTCCCCCTTAGTATTCATCTTTATTTTCAAGGTCTGCAGCCATCTTCCATAGGATTTTTCAAACCAACACTGTCATGCTTCCCATCACATTGCCTTTTCACTCAGAAGGAGCTTTTCACAATTGTTGATAAGAGCTGCCTCATTATTTTCTCTCAGGTTCCTCCTTAAAAGTCCTGTTTACTGTGATAGGCACAATTAAGGCAACAACTTGCCCTTAAGCACTATAATGACTGCCTACCATGCTGACCAATATATTCTCATTGCTTCTCTCTGTTCTCCTCTCTGCCTGCACCCCTCCACTGTCTTCTGTATTAGGCTGCAGTCTATAGTATATATAGACTGTCCTTATGTTCAGTGTCTGAACAAACCAGCAGGACCTTAGCTCATGCTATGACAATACAATACAATAAATGACAATACAATACAATAAATATCAATGCTATTAATAATATTCTTTAGAATTCAGCAGAGCATTTGGATATGAGTCTAGGGAATTAAAAGGCTGAAGCAGGTGCTTAAGCAATTTACTGAACCAAGGTTTTAATCTACTTAAAGCTCTGCTACCCTCATGAGCAAGTAGAGGTCTCATATCAAAAAACTATTTCTCTACTGTAATCTAAAATATTTTCTTAAGAAAACAGTCTTGTGGAATGAAAGCTTAAACATGCATATTTTGGCATCTTTACAATTCACTTAACTGCCCTCAAGTAAGATGTAACAATTGTCTACATATTGCATCCACTGTCACAAAAATCATCGCTAGGTCACCAGTCCCTGCTGTACTGGTCAGAAACCAGGTACACAGACATGTGCTCTGCTATATAATTAATGCATAGAATTAAAGGGCAAAATCCAGACCTTTCCCTATAGAAACTGCAACACTTAAAACCAGATCCTGTTACAGTTCTGTTATTTCAGCTGAATTTCCTAATTCCTGGGTTGCAGAGTCAGAATGTCTCTGGCTTGCTCAGTTTCTGGCCCTGCAACATTTCTGTTTTGGGCTGCACAGTGGCCCAACTTTGCCAGCCATTGGCTGTCCCCTTCCTCCCACAGGAAAGCTTCTAGCCTTACTGTTAGGGCACTCACCTGGCAAGGAAGGATTGTTGCTTCAAACTTCATCAGGCTGAAAAGTGCGCAGAACCCAAAGTTTCTGCTTTCTGGACAAATGTATCAATCACTAAGTTAGTACAGAAAACAAGTGGCCCTATGTATCAGTTCTTCTGCTGATACTTTTCCATTTAAAAGACCTATGGCATCTATGCTTCCAAAGGTGGCATGTTAGACACAGCATATGCATACCCACAGAGCATGCCCATTAGGCCCACGAGAGAAGAAAAACAGAGAATCATCTCACATGTGAATTACTCTAGAGCTTAAGCTTAGGTTTGCAGACCAGGGCACCTCTGAACGTGCATGGGAGCCAAAGCTTACGCACTTCTGAAACTTCAAGACTGATCATAGAAGTGAGTGAGTCCTAGGTGACTTGAGCATTAGGCGGTGCTGGGAATCAGACTTTCTCAATGGTTCTTTTGGATGCAGGACCCAGATCCAGAATCTAGGTAGTTTTGATTTTGCTATATATTTTTTTAATATGTAGTATCTTCTATATTCATAGTACGATCTTTTTCATGGAACAGATTGTCTGGGAGGTTTTGGAGTCTTGGAGGTCTTGGGTAGATGACTGGAGCCCTCAAACTGTAGGATTTCTTTGATTTCCTGTAGCCTTATTTTTATATTTCATGTATGGTATTTCTTATGTCCATGTGCTTTGTAAACACTAGCAGTAACAGTAAAGTAGTACTTACTGAATCTGAAACAGCCACATGAATAAAACTTTCAAGAATAGAAGAACTTAATTGATCCATGACATCAATCATAGGCCTGTCATCATCCTGCATAACACAGAGAACAAAAGTCAACTGCTGTCCTTAACAAATTAATTCTTTTCTTATTTTTCTAGTACATGAAATAGAACCACCAATAAAATTATGAAATGAATCTAAAAAAGCTAAAAAAATAGATTGGTCATGATGGATGCATATTGTCTTTTTTGTATTAATCTCAGAACCAAGTCCAGGCTGTGGTTTGAACTGGAAGTTAATTGGTAGCTAGAGCTCACTGTTTACTGAACAAAAGTGCATATCAGAAAATCCCATAAGACTTTGGATGTCTGGTATCAAAAGACTAAAACCTAGCTTACTGTTTATTAAAGCATTCCTTTGCTATGAACACACATATTTGTGTTTTTAGGCATTCAGATGGCTCACTGAGCTGGGATCGCCAACATGACTCACAACATGACTCTCCATATTTCTGTATCCACAAAAATGACTTGGACATCTTTACTATACAAGGAAAATGTATGTGAATAATGTTAAATGTGTCTTGTGCTGTGTTTTGTTACAGAGTGGTATGCTACAGGAATGAGTTTTGTTTCCAAAACAAATTTATAATGCTGACAATACAAAAATGATTCACCCAGTAAAAAAATATTTTACAGTCTTTCACATTCACATCATACCAAGAGAAAATATTAAGCAGCCGTGTACGTTTCAATTCAAATCGAGGAAATTTTTGGACAGGGCACTAGTGTTACATTGTCCAGTAAATGGAAAGGTTTGCAATATTCAGGCAAATAAAAATGGTAAGTTCAAACCAAGTGTTTTTTTCTATGCTAAGTGACCTGCTGCACCGTAATCATTATGGTAAAAGCAACAGCAATGTCAGTTTAGAGCTTTATCTTTGGAAATTTTTAATTCAAAGTTCTAGAAGATCATACCTCTGTCTGGCCAAGGGCCAGGAATAAAGCACGGATCTCTCTGAGGATTAAAACAGCTAGTTTACGTGTAGCAACTTGGAAACTACACAGCAGTACCAGTGCAAATCCTTCAACTGCATGTAATACATTACAATAGGGGCTTCTTTCAGACTGTATCCTGTGGCTGGATCCATTTGGTATCAACTATAAAACAATACAAGGGGAAAAAATGGAATGATGGTGTTTAGAAACCAGGTGTCTGAGAAATATTCTAAATTGGGCATATACCAAATCAAAATGGAGAAAATAAAAATTACTGAAGTAGGAGACTGACAACACTCCCTCAAACCACTAAGATTTATTGGTTAAGTAACCCTGTTCCACAAAACAAATATATAAGGGTTGGTTCTTTTAGACAAACCTCTTCTTCTAATTTGAAATTCAACTGCCTGCTTTGTTGCACACTCTAGTAAACATTGTTTGGCTTAGTCAGCCTGTGAAGACTTCACCCTTCTTCCTACTCCAGATAACAGGGTCCTCAGGCCCTCCCTCACTCCTGCAGCAGGTAGCCCTTTATCCAGGCAGGTGGCCTCTAAAACCTCTCACCAGACAGAATCCCACCAGGAATATTTACTGAAAACTATGTAGGGTTTTCTCTTTTTTTCCATTTTTTGTAAAACTATCATTACTTATTAATTAATGATCCTCCTTGATATAAAGCAGACATCATGCTTGCCCAAAGGAAAAAGAAAAAGTCCTTTCTGGCTCCAAAATGCAATTGGGTTAGGAGGCAGTGAGCCTGAAAATTGTCTCTCCTTATAAAAGTATCTGTGGGACATAGCAGATGGGAGAAATTCTAGCAGGAGCAAAGCTGTTCAGTTCCCAGGAATGTCTGTAGCCCATGGAGACAGCAGGCTGATAGAAACAACCAGGTTCTTTGATGTTTCTGAAGCAGCCAAATGAAATGGCTACAGGAGGGGAAGATCCACTTCACTCTCCCCAGCATTCCCACTAGCACTATCATCAATCAGTTTCAGTCCTGGGAAAATGTCCTTCTGCCACATCTACACACACATATTTCACTTTATGTGCTTTTGTTGACATGCTTATTTTGGTTTGACATGCATTCTCTTATGTTGCTCAACAACASTAACATCTGCTGTATTACACAAGGAAATAGCTGTCCTCAAAAGACAGCTGAACTAATTGCCTTAAAAAATCTTATGCAGTGAATTCTTCTCAGGTGAGTAAACACAAAACACTTTAGACACAGTAAACCAGGGTACATGATTTCAGCCTTCAATTAGCATAAATGTTAGGACACAAATCTCTCTTTCATTTCCTACCTCTGAAGATCTGTTTTTTGCCTGTTCAGAAGCTTTTCCTGGAGTGTGTATTACAAGCTTCCACTGTGTAAGCAGCTGCAGCAGCAACTTCAGTGAAGTATCAAGAAGGGTATGATGCATATCATTCACTTCCCGTAGCAGAAAATTAGTAAAACCAAAGAGTACATCCTCCCGCCAGTCAACAAAATCAACAAGGAGACCCTGAAGAGAATTCTGTGCAATGTGTCGAAGTTCATCATCCATATGGATAGACAGCCTGTAAGCAAAAGTAAATGTCAGGTAACAAAAATCTAAGGAGTGTTTCTTGTCATTATGAACATATGTTTCTCAGTAAATTAACATCGACAGAAAATCCCCAATGACAATGTAAATTTCAATGATACTATCACAGTTTTATTATTACTGACCACATTTAACAGCCTTAGCCTGTTTTTACCATAATCCTTGATACAACAGTGCCTTAGCACATTCATGGATCCAAAAGAAGTATCTGCTCCACTCCAAAAAGATGATATTTGTAAAGAATGCAATTTGGCAACTTTGCTGTCTCACAGAACAAGGAATATTTTTGATTTACTCACTTATAAAATTGTGAATGATGTCTGCTTAGTTATAATAACAAGAGTCTTACAAGATAATACATAATGTCATCATTTATGTATTTATTTACTTTCTCTCAATATAAAAATAAAAGAATCATAATACCTCAGCTGCCTAACACTCAAAATGAACCTTTAGCCAAGAAGTGAATCGTAATTACTGAGAGCAAATTTTCACAAGCAGTTAAAAACAAGCATTTGAATTAAAAAAACTCTTTATGTTTTAATCAACTTAGGATAGGGAAATAGCAACAAAAGCCTCAGGATACTCCATACTTTTAAAAACACATCTGACAGCCCCAAAATCATTCTGAAATACGGTACAATTTTAGAACTCATTTTTAAATTTTATATTATTTCCTTCTGTATTTGTATCCTGCTGATGTTCTTTTCCAACACAAACATTTTATATGCTTTCTTTTGATACAAAAATTAACAAACCATTTCTGGTTTGGTAGCTTGGCAGAATAAAGCAAAATCAGATCAGTGTGTTTTGCAATTTTTGGTTCATGCCTATAATTGCCTAATTTTGTGTAGTATGTTAGCACTCACTTTTAAAGTAAGTAAGTATTTTATTTACATTTAATAGAGTAGAAAATGAGGATGCATTGTAAAGAAATGGACAGAAATCTAGGAGGAAAACCCAGGAAAAGGCAGTGGACCTAATTCCATTCAGTTAGAAGGGTATGACAAGATGCAGCTCAGAAGAAAATTGGCCCATTACAGCTGCCTGGTTCAGAGGCAAGGGAAATTTCATAGTCAAGTCAAGGAAAGTGACTGCCATGAAACTTCACCTCTAGTGACTATGACTCCAACGTAACTGTTACACTTCAATAACCACATGACTTTCCACATAAATTGGGAAAAATGCTATTTTGTTGTGCTAGGAAAGGATTCATTTTTATCTCCTCCCTAGAGTGCCAGAAACAGACAAGCAAGCAAAATCCCTTGGAGTATGATTAAGTCATCCATGAAATGACTTCCATCATGACACAAAGTAATAATGGAAAAGAAGATACAAAACACATATGTCTGTAAGCCTAAGTTGCTGTGCAATGGCACTGGACATTATCAAATGAGATGAAAGTTAAATTGAGCTTGAAAATGCATCTATGCATTACTGTAATACTGGAGTCTGTAGAACAGACGTGAATTCAAAGGCTGAGAATTTCTTCTCATACTCAAGAAGACTTAATCAAAATAATAATTATTAGTAAATTTACCTTAGCAAAGCACCCCTTACAAACGGACAAACGATATGAAAGTCTGCGACCACGTGATATTTTGGCAGTAATCTGTACTCAGTCTCTGCTGGTTCTAACACAGTAAGATACAAGAGGCAGCTTGAATAAGGAAGTAAATGTTCCTTTTCTTGGACTTTAGTCTGTTAAATTTAAAACCTAGCTTGGGAATTTTTAATGAATGGATTCAGTGGGCAGTAAAAGGGCAAAAGGCACAGTATATACTTGACATCTACTCAACTGCTTAAAATTTGAATACAGCTGTCTTGGAAGAAAGTCTAGGTGCTGAGTTACAGATTCCTTCTGGAAACTGCCAAAAGACACATCTGTTGTGAGGATGAAAAATTCAAACCAAACTGTGAGTAAAAGAACCATTAACTGAAAGATGTTATTTTATCTTTAGTGAGAAGAAAATATTTAACAGCTTTCTGTGCAAACAACACAGCCCGCACAGACCCTTTTCAGAACAGCTTCTCAGATCCCTTTCAAAAAGAGAGTTACAAGTGAGAGCCTGAAACCCCACTTCTTTGAAAATTCTTACCCTCGTATCGATTTTAGTCACAAGATGTATAATCACCTCTGACCCAGAAAAGACACAATACTGTAATAAGATTTACACAGCATGTCTAGAACAGCAAAGGTTTATCTCCTGGGATGTAGCATAAATGAAAAATGTAGTCTCATTTATGAGGCAACCAAAAAAGATAGGATAGTGAATATAGAAGCAGCTCTGTTGCTGGAGTAGTTTGGAGACTTACATTAAGATTAGGCCAGGTATTACTTTCTTAAACAGTTTATTCCATTCTTCTCTGAAGCTATATATTTGTAGACTGTTTTCAGTCCACTCTGTCCTRGATTAAACAGACATAATTCTTTCAACCTTTCCTGCTGTGTTATATTTTCTAAATCACTGATTGCTCTTTTTGTTGTGCTCTGCTTAGTCTCTTTAACTGCAATTTCTGCAATTTGACAGTGAACTGCTTGACAATTATTTTCTGAAGTAAGTTTTCCAACCTATTATGCATCCACTTATTTTTATCTAAATTGTGTTTCCCTTGCTTATACTTGAGAATCTAATGCAACACTGCACCAATAGCTCAAAGATGCTTCAATATGTGATATTTGCTGCTTCCGCCCTATTCTCAAAACCTGCTATTCAGCTACAGAAGGAAATAATGTTTGTCTGACATGATGGACTCCTGAGCAGCTTCTTACTGGGAAAGAGATTCCTTCTGGCCCCAAGACCCAACCCAGGTGGTCTAATCCTGCTTTCACTATAAAAATTGCAAGTTGAAGATCTTGAGGAAAGAAAGTAAAGGAAGTAATATCTTTTGTTTTTTTCATTTCTGTTGAAAATATCTTCTTTTCTCAAAGTATAAATGTGCATATATACATTTGTGGGAAAATAATTCCAAAACTGCCAAAAGGCACCTGCTAATCCCCCTACTTGCCATTGAATTAAGAAAGCTAGTTCAGCCAATGTTAGAACAGAATTCATCCAAAGCTTTTGGTAATGAATTTTAATCTTACCAAATTCTATCTCTGTCTGACTCTAAAAATGATATGCCTAAATCTTCATATGATCGAGGCCACAGTTTGCATAGGACACGTGAGAGAAAGGGGGCTCCAGGAGCAGATGGTTTCCTAAAGGGCATCCTGTTGGGGAATGGCTGGGCACGCAACTGCATCCAAAGTTGATTTAGCGATACTGTCCTCAGCTCCTCTTGATGACACACTTCTTTCCACAGTCAAGGATTCAGATTACCCAGCAGCCCTAAGCTATCACAGCCCTACTGCTTGCATAGTCCCAGCACAGTAATCACCCAAGAAATGCTCACAAGCTCCTTGTGGCTAAAGAACCACAATTGGCCTTTCCTGCATAAAGTGCAATGATAGAGTAAGAATAAAACAGCAGTTATTTTGACAGTTTTGAGACTTTTAAGGAGGGAAGCACTAATTTATGAAGAAATTCACATTGGTCTCTATACTTTCTTAAGATTAGTGAAGTTATTTTCAAGGACTGACTGGGGAAATCCTCAGTGACCAAAGAGCTGTAACCAGAGTGGACATGTGTCCTCTTCCAGCTAAGTTAGGGCCACTGCTGAGGACAGAATGCTAGTTAAAATCTTGGATTAAAGGAAGACGTGTCTTTCTTCATTCATTGAACTAAGTATCTAATGTGTTATTTGTATAATGTGATAACATAACGATGTAAAACACCCCCCAACTGATTTATAGCAGTGCATGTAAACACAAGGAAATCAAGCCTGCAATCTGCATGTTGCACACCACACTTAACCTTGGCTACAGTTTTGACTTGTTTGCCCACCTGTACTCTTTACCACTAGCAGAATCAATTGTTTCACTGTTTTAGCACCCCACTGGGGGTCGGTTGTGCACAGAGCAGAACAAACTCCTTTTGAACATTACCCTCTGACCCCCATATCCACTATTTCTCACGGGCATTTTGACAGCAAGAACAGAGTGGCAAAGACTGCTTTGTCACAGTTACCTGACAACGACACAGTGTAAGGCTTGATTTACCATCATAACGTTGGCATCCTTGACCTATGGCACTTGGATATTAGAACTGAGACATAACAGAGTTTTCTGTACTGACCATTATTTGTCATCATAATAATTTGCAGTAAGTCACTGATCTGACATCCTAAAACCTAACTCTGTTTTAGTTGTCATGTGCTGTAGACTAACTTCCTCATTAAAGTGATGTAAATCTAGATAATTTCAGTGGGTCCCAAATAGCAAGGATAAGAAATTCAAACTTATCTTTTTCTTTCTGTCTTACAATCAAAAATAATTTTATTATTTTAATGAAAATAATTATTATTGGTAAAAATGTATTTGGAAACATACCACATCTAGAGCTTTTGTTTTACCAAACAGATGTGTGGGATCATAAATCAAAACTGAACATGTGTCTATGTTTTTCTGTTACATTAAAAAGGTGTTTGCTTTCATCTGTTAATTAATGTGCTGTGGTAATAAAAATAGTAATAAACTGAATATTACAAAGAAATTGTGTTTGTTTTCAAATGAAACAGAAGAATGTCTTAACCATTAATAGAAGATTACTTTGTATACACATATGGTTTTGTCTGAGAAACAGTTACACATAGAGTGGCTCAGTTTTTTATTCTGTTCCCCTCAAGCAGCCATGCAATGTTTAAGCTGCTTACCTTGCCAGCAAGTCGATCAACTCAAGTTTTGACATTCCATCAGGAAGTAATCGAGGAATAGCAGCAACACATGTTCTGAACAGATCAATTTTTGGTTTTCTTTCACCGCTGAAAATTTAAAAGAGAATTTATGGATCACTACATTTTCACTAAGCTTAACAAGTAACTAAGTTAAAGGATCCATCAATAGTTTTGCAGCAAAGAGTTGGACAATATATTAGAATTGTACAAAGTGGAGTGCCAGATGCCTGGAAAGAACCTCAGGACAAAAAGCTAAACACTAACGATGTAGTAAGAAGGAAACAGCTTTCGAATAAATGATTTTGATTTTGACATTTCTCATGTATAATATTTATACAGTATTCGAAAAAAGTCCATTACTACTGTCTCATTTGTTTATCTCTGAGAAGAACTGGAAGATATAGCAAGACAGATTTAAAATGGAGAAGGATCCTTCCATCAAGATCAGCAAGCTTCAAATCAGGCAATGAGGAAAAGGCTTGGGGGTTCCCCATCACAGTGTAGCTATATTTCATCATTTACATTAGCAAGTAACAGATTTATGAGATGCCCAGTAACAGCCTGAAGATCCAGACAGATGCCTTCAACAGGGGATGGACATGTAAGAGCTCCACACCAATCCATTATTAAACTGAGAAAGAAGCATATTTTAGAGGCAGGTATGGCCAGAGAGTGTCTGTCGATCCCTGGCTGAGATAGTAGTTCTTTGGCAACCATCATCAGCTAGAACACGTTTCAGTAGCCCCAAGGCTGCTCTTGTCTGGGGGAGGGCTCAACAGCTCCCCGGCAGCCTGGGAAAGTGGGCGACAACAGAATCAGGCACAACCAAGGACTAGGCTTGGAGTCCTTAACTCTGCAAAAACCAGCTCAAGTTTCAGCTGGTGATTATCTTCATGACAGATGCTGTTGTTTCTCAACTTGTTTCCAAAGTTTTTTGTAAGAATGCAGATTAAAGAAGTCCTTCAGACAGACCCCAAAATACCGTTATTAATTTGATCTAAATTTGATCCCTTTTGATCTAAATAATCTATTGCTTGGCTATTGAGTATAGAGGACATAAGCAAAACATAACAGCATTTCAAACTGTACAGCCTTTTCCACAGTATTATTATTAGCCTGTAATATGCTTTAGAGGAATCAAAAGACCAGAGTCTCATTTAGAGAACCTACTATAAACATGTTAAAAAAAAGACTGTTCCTGCCTTAATATGCTTATAACCTAAGTAGGCAAGGATAGGAGACAAGGGGAGACACAGAGAAGCACTGGAAATTATTTAACACCACACTGAAATTCAGTGACAAAACAGAGAATGAACCTATCTTTCCTGCACCCCAATCCAATGCCCTGCTTACTACATTATTGTGCCTCTCCACTCAACAAAGGAAATTGCATTTGCATAGCTTACTTTTGTGTTCAGTCACAAAGAAAGCCTGAATGTTCTATCATCTCACAAGTCTAAAATAAATTATAAGGTATCTCACAATTCCAACCTATACATTGAAATAACAGAAAAGGCATAAACGGACACTAGGCTTACTTAATTCAAAGATTAACAGCAGTTTTATGGCTTTACTTGAATACTATTTTTTCTCAGAGCATCCTTATATACTTACCAGCTTGCATATGTATTATATTAATAATACAATATGATTACATGATTTTAATCTATTGACTTAAATTGTACAATAAGGAGAAACTGTTTTCATAATGAGTTATCTCTAACTGATTGTACATTTATCCTGTTTTCTAAAGTACAGGATTTCTGAAAAAATGAGTGATCAATTGACCTGGAAAAGAGTAAAACACGACATCTCATCTGAGAATTTGGTTTTAAATAAATCCCTTTGAACTATCATCACTAATGCAAATATTAGTTGCATTAATAACTACTGAGAAATATATTTTTATGGTTGTAAAAGCAAAATGCTATCTATTTATTATCTGTAGAAAATCAGATGATTCTTTCTTGCTGAAAGCGAACTTTGCAGAAGTTCTAGTGGAAAGTGAACTTTGCAGAGTTTCTAAGCAAAATATGGAAACCCCGTATTAGAAACTGCATTGGCACTCAATTCCTTATTACCAGTCCCTGGGAAGGGTAAACAGTTTGTGCATTTAACATGAAGGCAAGTAAAAAGAGTAGTCTGAGAGTAAACTGTTACAAAGGCAAATGAGTAATTATTTATAAATATAAAATCCGTGGGTGTTTTGTGCCTTATCAGCTGCTCAGAAGACTAGCAGGGGAAGATCCAAATCCGAGGCTCAAGCTCCCATCTTATCGGAGCTCCCAGCCCCGCCACGTGAAGTGTCCGCTAAGGGGTGCCTCGCAGGGCGCTGCAGCGATCTCTGGCTGCCTCAGGATCCGGCACAATGTCTGGATGCAGGTGCTGGCAGCTGCCCTCAGCTGGAAGCCTGTGTTTCCATACTGGTAGTATGAGATTTCAGATGGATATTGTCAGCAAAATCTTTGAAGTACTTTTAAGAACAGACTGTATGTTAGGAAATATTCTAACTGTATACTGGAATCCAATTACAACCAGTATTGAAATTCACAGCCCACTGGATGATGCAAAGGACACTCATTAGTCAGGATTTCAGTAAGACTCTTCAGAGGAACGTTTACTACATCAACCATAAATGTTTATTAGATCAGTCATTAAATACAGAAGTACATCTAAAACTGCCAAAGAAAATTCCAGAATCTGTATACTTTAAAAGTTTATGACTATTCATTGCCTAGCTACTTCCTCCTGATCTATATTTTATTTGTTAGTAAAAGTATCATTAAAATATTTAGCTTATAGGATAACATTAACTATATAAAATATTATTAAAGTCATAACTTTAAAGCATAGGCAAATGTAGTGTTGTATCTATGTGTTAAAACCAGTAAGAACTCAAAATAAAATATGTAACTCCAGGGAAGCACAAAGTTCTGTGAATAAATTGAGCAATTACATAAAAACCATAAAAGTTTTTCTAGTTATCATATACAATGCAGTTTTAAAAAAGGTTATTTAAAAAGTTGATAGGTAACAGCTAATGATGTTATTCATGAGTTGGCATGATTTTGGATTAAGACTGATAATTAAGCATCTCAGTTTTTATTTTTTTCCTTGGAAGAATAAGTAAAAATGTATTCTAATGTGTTTTCCCTTTCAAGTGTACATGTTACAGCTCATCTGGATATAACATGCAAGACAAAAATACAGTAACTTATGTGCTGAGATCTTCCAACCTTACAATCTATGTGTCTCTAACAAACATTACCAAAGCATAAGACTTCCTGAAACTTAAATTTCACAACTCTACTTTTTCACTACTTCTAAAAATAAGCAGCACTTAGGCTGATGATGAGAAATCATGGAAAGGACATTTACAGTTAAGATCAGGTACACTTCTTGTCTAAGTGCTCAGGGTCTCACTATGCAATTATCTTTGGAAATAAAATGTGAATTTCAAAACTCATTTTTTTTCTAGAAAATCTGAATAACCTCAAAATTCATGAAAAATGGCTGTGAGTATTGAGTAGTATTCTGGATAGCTTTATAGGAAAAAATATGAAATATTTCTAAATAGTAATATTGGCATTTAATATAAATTATGTAAGACAAAACTAAAAACATGAAGAGCTTACAATCTCCTCTAGACAGTCACAGCAACAAGCAAGGGAGACAAAAGGCATTAAAACACAAAGGTTACATCAGCTGCAGCTGAATTTGGCCAGTCAAATCTGTCTACCATTCACTTTTTTCCAGCAAGTTGCCCATTTTTTCTGACAGTGTATAAAAAAAAGGTCTCAAACAGTCCATATCCCTTTTCTTTACACCTCTTTCTTACTCTTTTCCAAGGGCTGCTTTTCCTGAAACACAACTACCATGTCTACCCCTCTTACAGGAAAGCTATGCTAGGTCTCCTAGCAGTTGGGGTCTCTACACTAGGTGCATCTCTCCGTGAATGATGTCTCTGCCTCTCTCAGGACTGCCAGAAATCCACCTCACCAGAGGTTTCTCTCCAGAAAATTTCCTTCATTAATCATTTTGGATGGGAGTAGGAAAACACTGCTGCTGAATACTGCTTGAAAAGCATTCTGGTTTGATTATGCTCCAGTGGGCACTTCTGAAATGTGAGCCCATTATCACAAATGATTTGGGTTTTTAATGAAGATTTGATTTTGATTACAGGCATGAATAGTGATAGAAAATTTGAAAGATTATTTAACTGGGATTTACAGATTTTGTTCCATTTGTTTTGAAGTTCAGTAATGCAATGGTGCCCTGAAGCAGTGTTCTCAGCATAAGCTGATAATAGGCTTTCCACTCTAGGCTTTCGATTTCCTCTGCCATCTACATGTTCCTAAGATTCACATAAAATCTTGACTACATCGAGGGAGTTGGTGCAATCCCAAACATTGCAACATGCAGACAAGTACACCCAACTTGTCACACACAGTTTGAGAGGTCTTCAACATATACATAAGCTAAGTGTTCCTGTTATTTGCGGTTTCTTTGATGACTCAAGATAAACAGAAATAACGAAAAAGTTCTGAAATTATGTCTCAATAACACAAGGAATTTACTGTTCTTTAGCACTCACGTGATCATGTCCTCAGGTTCTTTGTTAAGCATCTGTATG
The DNA here is from genome assembly GCF_003343035.1 of Apteryx rowi. Classification (NCBI taxonomy): domain Eukaryota; kingdom Metazoa; phylum Chordata; class Aves; order Apterygiformes; family Apterygidae; genus Apteryx; species Apteryx rowi. The sequence continues at coordinate 170,351 of NW_020451022.1, forward strand.
TTGGTTAGCATCATGCACCGCCCCACTTCCTTGTCAAGATGTCTGAGTATGTTGTCCACAGCTTTTCTTACTTGAGAATAATATAATGACATACCTGCAATAATATGCATTTTTATATAATTTGGGACATTTTATAGACACGTTTCAAAGAAGAAAGCTGCTTAATCAGGTTGTGCTGCATGAATTAAAATAAGATATGCTTTACGCATGGTATAACCTATTTCCCTAGTAATGATTCTCTGATTCAGAGATGGAATACCCTGCCCTCCTAAAACCAAATCTGTTGTATTCTAAGAGTAACCCAGTTGATACACACTTTTTTTTTTCCTGGAGAAAAGTTCTAAAATGCTGCACATTTTATGTGAAATACAATATTAGACTTACACAGCTTTACATTGGCAGATGGAAATCAAATATTTTAAAAATAAAACTTGAATTAATTAACTTTTTCCTTACTCAAATGGTACAATTTTCAAAGAATTCTAAGTGAAATTTTTGATACTAACACTGAACAACGTATTTTTAATCAGCTTTTCTCTAGTCATTTTTTCTTCCTATTTGATAAAGACAATGTAAGCTTAAACTTCAAACTGACCTCAAAAGAAATTAATAATAAAATGTAAGAATTCAATACTGCAAACATCTATTATCAAATGCAGTTCTTACTATCATCAGGAGTAACTGAAACGAACTGAATTAATGACAGCATTAAATACTGTATCTGTTGTATATTTCTGTTGGACTGGGTCTTACATTTCTGTATCTTCTTGATATTACTACAGTGATGTAGCAACAGTACAACACAGGTCTTTGTCACTGGTATAGAAATACGTAGACCTTGTTTCATTCACACAACTTCTGAGTAATCAAATTGTCTCTATTTCCTTTATAGCCAGTGAAAATAGGCACCTTCACTGAGTGCATGATACCGAAGCTGTTTTCCCTCAGCATGGGATTCTCTCCCTACATTGACCATGTAGGAAGCCTGAGGTAATGTGCTTTTAACTTAGGCATTTCAATAAAGCTTGATTTTAGATTTAAAAGTTTTTGCCAATTTGAATGTTTCACTGGTATGAGAGTTACTCGCTACAATTAAAATGGGGATACAAAAGGAATCCAGTACATGTTCTGAGCACAGGCACTGTTTCTAAGTTGCTAGAAAAGATGAATATTTATAAACAAACACAGATACTCAGCACTAAAAGAAGCAAATGCTTAACTCTGTATACTAACTTAACCCCACTGAACATGGGGTTGCCACTACTTTTGTATCTGAGTATTTTTCCTGAAAATAATTTCCAGTAAGAAAAAAATGGGAAAAAAGTATTTGGCAATATAAATGTTTTTCATTAAAATACACAGTAAAGTAAATTTTTACAATAAACAAAATCAATTAAATACTTAGCGATATTAAATTATTCTGATCAGGTACTGAAGAATCTTTCACATTCATTCTTGTCTTAGTAATAGATGATTCTCTTACTGACCTATCATTTTAGCTTCCTCTTCTGTAAGAGTTTTGCTCAAATATGTTTTCTTCACTCTGAGAGTGTTTCCAGAGGGCAGGACAGCTCCAGTCACTGGCATTGGAGGTTCACCATCTTTCTGCTGCAAGCTATCAGCAATTACCAAGAAAGCTCTCAGACCAATATTCATTCTCTGTAAAGTTCAGAAGATGAATGAGTATTATAATCAAATAATCATATCCTACTCATATGCCTAAAACACATTGAAATTTTGAGTGTGCGCTTGCCCGCATTTTTTCTGTATTTGGTGACATGGATCTAGTCTGAAATATTATATAAAAATGCCCCCAAAAGGACTTCTGAATTCATATCTGCACCATGAACAGTGCCTTTCCCCCTCAAAGCTTTATTTCTAAGTATTTTCATGAGAACATTGTCTTTTTATCTACAGGATAAAATATGTGGATTTGCCTCTCCAGGCTTGTTTGAACTGGAGTTTAATAATATGTCTTAACCAGGCCTTGAGCTAAGCCCAAATTTTGTAAATGGTCATTAAGAAAAAAGATCAATAATTGTTTCAAAAAGCCACAAGTTTGACCATGCTATGCAAAAAATCTGGAATGGTGCTTAGTACCAAAACTGCAAAGCGAAAACATCAGGAAGATGAGGCCAAGTGAACTGAATGTCTTCAGAGGAAAAAGCCCAATCTTTGTGCTAAAATTAAGTAACAAAAAAGTTTCCTATATCCCAGTAGTGTATTCCGAAAATTGAGAGGCTGTCCTACTGATGGCCTATTGGAGATAGATTTACTAGATTATGGGTATTTTTTGTAGAGTGCTAAAGCCTAGGTGCATCCAAAAAAAGCCCTACTATTTCATTGTCCTTGAACTTCAATTGTTTTTGAAAAACAGAAATAAAACTTCAAATTCATCAAGAAGCAAAGAATTACTATGTCCATTCCCTGCAAGCTCTGCTTCATCTAATGTTAATATACAAGGAGCTTTACAGGACAGCAGGGCCTTCCTCAATCAATACCGCAGGTGAATCTGCCCTAGAACTTGGTGAGGGCTGCCGGCTCAAAAACTGTGTTTCTTTTTTCATTGTGCTGTTGAATAAAGCCTTTTATTTTTACTCATTTTGGCAATAAGAAATTTAATCCACTTTTCCAAATATTTTGTTGTTTTTAGTATTTTTTGTTGTTTTTTGGGCTGACAATCAGCTCTCCTGCAGAAGGTATGCTGCTGTTGACGAGTTGTGTTGTCAGGTAGAGCAGTTACGGGAGGAAGTCAGTAGGCTGTGTAGCATCCAAGAAGATGAGCAAGAGATAGGGTATTCTTGGAGACCATACAGCTCCAGAATTCCCAAGCCCCCACAGCAGTGGAGCTGCCGGAGGGCTCTGTACCGTGTGAAACGGTACATCGTAACACTGTAGAAGAAGGCTGGAAACTGGTTGCTTCTTGTAGGAGGAGAAAGGCTCCTACTCCTCCTGAAGACTTGCAATTGAGTAACAGGTTTAGAGCCCTCTAGGCTGAGGAGGAGCCAGGCACGGCTTCAAGGGAAGCAACTGGGCCAATAGATGTGCCACGCAGGAACACCCGGAAGAAGTGGCGAGTGATTGTTGTGGGGGACTCCCTGCTGCAGGGGACAGAGGCACCTAATCTGCCAACCTGACCTCTTGTCTAGAGAGGTTTGTTGCCTGCCAGGGGCTCGTATACGAGATGTCATACAAAGACTGCCAAGGCTTGTCCACGCTTTGGACTATTACCCTCTGCTGCTCTTCCATGTGGGCACTAATGATACCAGAGGAAAATTGGAAACCATCAAGCAGGATTTCAGAGCTCTGGGGATGGTGGTCAAGGGTCTGGGAGTCCAGGTCATCTTCTCCTCAATCCTGTCAGTGAGGGGGATGGATGGGAGGAAGACTGAGAGAGCTGGGCCTGTTTAGCCTGGAGAAGAGAAGGCTGAGAGGAGATCTTATCAACGTGTACAAGTATCTGAAGGGAAGGTGTCAAGAGGATGGGACCAGACTCTTTTCAGTGGTGCCCTGTGACAGGACGTGAGGCAACAGGCACAAACTGAAACACAGGAAGTTCCATCTGAACATGAGGAAAAACTTGTTTACTGTGAGGGTGACAGAGCACTGGAACAGGTTGCCCCGAGAGGTGGTGGAGTCTCCTTCTCTGGAGATATTCAAAACCCGCCTGGATGCGATCCTGTGCAACGTGCTCTAGGTGACCCTGCTTGAGCAGGGGGGTTAGACTAGATGATCTCCAGAGGTCCCTTCCAACCTCAACCATTCTGTGATTCTGTGATTCTGTGAAGAGGAGTTCAGGATCCTGTGAGGAGGAGGCAGGGCA